>NC_089796.1:54648735-54698735 GCF_040412425.1 Macrobrachium rosenbergii
AGGCTGGCTCCCTCGTCTTACAAGAAATTGAAGTAGAATCCTCCAAAAAAATCTGCCATTCATCCAAACTTGAAACAGACAAGAAAATGTCCACACCAAGGAAAAATACAGGAGTGAAATTTAACAGGCAATTTCGAAGCGCGACCACCATAAAAAGGGTCAAGGTTTTCAGCGTATCACAAGTGTAATCTGAGCAGTGAAGCCCTTTCCAGCACAATAATTGCTGGTGAATGAATTCCGGGCCTTTTATTTGGCACGATAGTTTCTTGGTTGTTACGCCTCACATTGAATCTTTAGCAAGAATGGACTCACATCCACCAAGATATACAATATTGACTTAAGGGTGTTTGTAATATTTTGACTGACAGAAATTTTTACAATTCTTTAGGAATTTTTTTATTTTTGGTGTACTACGATGTCTATTTTCCTTCTTTTCGTCTAAGAGACTAAAATTAAGTTATCGTAATGTGCCAAATATAGCTTTATAAATACATAACAATTATGACCAATAATATTACAAAATATTTTTAAATTATTTTAGTACAAATTTCTTACAAGGTTCTCGTAATTCTGTATATACATTACGATAAATCTTGTAAGAAATTTGTACTAAAATAATTTATAAATATTTTGTAATATAATTGGTCATAATTATTACGTATTTTCTTCTGTTGTATCCAGAGGATTGCTGCTGAATCTTTACGTTAAATTATACATTATCCCAATTATACCATACACTTTTTCTTTAACAAGATAAGCTTGAGGCTATGAACGCGCATGTTCCAGACCATTTGCATGTGGCCCCACAAATCCTTATTATGGCGTCTTTTTTCGTTTTCTGCTTTCGAATAAAAATACTAAGTTTTACTGGCCAACTTCCCTTTTTCAGGGGTTTCTTCCTCATTTGTGCAAATGCCTTACCTTCTGCTAAACAGACTGTATTTGTCTTTCCCCATTTCTTTTCCTTATCTAACTTTCTTTATAACGAAGTTGATAATGATTGCTGATTTTGTGTTTGTGATTATACTAGAAATCTTAATGTCATATAAGCCACCTTAACTTAGAGATAAACATTGATGCTAACCATAGTATTTTTCGTGTGTCGATCGTTTTGAGTTGCTGTCTCAGGTCGTTTAAACGTATCTTCCTTCCTAACGTTGTTCAGATATTAGAATTGTTGTTCTCGAGTCTGGCGGAATTGTGATTTGCTGCGTCTGGTGAGGCACAAAAAATATTGGAGCTCCAGACCCGTCGCTTTGGTGTCGTATCTCTTAAATCTCGAAGATGTTTGAGGTCGCGCTTGATTTCCTTTAGCGTTTATCTAAAAATTCCAGGTTAATTAAAAGATTGCTTAATGCTAGTAGTCTTCTCTGTTTAGAGCATGAATTATTGGTTGAGCTCATCTTGGCATTAATGAATTACAAATTACAGTGTATGACAAGATTGTAACACATTGTCTTAAGTGCTCTGATGTACATACGTAATGGGTTTTTCTCACTGTGCCATAATCTTCATATATTGAGAATCTGGGCTCAAAGCTGAAGATTAAATGTCTGCTCGTGATAAAACCATTAAACTCTGGATATTGTTAAGGAATTGTGACTCAGGTGTTAACGCTAGACGTATTATATATTAATGGTTGCTATACACAAAGATGAGATGTCCTCACTGCTTGATGGCAAAGAAAATGCTTTAGAAAAGTAAGTTTTACATTTATCAAACCAGAATTTGCAACCAAAACAAAAATACCCACGCACCTAAATATTGTTAATCAGATCGGCGCAGGTATTCAGAACATTGTTGGAACTTTATGGAAGCTATTGTATTTAAACCCCATTCTATTGCCATATACGTTTGACAATAAATTTCCATTTGGTGAATTGCACCTTTGACCTCTGGGATAGCAATATTGCGATGGGCTTTACTAAAGTCGGTCTTTCGAAAACAAATTAGAGATAAATTTTACTCACAAAAAAGTGCCAACTTCCATTTTTATGATTCTCTCTCTCTCTCTCTCTCTCTCTCTCTCTCTCTCTCTCTCTCTCTCTCTCTCTCTCTCTCTCTCTCATTTCAGTGATAGATCGAAATTTATTTTTAATTATAGTTATACATGATACATTATCAAGGCTAAAGGATGGGTGATTGACCATCCCACGCAGTGGAAGCAATTAAAAGTTTTAATGAGCTCATTCTTTAAAAAAAAATTAATTAAAGAAAGGAAGGACATGGAACTGAATGTTGTGCTTTAGCTTCCAACCTATGTTGGATCTAAATTAGCCCGTTATGCTGTTTGGCTAACTCTATTTTCAATATTTCCAATTTAATTTTCAGTTGGTTAATTAGTACAGTTATGTGAATGGTAATGTAGTCGGGTCCTGAATTTTAAGAAACTTGTCAACATTCGGTTACTTTATCTCTATTTTGATGCCATAGTAATAGCAGTAACATTTACAGCCATTAGTTTTGGTGAACCCCTGCACTCGTTTATTTATTTTGTTAGCTGCAAATGCCTTCTCTTTTCAAATCATTAAGGTGAGCTGCAGACATGTGGAGAGAGAACTGCAGGATCCTTTTTGAAGAATGCTTGGTTTTCGGCTTTTTTTTTTTTTTTTTTTTTTTTTTTGTCGAGTACGCAAGACTCAGGAGTTACAAGTGACTCGCGTTTTTCTTGTATTCGAATCTGAATTGGATTGCAGTGTTTTGATTACCTAATACAGACATAGATGTATTGATCAGGTTTTATGCATTAATGTATTTTTTTTTACCAGCCAGCGTCCTGAAGCCGATTCCTTGATAGTTTGTTGCCCCAGCATGTTTGTATACTTTTATTAAAATTTTGTATTCACGGATTGGCGGAAGATTTTTCTCCATATATGCCTCTCCTTTAATTGCAATGAAGTGTTGCATGTAGTTGAACATAATGCAGGCGAGTGGAAAAAAGTTTTTGTAAACAGTGTATACAGCTTGAAAAGCTCAAACATAGTGAATGATTTTTTTTCAATATTCGTTAATGTAAGCTATTAGTATGATATCATATGTATGGTAATATTTTAGTTGCGTGATTTTCAGTTAACGATTATGTCTTTTTTTTTTTTTTTTTTTTTTTTTTTTTTTTTTTTTTTTTTGCCTTTATCGCGTCTGCACTTCGGCAGTGGTGCATATTAGTTTCTTTTCGTTTGGTTTTTAAAATCATTTCGACTTGATTTCGTCTTGCATTAACCAGCCACTACTCTGGTGAAAACAATAACCAGAGTATTGGTTTACCGTCTACATAATGAATTTCCAGCTTTCTTAATTTTGGAAATGAATAACACTGCAGAAAATTTAGGAGCATTGTGTTTGGTCCCGACTTTGTCTTTGGCAATTGTAAATCCCTACGTGTTCTTCTCTTTAATTGGCTTTGCTGTCCTTACCGATAGTCGTAGCTAAAAGTAGGCACCTAGACATAATTTTAAAAGTTCTAGTTATCGGAAGATCCAAATGAACAGAAAAAGCAGGAAGTTATATTTCTGATATAGAGGTTATTCGTTACCGTAAAAGACAGACTTCTTAGAAAATTGTTTGTATTAGCAGAGTTGACTTTTTACTTCATCTTTTCTGTTGGTCTTATTCACCGTTCTGTTGTAAAAAACATATTCAAGACTCGACCTATTAATTATCATCTCGGCTATGAAAATCACAAAGTGCCTGGAAGCAGTCGGGTATCTTTTTTATAATGAAAAAACTTACAAAAATCTGAACTAACAAACAGTTACTTGAAATTTCTTCTTACGATAGCAGGGCATTGTCATCACAACAAATATAAGGGTATTGTGGATTTGCGGTGGTTGTTGTAGATTGAGCTGGCTTGGATGGGCTCGTGCTCCTGAAGCAGCTTTATGGATTAGTGGTTGTTGTACGATTAAACGAGCACTGCCCTTTAGGTCATAGTTAGATCTCTGGCGCTTCCTATGTTCCGAATATCCTCGGTACTTAACATTTGAGCAGCGGTTTTTAACAGCTCTTTCGCCTTTAACTATAAATGTTTTCCTTTCCATTTCGGTCTCCCTATTACTAATTGACTGAAGCTAAATTATCGCTCTAACTACTCTTAAGCCTATTTTCTCTGGGGAGAGAAACGTGGATATTTATCAAGAAAATTGAATATGATAAAAGGAGTTAAAACAAAAAGCCTTATGGTGCTTATCAGTATAAGGTTAAAAGTAGAAGGTCCTGGTGTAGTGAAAGGCCAGGAATGAAAGGAAATTTTTCACGAAAAAATAGAGCGGAAAATATGTGTGGAAAATATGCATTGGAACACACAGGTTGGACATGCTGATAACACATATGCACAGACATCGGGGTAGTCAGGTCTGGTTACCACCGGAAATATCAACAGGCTTGAGTGTAGGTGAACCAGTAAATGGAAGTTCGCCCTCGTCTCCTCGCCTTCCACATATCATTGCCACAGGTGCCGGCGTGTTCTCATATCGACAGCTAACAATATGGCAATGACTCTGTAGATTTGTGGATACATTACTTTGAGATGAGGAAATAGGCTTAAAAGTAGTTAGAGCGATAATTTAGTTTCAGTCAATTAGTATCAGGGAGACCGAAAAGGAAAGGAAAACATTTTTAGTTAAAGGCAAAAGAGCTGTTAAAATTTTGTAAGAATTACCGCTGCTCAAATGTTAAGTACCGAGGATATTGGGAACATAGGAAGCGCCAGAGATGTAATTGTATGGTTTGGGAGGAGTTATGCAGGCTTTAATTATCTTCTATACCTTGATATTTTTTAAAGTTTATTCCGGTTTTTCTCTTGATATGTTTTATAAACAAGGGAAGCTTAAGTTTTTAGATGTGGTAATCCGTTCATTATTTATCTTGGCGAGTTTCAGAGGTTTGGTGGTACTGTCAGTGAATTCGAAGAGAAGGTCTGGAGGAACAGGGAAAAGTTTGATCTGGAAGTGACTGTTGATTGTTTGGTCGTTTTTGGTCGTTAGTCAAGATGGTTATTGAGGAATGTCTTGTGGCTCTTATTTGTTTGTTGGTTGCCAAATTCTTGATTTTGGTCCTGATACAAAGTGCTTTTGTTTTTCTAGATTAAGTACTCCTTATGCCAGCTCTGAATGGAAACTTGGAAGTGAATAAGAAGCCTGGAGATTGACTTCTCTTAAAGCAAACGCTCTTCCTTTCAAGTGTGAAATTCAGTCTAGTCCAGCACTGCACTAAGTGAAATCAAGTAGTTTGAGGCTCACTGCATTTATGCCAGTTGACTGCATTCGTTTCAGCTTTCTTAAATTTATCCAAAGTGCTGGGACCTCTATTTCAGTCCTAGTGGTGTTTAGAGTTTACAACAGTATTATTGAAGTGGTGATTGTCGTATATTTTTAGCAGGAATTTATTACTCATTTATTGCAAAGAACGTGAAAGAAATGCCCATGTGTCTCTGCATTTATTTCTAATGCCCCGAAGTCTTAGGAATGAATCCCTCCATCCCTTTGGCAGCATGAAGGGCGAAATTAAATTGTCAAATCCTAATCCAGTTAACGAAATTGACTTTGAAAATAAAGTTTATATGCTTTCTTTTCACATATTTGCCCTCTCAAAGGGATGAAAATTCTGGATGCCGACGTCTAATAAGTTTTAGAAAAATGTAGAGCTTTTATTTTCTGGGTGTGTTACCGGGCAGGTAGGGCACTTATGTATCAAATGTTTGCACTTCTGTTAATTTCAATTTAAAACGGAATTTGGAATGACAAAAAATTTCCTAGAAAATAGGTTTTCCATAGCAGAATTTTATAAGCCGTTGTCTTGAACGGCTCATTTAATAAATGGTTTTGGCCGATAGTTTACGGACGGTTGCCCTTCCTCACTCAAACCCTCCCCCATTTAAGCGGGCTTGGGACATGCACAGAGTTGGGTTAGTTAAACAGGAAGATTTCATAGGGCATTATTAAACGAGGCTACTTCCGGCAGTCTGGCCCAAACGCAGATTGCTGAAGCTTTTCAGCCAAAACAATTAGCCGGTTTGACATTTTCTTTACCTCCAGTCTTTCAAGCTCAGCAGCAGTTTTGGTATTCTGCTTTTAAGTGCAGTAATTTACTGCTCCCATATTCAAATGAAGGGGTAGCAGTAAAAGCAGTCTCTCTCTCTCTCTCTCTCTCTCTCTCTCTCTCTCTACGACGGACATAAAGTTGCAAGCCTCATACAGTTACTTTATGCTGCAGTGGTAAGAGCAATTCAGACAGAATCCATGGAAGTTTTTTCCTTGAATAAGCAGACTACCAAACGAAGTCGAAAACAAATATTCAGTGGTCGTTTTTAAATGTTCTCGTGCACCATTCACACACGACCTTGCTTCAAATCTGTAAAGCCGATTTTCAAGTTAAGAATTAGGTTTACTTAACTTTGTAGGCATTGTTTGGTTAGTCATTTTTCGTGGAATAATTGATGACACCTCTGAGGTTACTTTGATGAGGGCTTATTAGGTAAAAGTTTGAATATCCAAAAGTACAGTCGGGCCTATTTAGCTATACGGACATGGATCATGGTATGAAAATGAACCTGTATGGAAATGACTTACACATAACTTTGGCAGTTTCTCCCCCCACCCCCGCTATCCCCATACGGGTGGCTTGGCTGAGGTGCTCTGCCTATAAAATTTGAAGAGGCAGAATTACTAAGATGTGAAATATGAGATGGAATAAAGTGGAGATCTGGAGAAGTGAAGCTCTGAAAGAAACAAGTAAAGGAATTCCACAAAGCCCTTGGCTCGGCAGGGATTTGATGATGGTGATAATAAATAGTAGTTTATGTCAAGCAGTTACGATTATTTATTACACTTTATCAGGTTGAATAATGTGAGAATCATTTTACAATATTATTCAGTGGTGTATATTTCAGCAATGCTGGCAAAACAACAATCAGTTTTTTCTAAGGATTTAGTGTATTTTTACAACAGCCTCCCTGGTTACCTGAAGATATCCTACTTCCTTCTCACATGGGATTGCGTTGTTATGAATGCCAAACACTTCAGTTCTGTTCCTTTCTGCTAACGCTATTGTCTAACGTTCCTACTCGGAGAACACGATGAATTAATGCACCGTAGCTCGCACCCTTAAAAATGACCATAGAGGAGGTAGAATTTTTAAAACAAAGGAATTAATGAACCTTCCCCGTGAGCTCCACTAGTTTAGTGGGCACAGGGTTTGAATTTCTATTAACTTGAAAGTAAGCGAGCGAGTGATTGGCGTTCTCAGAAGAAAAGGGGCTGCTTTTAATCATAAGTCACAGATTACCTAAGGTAGGAAGACAGGATGAATTCGACAGCTCATGCCGTTGGAAGTTAGCTTTTGATTATTAGCTGTGAATTTGTATGTTTATTGCAAATATGCCTTTAAAAAAACAGATTTTCATAAGGGTTGTGGTTGCTGCCAAAGAAGTGTTATATCCACACCATAGTTTAATACTCAATCTGCCAACTACAGGCTGTGGTTGCTACCAGAGAAGTATATATCTGCCACCATACTTTATCCTGGCACGCTACAGGATAAAATACTGTAACTGAGTAACTTTCCATGAAATTGCACTAAAACACCTTCCTGCTGACTTGTCTTTCAGTCAGTGATACGTAAGTGTTCACTGACTGAAAGACAAGTCAGCAGGGAAGTTGGCCAACATGCATTTTCATGGGAAGTTGGTTTCAGTTTACAGTATTTTGTCTTGTAAGATTGTCAAAAGAGATATTTGGAAGTGAGAATAAATCTTTGAAATAGTTTTCCAAATGCACTTGTAGTGACTATTCTTTTTTAATGTGTATGTGGCTTAATGGAAGTTTACACAAATTTCTGTCAAGTAGGTAAAGAAAATCTTACTAACAGAAACAAAGATCATGGACAAAAGGACACTTTTATTCCAGAAAATGAGGATATTGTACTTTTGAGCAAAATCGCCTGACCAAAAGAAAAAAAGGTCGAGCAGGAAAAGAACTATTGCAAAATGAACAAGAAGGGGCTCGAATGTTGCAATGAACAAGAAATATGGTGTATTTGCATTTTTTATTTGTTTATACAGTTGATAATCCAAGTTCTCTTCTCTTCTTTCTCTCTCTCCCTCTCTCTCTCTCCTCCTCTCTCCTCTCCCTCTCTCTCCACTCAGTGGTTGTGTTGGTTAGACAGGCAAGATCACAGGGCATTATTACTAGCGGATACTCCGGCATGGCCCAAAACCCAGATTGTTGAAGCTTTTCTGCCAAAAACAGAGAAGCTCTGAGAGAGAGAGAGAGAGAGAGAGAGAGAGAGAGAGAGAGAGAGAGAGACGTCATGTTAGTATCCATGCTATTTCTCTGAGGCTTTGTACTTTTACTGATCTCAACTTTGTCGGCCTTTGCTTAAACGAAAAATCGAAGCTTTTGAATGTTCTTTGGCGCAATACCGTGAGCGTTATATACCTCACGGTGACCCAGGAGACACTAAGGGAGACTTACCACACATCCACACATTTAGGAGGCAACAAGAAATAAAATGTATTGGAATAGTCTTTTCACTTATGAAAGATTTCACTTTCCTATGAGCTTTTGCAGTTGACCCAACGGACAAAGGATCCACGTCCTGATCGAGAACATTCATAAGTGCTTGCTGTAGCTAGTACGATAAGTGCAACTCCATCCCCATCACTCTGTGTGTGTGTGTGTGTTATAGTCTGCAGAATTCTTTTTGATGTTTATTCGTGTACCATGTTGAGAGTGATAATGGCTGAGGATTAATTGAGTTTTTCAATAATTTGAAGTAGTTTGAGAGCGTGTCAGAAGATGAAGATTCTTTTCAGCTAAGAAGCTAAAATTGTACCCTTGTATTCTTGGTATATATATATATATATATATATATATATATATATATATATGTATATATATATATATATATATATATATATATATATATATATATATATATTATATATATATATATATTGTATGCCATAACGGCCTCCAATATTACTGTGTTATATAGTGTGATGAAAGGGAGTGGGAGATGGAACTGAAGTGTCGTCAGTTGCAGAATCAGTTGGTAATTGTGCTACTCAGTTGATGAACACACGATATTGGCTCTGTCGCTTGGTATGTGCGTGTTACGAGTTCATAAAATATAGACGGTCTGAAAAATTTCCATCATTACCCTGAAGACATTATCTTTGAGTGTTGCAATTCCTCTAGAATTGGTCAGTTCAGACTTATTGGACTTAATAGGTTTTTTACCGTCAAGACATTTGAGGTGGAAGGGAGCCACCTTTTCAATATTCTATTTATTGGCTTCCCAGTATATACTCATGCATTTTAGAGGTTTTGCACGGTAGGGAGAGTATTATTGTGCTTAATTTTCACAGCACATGTTATCATGTTGGTGTGATCATAGAGAATACATTTTGCAAAAATGTCTATAATTTTTATGTGGTAGCTTGGACACTTTTATAACAAATGTCTAAGATAGAGTATGTGAGAGTTTTTGAATTTGTAGGCTATTAGCCACAATCAGATTTTAGTTGGACACTAAATCTTGAGTTAGATGTTTTTTCTTTAGAACCATTTATGATGCACAAGCTATTCTTTGTTTTAAATTTTTTGTAAAAGATTGCAGTCTTATATGAATTTCTTTGGCCCAAGATCTGTGAGGTGAATGCTGTGAGAGACATCAGGAGGCAAAGAAAGAGAGGGAGAGAGAGAGGCATATTCTGAAATGAAACCAAAAGACTCCTTAAAGTTGGACCTTGTGCCAGAGCAAGGTTTTGTCGAACCTATAACCAAGTCGGTAAATCACACGAATATTTTTATCTGTTTCAAGGGGGTAAATACATCTATATATATATATATATATATATATATATATATTCATATAAATATATATATATACATATATATATATATATATATATATATAGTACATACAATACCATATATTTTTTGGGAATTTCTACCACTATAGTTTTCCCAGTATCATAAATATATACGGTCTGATTTCTCATTATAGGTCTGGGTCTTCTACTATTCTTGTCTAGAGTATGTTACTAATTCTGTTCTCCTGATGGTTGTGAAAATAGTATATTTTATAGCCACAATTATCTGGTTTCCGTTTTTTAGTATTTCGTTACATTCCAACTCTTTAGAACCTGTACAAGATATCTTTGTTCTTAAATTTTTGAAAGATGCAGTCTCATTAATCTTTGGCCTATCTAGTGATTTAGCATCTCATTGTGCATATTCTTTCCTCCTTATTGTTGTTTTTCTTAAATATAACTAAATCACATCTCTCTCTCTCTCTCTCTCTCTCTCTCTCTCTCTCTCTCTCTCTTCTCTCTCTCTATATATATATATATATATATATATATATATATATACATATATATATATATATATATATATATATATATATATATATTTATATAAATATATATATACATACAGCATATATATATATATATACATATATATATATATATACTGGTATATATATATTTTTAATGTCTTTACTGTAATCCAGCAATACACTATAAAGGTAAAAGTTACCATATCATAAAAACAATATATATGATGTTGGTGGTATGTGGATGACCATTGACCCGACGGAAAGGTTAATCCTGGGCCTTGTTAACACCTGCCTGCATCGAGTCTGGTGGTGTATCCGCTGGAACACCTTAATAAGAAGCCATAGGATTAACTCGTCGGCGAAGTCCGATTTCCAATGTCCTAACAGGTGTATATTATTGGTTTGACTGATGATGGCAGATTCCAGATTCTTCCTCTTGTACGGACAGCTACTTTTGAAAACCAGTTCGGCCCCACTCCAATTTATGGTATGGCCTTTGCTCCTGATATGTACGATTCTGGAATCTGCCATCATCAGTCAAGCCAGTAATATGAACCTGTCAGGAAGACTCTGGAAATCAGATTTAACTGGCAAGGTAATCCTAAGGCCTCTTCTCAAGCAGGTGTTCAGCGGATACACCACTAGACTCAACACAGGAGGAAGTTAACAAGTATTAAAACACAAGGGAACAAACTATTTCCCATGAGGTTAATGGTCATCTGCATATATTGCCACACCTGCATATGACTTATAAATGCCTTTCTCATACCATCTGTCACATTTCACTTGAGCAGGGATACGAAGCACTTAAATATATGGTTGCAATGTGTACAGTACATAGTAGTTTTATGGGTCTTTTTATTCAGAGCATTGTATATATATATATATATATATATATATATATATATATATATATATATATATATATATATATATATATATATATATATATTTATACATATATGTGTATATCACATTCTATTAGTACAAGGTTGTAAAATCTTAAAGTAATTGCTTTAATATAGCACTGTTCAGAACTTGCTTCTATTTCACTTAGTAGTATCATGAGAAATCCAGAAAATAAGAAAGATGGTATGATATTTCTTCAAAATTTCACTACTTTCTGCTAATTCACTTGATAAGATCCCATCAGTGTTACATTGTATATATATATTTATATATATATATATATATATATATATATATATATATATATATATATATATATATATATATATATATATATATATATATCAATTGAATTGAATTAGCATCAAGTAGTGGGGTATTACATTGAAATGTCATGTAATCTTTCTTATTTGCCCTTCCTACGGATTTTATCATGATACTATTGAGTGAAAATGAAGGAATGGACAGTAGGTTCTGTGTATGTATATATATATATATAATATATATATATATATATATATATATGTGTATATATATATATATATATATATATATATATATATATATATATATATATATATATAGAGATATTGTAAATTAATCTGTTTGTCGGGATTGTCTCCTCTTTGGTGGATTAAGGCCTTCCTTTTTGTTGTTTTTGTGTTTTTCTTGCCATGAGCTGTCGTCTGGTGAATGGCGTCAGATTCCTGTCAGTCAATTGTGGCAGTAACGAGCCAGGTTCGGAGGCAGAACGACCGATGGTCCAGGGCAAGAGCGAGTCAGCTGGCAGCAGCAGTATCCGTACTCATGAAGTCAGGTCCTGGCAGCAGAGCAGAGCAGCAGAGAGCTTCTTGAGGACTAGATGGTTGCCGTGTCGGCTCTGTCTTGGTCGTAGTTGAAGGAGGACGTCAGTACGTTTCTAGGAGGACGAGATGGTTGCCGTGTCGGCTCTGTCGCGGTCGCCGTTACTGGAGGAAGACGTCAGCACTGTGCTTGAGGACGAGATGGTTGTCGTGTCGGCTCTGTCTTTGTTGTCCTGCAGTGTTCCTGTCGAGCAGATGGTGGCTGCTTTGGTGTTTATCAGTATTTCCCTGAGTGAATTTATAATGTTCCATTATCGTTTATTTATTAAGATTGTTTATGCTGCTTGTGTATTTGTTTATGTATTATGTTGACTGTATTAATTAATTTTGCTTTTGCTGCTCTTGTATTTGATTGATTTTATGTATTACGCTCCCGGCTATTAAGTAATTTTGCTGCTCAAATGTTAATTTATCTGAAGTTTAAATTGCTTGTATTTTGCTGTCCTTTAAGTAATTTAATTCATTTGTAGTAATGTTCATTTTATTGTTTACTCTAAACTGAACCTGACTCACTGTAAATATGTAAATAACTAATTTGGAATAAACTAATATTAAGGTAACTTTTTTTTGTATTTGTTCTGCTCCTCCCTCCTTTGTTTGTCACCTCTCGTCAGTCATTATAGCCCAATTGCTTGTTTATTTTGAAGAACCTGTTGATCTCGAAAAGCGAGATCATAATATTGGCGACCTTGCCAGGATTGGTTCTGTTTTGGCTGGCGGGGGTGTGGCAGCATCGGGGAAGAGTATTTTGTTTGTAAAAAAAAAATTTTTTATTGTAAATTTTTTTTTTTCTGTTAGGTGGGGAGGTGTTAGGAACAATCGTTTGTCGATTGTTCCCTTGGTGGATTGTTGCCTCCTTTTGTTGTTTTTGTGTTTTTCTTGCTGGCGAGCTGTCGTCTGGTGAATGGCGTCAGACTCGTCAGTCAGGTTCGTAGCAGCAACGGAGCCAGGTTCTGAGGGCAGAACGACCGATGGTCCAGGGCAGCAGCGAGTCAGCTGGTAGCAGCAGCAGGTATCCGCGTACCGCGAGTCAGGTCCTGGCAGCAGAGCAGAGCAGCAGAGAGCTTCTTGAGGACTCAGATGGTTGCCGTGTCGGCTTCTGTCTTGGGTCGCAGTTGGCTGAGGACGCCAGCATGGTTTCTAGGAGGACGAGAGATGGTTGCCGTGTCGGCTCTGTCGCCGTCGCCGTTACTGGAGGAAGACGCCAGCACCGTGCTTGAGGACCTAGATGGTTATCGGTCGCTCTGTCTTTGTTGTCCTGCAGTGTTCCTGTCGAGCAGTTGGTGGCTGCTGGCGTTGATTGGCATTTCCCCTGGAGTGGTTCCATAATGTTCCATTATCGTTTATTTATTAAGATTGTTTATGCTGCTTGTGTATTTGTTTATGTATTATGTTGACTGTATTAATTAATTTTGCTTGCTGCTCTTTGTATTTGATTGATTTTATGTATTATGCTCCCAAGCTATTATAATTCTGCTGCTCAAATGTTAATTTATCTGAGTTTAAATTGCTTGTATTTTGGCTGTCCTTTAAGTAATTTAATTCATTTTGTAGTAATGTTCATTTTATTGTTTACTCTAAACTGAACCTGACCCACTGTAAATATGTAAATAATTAATTTTGAATAAACTAATTTAAGGTAACTTTTTTGTATTTGTTCTGCTCCTCCCTCCTTTGTTTGTCACCTCTCGTCAGTCATTATAGCCCAAATTGCTTGTTTATTTTGAAGAACCTGTTGATCTCGAAAAGCGAGATCATACAATATATATATATATATTTGTGTGTGTATTTTTCTCAACCCGCTCTGTGCAGTTTTCCAAATTTCCAACTCATCAAGATAAGTGGTCTATAAGTTTATCCATTCATTCTGTTAATAACAAACATCTGCAGGTGTTTACGTCCTTGTTGACGGAACCGACAGAATTTTGACGATAATTGTAACTCTTTCTCCAAGTTTCAGACAGTTTGTGTTGCTTCTTTTGCGAGATGTATATTTTATGATTATCAAATTGGATAGGAAGTTCTCATTAGGAAATTGGAGTCTACTTGTTGTCCGTTTTGTCTCCCATATTTAAATGCTTTGTTGCAAAATTTGCACGGTAATGTTTTTTCGTTGAAAGATAGATTTATGGAAAAACATCCATCATTTATTCCTATATGAGGAGGACCTATTTGTTATCCTTTTCATATGATGAAGGTTTTTTGACATTCATCTTGAATTACTTTGATGAACAATTCGTAAGGATTCGAGAATACATACATTCCAGGCCACTTTGTTGATTCTCATAAAAAGCAAGGAATTGCTACCGAAATGTGTGTGTGCACCACAGCAGGATAAGACCATATTCCAATGAATGAGGCCATTGGGCGCCGTCGTAACAATGATGGTATGATTATTTTTGTGAGATTTTGGGTGAAGGCCGTACTTGCTTTTGCTACCTTTAAACCGGGAGCAGCGCTACAGTATTGACTCAACGGGAAGTAACCTGTCAGTGAGCACACACCGGAGCACTGCTTCCATCTGAAATATAGTTATGTGTGAGGCTGGTATGCCCGGTTTTCAGTCGGATTAATACGACTTCAGCCTTTCGGTTGGTATTTAAATTTGTAGGCCATAGGCTAATGTAACCCCAGTGCTTTTGTACTTTTCATTACTGGCAAAAAGGCAGGGATGGGCAGCCACCTTTCTTGCCACTTCCTTAAAATGTATGACCTAATTGAGCTTTTTAATAAGTGATCACAAAATTAAGAGTTTTGTTCCAACAAGAAATGGAAAAGTGCCACTTTTGAGCCTTTTGGGTACAATTGTGGCATTAAGAAACCCTTTTGCAGCTCTGAAGTGTTAAGCCATTTTTTTTTCTACCACTTTTAACTGAGGAAACGTAATATAAATTTCCAAAGAGAGTCCAATGCACGGTTAGAGACATAGTATTTGGCGAAATATTTTCCTTTACTATTTAAAACAGTTCCAAAGCCTAAACTAATGCTGTCAACTCTGCGGCAAACATCATGGCACATTCATGTAACTGTAAAGTCACCACCCGGCGCCAGGATAGTGTTTCGCGTGCCATTAATTAAGTCTCCGCTGAGCTTGTTTTCTTTGGTGACTTCCCGCTTTCTTCAAGCTAAATTAGTCATAGTTAAAACGTGCCAGGTCACGCATTTTAATCATTTTTACTTTATGGTATTTATAATGAATGTCACACATTGTGTATCACATGTTTCTTCATTCACAGGCATCAAGACTGTATCCCATTGTGTCTCTGTATGCTTGTATTGTAATTGTACTCGTTCACTGTATATTATTGTTTATTGTTTCGACCAGGTCACAGTCAATTCCATTGTCCTCACGCCCGGCGTCAGTCGGCCGCAATATAAGCCGCCCGGATCTGTAATAAATCGCAGTAACCTTACCTGCTCGTTTCTTTGACACCTTACAGTGGTGACCGATATCCCGAGCCATTAGCGGACTCACACGGCGACTCAGTCTTTGGCTCCAGGATTTTCTCCAAAACGCCTTAGCGGCCTAAACACGGCGCTGTAACCAGCGTTTGAGCGTGCTGACTCTCGCCGGGCGCATTTACCAGCGTCACTAGTGGAACCAATAATGGCGCACGAAAGTGCGTACTGACGCGAGTATCCTACTCCAGTAAGGGGGTCAAAGGAGCGAGCATGGACGCGGGATATCCCTCCTTCATGCAGTTAAACGCGACCCCGCGACTCCGAGGTTTACCTACTCTCCCATCGCAGCCGCAGTTCGCCAAGCATCGGTGCCCTCCCAAGAACTCCACACCAGCGCAACACGACGGCCGGGCAACACAATCGCTGGCCGCCTCACACCTAAAGCTGCCGCCGCTTACGCGCAGGGCAACCCATCGAGGTGGCTGCGCAGGGTGGAGAGCCACTTCAGAATCGCGACCTCGGCGGACGAAATCCTACAGGCCGACACAGTGCTCAACGCTTCCGAGGACGTACAACAAACTCATCTCGGGCACCAAACACTCACTCCTCACATACAGCACCACAAAAGTTCCTCCGAAGCTTGCTCCCGCCCATCGCCGAGTGGCCGCCCGTGCTATCGACCTGCTAACAACTCCACGCCACGACCTCGATCCAAGAGACGCTGGGGCATGGTCGTAGATCTCCCCGTCAACATCAGTCCGGTGGTACGGTTGCCGCAGGAGATAAGTCAGACGGGAAATTTTCCTTCGCCAACACCTCCCGGAAGTACGCAACCAGATCGCTTCACCCTCACACCATGCCTGCTCGAGGACCTCATAGAGGCGGCACAACACCTCACAGACTCCGTCAAGGCTTCACAGCGGCTAAAACTGGCCACTTCAGCGGTCAGCTCCGTCCAGCCCGGAAGAGTGGACGTAGAGCAGCCCGTCAACGCCATCGCCAACAGACGTCCACCGAACCAGTAGACGGTGGTCCCGGCTTCTGTCACGCTATCAGCAAGCGGTCTCGAAAGACGCCCGAAACCGCTCGCCGCCCTGCTCGTTCAACCGCTCAAAAACGGGTGGCGGCGGCCAGCAGGACAGGCCACCATGGCAGCCGGCGAACCCAGGGCCTCAAAAACAGTAGGTTTCACGTCCGCGACACCGTCTCCGGCAGGATGATGCTGGTCGACACAGGAGCCTTCAAGTCGGTCTTCCCAGCATCCAGAGAGGACCGCAACCAGACACCAGACCCGGCCGCCTTCCTGACGGCCGCCAACGGAACCCCCATCCTCTCCTACACCACAGGCTCCTGTCGATCTCCATCCTTGGCCAGAATTACTCCGGGACTTCATCGTCAAGACGCAGGGAACCCCACCCTGGGGGCCGATTTCTCTGGCGCACTTCGGCCCTTAGTCGACGGGGCGCAAGCGCCTCGACACCGACTCCCGCCGTCTTCCAACGGGGACCCAGACCCACCATCAGCGCCGCCCCCACCAGTACGCCATTACACCTTCTGTCGGAGTTCCCGAGGTGTTTAAGCCCGAAGCCGCTTAAGTCCCCGGGCCCCAGCCAAGCACGGCATATACCACCAGTGACTAAAGGGCCTCACACATGTGAAGTTCCGCAGGCTTCCCTCAGCGCCTTCAGGAGGCGAAAAAGCATTGTGAGAGATGGAACGGATGGGCATCTGCAGGAAAGCCTCCAGTCCAGGGCCTCTCCCACATGGTGCAGAAAAACCGACGGCTCCTGGAGACCCCTGCGGCGACTAAGCAGACGGCTCAACATTGCAACGGAGCCCGACCACTACCCTCTGCCCAATATGGACTTACGGCCTCCTTTCACGGGGCCAAATATTCACCAATTGACCTTCTTAAATCTATTTCTCAGGTACCTGTTGCGCCAGAGGACATACCAAAGACAGCCATCATCACGCCCTTCGGGTCCTATGTGTTCGCTCCACCTTCTCGGCTGAGGAACGCCGCCACCTTCCAGCGGCTCATGGACAGCATCCTGGGGGACCTAAAATTCTGCGTCTGCTGTCGACGACATTCTATTTTCCAGGTCTCACAGCGAACACCAGAGGCACATCAAAAGCAGTCCTCCAGCGCCTCCAAGAAAACGGCCTGTCGTCCGCTTTGACAAGTGTACATTCGGCGTCCAGAAAGCAGAGTTCCTGGGTCACGAGGTATTCACAGGCGTCCGCCCTCTTACATCGAAGGTGGCAGCAGCCGTAGCAAAGTTCCTGACACCCACCTCCATCAAGGCCGTCCAGAGTTCTGGGATGGTAAACTCTACAGGCGCTTCATCCCCGCCTGATCTGTAATAAATCGGCAGTAACCTTTACCTGCTCGTTTCTTTGACACCTTACAAACTCAGTTACATATGATCCATCCATACGGATTGCAGCACATCCAACACCATTTTCAGCCATCCATAAATAACTTCCCTTCACTGTATAAGCAAGCATCTTATTCAAGAATTTATAAATGACCTCCTTTTTTGGCGTGTTCCTCTTTGAGAAAGAATTTGGGCACAGGAAAATTTCAAGTATCCAAGCGGGATATGAGGATGGATAACTCCTGATCTTATGCTTCTGAAAAGAGATGTCATTAACTGGCTAATTTCAAAGTTAAGTTAATTTTTAAAAACCACTGGGATTAACAGCTCTCCTAGTGATCTCGTGGCTAAGAACCAACTGGTTACCTAAATACCTCAGCTATAAGATTATAACAGATTTAAATATAATTCATCAAAAGAAGAGGGCCAGCAGATAGCTGAGAACAGTACCCACCCTCCCAGTAAAGAACAGATCTCGTAAATTTTTCAAAGGGTTATATCTCGGCCAAATAAATGTATAAAGATTAAGCAGATTTATATAACTGTAAGCAGATAATTCTATATATATATATATATATATATATATATATATATATATATATATATATAGTATATGTAGTACCCAAATCCTCTTTTTTGCCAGTCCGTTGGTAATTAATTAGTTTCCACATAAATGATCTCATCGTGGCTTGAACAATGAATTGGAAAGTAGTCATTTCCATTTAAATATTCAGCTTATTGTACAAAATTCTAAATATGTGCTGGAAGAGCATAAGCCCAAGTCTGTAGCAGACAAATTATTTCCATAGGTGTTTTGACCCATATGCAGGGTTACTGGATAATTGTTGTTAATATTTTCTCCCCCACAGATGAGTATGGACATTGACATTGAAATTGGGAAGTTACAGAAAAATAAAGAGAAGTTAAATATTTAAACTCGGACTCTCATTTGCACAGAAACCACACCTGGAAGTAAAGCACAGGTCAGGATTGTCACCTTTTTTTCTAAGATCACGTTAGTAGCCACAGTTTGGAAAGATATTTAGCTTCAAAATATAATGCTGCAAAGACATATGCACAGTAATTGCAGTTGTTCAAAGGCCAAAGTAACCAGTATGAGGAAAAGTATGAAAAAGATTTAATTCGGTTCAGGATTGAAAGGATAATTGCATATCATGGTAGGCACACAGTTCCTTGAATGTGATCGGCATATCCTTGAATATTTCTGTTCTAGTTATCAGACCCTTGCAGTTTCATTGCAAAATGCCTGTCTTGAATTTAAACCATTATTTTTATTTTCTGCCAAACATACTGGCTCTGAAAAAAAAGAAGTTTGCTGGTAACAAAAATTTTGGATTATCCATGGGAGGAAGACAATTTCATATATTGCTTTGGCATCAGGGGGAATTTTGGGGTCTCTGGTCATGAGAGGTTTGGATGACTGAAGATTTTGTTGTCTTGGCAGTCATAGCAGGGATGATAAGTCTTACCTGCTTCTTATTGTTGGAAAAAACAAAAACTTTTATCACTTTTTTGGCTTCTTTTGTTGAGATAAAAAAGAATCTAAGCTGCAGGCTTGGACTTCATTGTTTATGGTAAACACCGAGTTATCTGAGGGATAACTCAGCTGAACTAAAGACTTGGAGATATGGTTTTCATCCTCCATCCCTGTCTCAGTCATGTCGAGTAATGTGCCCAACATGTTTTGAAGGGGATTCAGTTGCAGCAGGAGCGCCAGGCTTAGAAACAGATACAGACACACTAGGAGAACCAGAAACAGTCCTTTGGACAGGTTAAGAGTTTATTTCTATATATTCCTGGAGAGATGGAAAGTCTAGCTAAAGGATATTTATCCTTCATCTTTTACATTTTGAATTGGCTTTGAAGAAAGATTTGAAGATATTGACGGTTTAACAACTTGGCCCTATTTACATTTTCTTTGTTGGCAATTCTCAGGATGTTCTGTTCAAAATTATATCAAGGGCAGTGAAAACAAAACCTATCAGCAGAACATTGATTCACATATTTTTGTGTGCTTTAAAACTTTGGGTGTAGCCTTTTACATAACACTTGAATCACTACTAGGCTTAATTTTGAATTTATTAACTCTGATGGGCAGATATCCAGTAGTTATGCAGCCAGTCAAAGTTTTGTTAGAGAATGTTAATAAGATAGTGATGTTTCTCCTAACTAGTTTCTTAGCAGATTAAATGTGAGGAGGGCATTGATTTAGAATTTATCCCTCAGTGAAGTCCTTAAGGCTTGTGTTGAATACTACCCATTTAATACTGAAGGATCTGTGATGGGTAACTGCTTCAATATAAACATGTGGAGAAGGTTTAAAAATAGTCAGCAAAATGACCAGTGTATCATTACCTGCTTGGACTGGAATGTGTTTATCATAGTATTTAATGTTTTAAGGTGTGATTTGTGAAAAAAAACCGTTTTTTCATTTCGTGTTTTTTTTTTCAGGAAAAAAAATGTTTGTTCGGTTTTTCGGTTTTTTCCTTGCTTCCAGTTTCTCCATTTTGAAGACCTTACTATAGTTAATATAAACTTGAGATGTTATTTAAGACTCACACCTTCCTTCTAGATTAGAGGAATTAAAGGAATCACTGAAATAAGGATATTTTTTTCTATCTTTTTTTTATATGATTTTCTTCTTCTTTTATTGCTTTATATATACGAAGAAGAACAGTTTTCTTTTGTGGGATTGTTTAAGTATAGCCCGAGCGGTTACGCTAAACTGCAACCAACCCTAACAAAGCATCACACAGCCCATATATATTGCGTTCTTTTATTGTCATTCTCGGGGCAAAAACATTTGGCTACCTACCATAGGCTACCGTAGCTTATGGTAGTCTGCCGTAGGCCGTAGCCTTTGATTTATTAGTTTTCAACAAAGGAACACTTGTACCACCACCAAAAATATGCGTGCGGTAATCATGCACATATAGGCCAGTTCCTTTGTTCGCTTACCAGGAAAAAAGTTTCATCATAATATTTACCGACTTTAGTAATCAAAACAAATAAAAATATAGTAAAGTTTAAATCAATTGTCACTGCCAAGTAAACACTGGTCACTGTTCTATTTTTTCGTTGTTTAATGCCTAGTCTTCATTTTCACATACAGCATGCCTTAAATATTCATCTATCACAAAATCAAAACCATATATAATAAACATGGCATGCTTTTAAACAATTAGTAAAACCCACATTTTTAGTAAATGTACACAGAATATCACTAGGATTGTGATATCTTTTACTTTATCATGTATCACCTCTTATAATGAGCACAGTAACCTGCCACCCACTGTCCAAGCACATCAACTGCCCACTGCCATGCCATGTACATTTACTTTGGTTCTGGAACAGAGTTTATTTGTACGAGTATGATAAAATTTCAGTTGAACATGTTTGATACTGTACACGTGTTGTACCATACATACTTTAAAGGAACTGTTGCCCATCATACAGTTTTCATACCTCTGAATCTGATACATGTATGATACAAGTTTCAGTTTAACGTGTTTGATATTGCATCATAAATACTTTTAAGGAACTGTTGCCAGTCATACAGTTTTCATACCTCCCTTCCTGTTCAATGCATTGAAATTGAAATAACTGACCCCAGTACCTCATGGTTTCAGAATATGATTGAAAAATAAGAGTAAAACTTGTTCGATAATTGAAAATTTCAATGTACAAATGTGAAATATTGAAATTCTAATATAAATGTGCAGTAGTTATGTACCCAAAACACTCATAATCTCAAGTGGGTGATGTATGAATACCATTAGTTTTCCTTACTTTCCCCAGTTTTTATTTTTCACTGTAACAAATTTTTCTTTCCAGTGTTAAATTGCCTTGTTGCCCAAGCTCTAGGCATAATATAAGCACAGTTAGCCATTTTTTTGTAGTTTAGGGAGCAATGGAATGTCAATAAAATGTTTAAGAATAACAAAAAAATTTTGGGGCCCTGTTGTTTTAGGTTTTTTTTTCGCGAAAAACCGTTTTTTTTTTTTCGGGTTCCAACCCTAGGTGGGATAATGCCTGTCTTCAGTTGGAGGTGGTCAAGAGGCTTTCATGAGGTCAGACTGTCCTTCTTTGTATGAAGGAACATACGTCAGAGTTGGAGCATTTCGTTTTTTAATTGAGTCCGACACACTCATAAGTTTTGGGATAAAATTGTATTCCTTGTCCAGGACATTGCTGAGATCAGTGATATTAACTTTGAACTCAAAATCTGCTTCTTTTCTTTGAAATGAAAAGAAATTTGATTTGCTGCAGAAGTGTGCAAGAAAGTAATGTAAGCTTGAAAGTACTGATGATCATATGTCTGTGAAATAAGTAGCAAGGTTTCAGGTTAATTTTATCACCCTGATATCTCTGTGTTTGGATTTGTGGAAGCCAGTGAGAGATTTAATATGTTTTTGGATCTTGATTGGTGGTAAATCAACTGACGAATGTGCAAGGGTTGTCAGCTGATCCACAAGAGGATATGTTTTCCATTGGAAATATATGTAGGGATTAATAAAAATGGCAACTGCTTAAAATACTAAGCAAATATCATTAGTTTTTACAGACAATTGCATTCTCCACTACTGGCATAGTAAGAATCGATTTTCCCAACAGTACACTCCACGTTCTTCATATACAGGATAACACTGAAACAGATTGAAAGGCGCGTTTGTAAGCTAAACCCGGTTGTTACGAGTTAGACCATGTGGACGTGGAATCCGCCTCCCTTTATCTGTAATGACTGGGCTTCCGGACAAAAGCTGATGAGCCAGCCTCCGATGATAGTGTCATCAAAATGTCCAAAACATCTTCGGCATGGCTGACATCACATTTAGTTTTAAATGCAAGCCCCTTTCTAACCCTGATTTCTTATCCCATCTGTCTTAGCAGTTAATTTTTGTAAATGTGGAAGTGTCCACGCTGGTTACATGAAATTATAGCTGATAGCTGCACTTAGAAGCTGTATTCATAGCAAGAGGTAATGAAGCAAATAAATTGTAAACGAAATTGCAGTAATAGTGATTTAGTTTTTGACAAGGGGATTCGTTTCTCCTAGTTCGAGAGCCCTCTTGCACATAACACGGCTTCAGCATAAAACGTTCTATGCTGGAACCATGTGACTTCAGTGAGGCAATCTCTCACTGAAAGGGAAAGTTACTTTGGAGAGGACAATGAACCAGTTAATTTCCTTTAGACAATCCACTTCGCGCTCAAGCATATCAGGTAAACTCTTGTATCTCAGGATACCATATCCTGAGACATAAAAATGATCTTCTGTTAGTAAAGTATATATTGACCTTCATTTCCGTCTTCGAATATATGTGGTTAAATGATTTAAGCTACCACAAACGATTTATTGCGTGAAATCAGAATCCAAAATCTCATGAAAAAAGTAAGAATAAGAAAAACTATATGAAAATGAAGCAGTAATTTTAATTTGGTTTTTTGTATATTGATAATTGATAGAAAACGCTGATTTAGAAATTACTAGACGGACAAAACATGATATAATGATAAGGTTACATTTACATAGTTCCTTCACATTTTTCAAAACGTATCAGTGAGACCGCTGGTTTCTTATTTCTTTCAAATGATAAAGAAAGGATGGAATCAGCAGCTTCAGTAGTTAAGAACTTTTGAATAAAATGTTGCGAAAATACTACCGCCATGGAATTGGATCATAAATCCCATAATTTCCTATTCAGCAAATGTTATAGGGCCTCTGATGTTTCTTGCATTTTCAGGGAACAGTCAAGGTGCATTATCTATCAAAACAGAATAAGGATTTCACAGCAGCAAGAGAATATTCATCTGTAAGACAGCTTATAGAGCTTCTAACTCTAATCTTATTTGAAATTTTCTGTTGACTCTTGGAAGACTGGATGCAGGCAGCTTTGTCCTTTATGCGTATGTGAATCAAGTGTACATGGTAAGCGATTTATCGTTAAAAGAACACAGTAAATGAATTAGATTAATCTTAACCAAAAATCCGAAATTATGTGTGACTGTAAAATAGGGTATTGAAAGACACACGTTACTTTTAGAATATGTACAGAAAATGGGGAAATGAGAGAAGCTCTGGTGAACTGTGCGATGGTAATTAAAATTTGGGACTGGGATGCTCTATTGATCAGATTTCTTGTACTAGATGTGAGATTTATCCATTAATGAATGGCTTGGATGCTGCTGGATGAAGATGCAACACTTAATGGTATTTCCAGCAGTATTCAACGTGAATGAAGCAATTCAACAATGGAGTGAATCAATATCTACAGACTTATCTGGCTGGATGACCTAGACCCTTTGGGGAAGCTTCGGCGTCAGGCCAGATGGCGCTATTACCCTTTACAAGACCGGAATCCCATCCTGGATTAGCGTCGCTGGTTTTTTTTTGTTTTTGTTTTTGTTATACAGTTTTTTTTTATTTCACCTGATTCGGCGGTCGCCCACCATTGGTCACAGACCCGTAGAACATAGACTTTTGGACGTTTGTTGCCCTTCATACGGGCAGAGCAACTTCTGAGATGATGGACGGAGCTGTTTTTGTGTCTAGCAATAAGGCTCAAGGTTGAGATTTCAACTTGAGAAAATGAGTATTGGGAATTGATAAACGAGTTATAGGATTTTAATGCTCAAGGATTGAAAGGGTGCATGCGAAATTGGAGGTGTCGAATCGAAAATGTCAAATAGATGGATGTTGCCAAGGTGGCATAGAGATGGAGAAAAGGAAAGATATGAGTAAAATGGGAGATGGTAATTATGTGGGAGGAAACTAAGATAAGGCAAGGCTCAGGTGCTTGCCACGTAAAAACATACACTGGGCCACTTGATTATATTGGCTGAGTGGAGAGGGGCCAAAGTTAATGAAACAGATTTAAAACTGAGCTCTTTGGTTTCGTGTGTGTGTAACGTCACTTCGCTGTACGCGCATTTTTAGTTGTAAAAGGTTATTTATTTTTCATATGTTCACAGTATTATGTATTATAAACCATTTTATGTAAGGAATTCCAGTGTTGTGCCAGATGCTGTAATTTAAATCGGGATTTGCAGGCAATAGTGTATTCGTGGGTATTTATTAGCTGCTTTACTGTTCGGAAGCCCGTAGCTCACGTGGTGCCCCAAGTAGCCTTAACGGTTGTTTGCAGCGTCCCTTGGGCCGCTTGCTGCACCCTGTCTTTGGTTTTCACCTCCTTTCCCACTTCCTTCTTCCATCTTGCTGTCCATCCACCCCAACTCCCGCTTTTCTCTGTCTGAACCGCTGGATGGACGAAAGTACCCCTTCAGTGCCTGATTTTATTGCCAGATATTCATAAATCACAATCATGCTTTAAGAGGCATGCGAGTAGATGAAAGACCCCGTTTTATGTGCTTTATTTACATCTGCTACACTTACAAGTGGAAGAATTTCCACGAAGTCAGCTTCTTTCAATGTTTGAATAACATTCTGGCAAGGAATATTTTTTATGCAATTTTTTGTAATGAAATGGATTTTATGACATAGTTTGAAATATACTGAGATTGAACAGGATATATTTTCTATTGCTTTGGTTTCTATTAAATCCATTTTTTCTGTGATTTCTATTGTTTTTGGTATCGTCACATCCTAAACGGTCGGTTGAAGCTTAAAGGGCGGCCGAAAAAGATTTGTTTATTGGCAGTGTGGAAATAGGTTGCAATCCCCAATTTGTAACATATCCCATGTGCGGCCATTTGACATTACTGGTTCGTAAACCATGCGTTAAACCCCACGTATACACTCAGTTCGATCATGTAAACACAAATGTAAATTCGTTTTTAATTTAAATAATGTGCCACGTGTGTATTTTGTGCCGTCTGTAATGTACCGTAAGGCAAAATTACAATTCAGCCCCGAAGTAATTTGTTTGTCTTCCAATTCTTCGCCTCCCCTCTCGGTCCCTCCCCATTGTCTCTATAATTGGATCTCGTGTGTTGCGTTAAGTAGTAATTAGGTTTGCTGTATTTAATGTTCAACAACGGTGGATTACAAGAGAGGGCAAGAGAGGACCTTCCAAAAATTGTGTAATGGTTTTTCTGTATTTAGTGCACAATGCTACTGAAATTGTGCGCATGTATTTAATGTACTTTTTTGCAGTTAAGAAAGGATCTAAATGAACAGAAATAACATAGTATTCCTTTACACAGTATCGAAGGTATTTGTAAAAACTAATTTTCTTGGCTGGACCAAGCGGAAAAATCTTGGTGCCATAATAGCTTGAAAGAAAGATTTATAGTAGAGAATATAATAGAGAGATTTTGTAATTTGACTGGTACTATCATGTAATCTTCCTGACAATGAATTTAACTGTGGTTGGCTGCTCCACTAGGCAAGACTACTTTCATTATCTGCTCTTTGAATAGATTAGCTCTCTTGCAGGATTAGTTTTGATGTTTTATATGCCAACTTGTGACGGGTGCACTCGAACAAAAAAGTCTTCCCGACTGTGTCATGGACTTCGATGCTCGATAAATCTGTCATGGTCTCTTCCATCTTTTCATAACTTGCCGTCGAACTTGTCCCAGAGATCAAGGGTTAAATATTTTTTTCTATGAGTTTTGGACATAGAGCATACTCGTGTGTGACGCCTCTGTAAACTGGAGATGCCGTAGTACTGTATTAACGTACCATGTTTCTGTTTGATGCTTGTACATTTTTTAATTTGTGTGTATTTACTCATTCATTTACTATTGGGTTGATTGAATTAAATCTGTTTATTAATATTCATTACTGTTTTACTACTCTCGTGTTATCTTTTTGTGGCTTTATTTTATTTAACAACCTTCACTCATTATATAAAAAAAACTAATTTTCATTGAAACAAAAGGAAGCTAAGTACAGAGCTTCAGAAAAGAATATGATACCAGCAGATGCTCGCTATCGCTCGCTTTTGCTAGTTCTCTTATCCGTACCGTACCCATACCCATACCTATATCTATACCACGCCCATACCCATTCCATACCCATACCCATATCCATACCATACTCACACCTATACCCATCGACCATACCATACCCATACCAGTACTTATACCCATACCCATATCAATACCCATATCCATACCCATACCCATACCCTATCCATATCCTTACAATACCCATAGCCATACTCATATCCATTCCATGGCCATACCCATGTCCATACCCATACCATACCATTCCCATACCCATACCATACCCATATCCGTGCCATACCCATACCATACCATACCCATACCCTACCCATACCCATACCCACTGCTAAATTAAACCTATTGATAATAATCAACAGTGGTCTACGGGCAGCACCAATCCCGTGTACCTTCAGGTCTTATACAAATAACTGACCACATCTTGGTGTAATTGCAGAGCAGCTGCTGATGGGTTTTGAACCAATACTGATGCCGTTGATGGTTCCAGACCATCACCAGTAGTGCCTGCTGCTGTTCTAGAATTACCCGCTGAGTCCATTTCAAAACGAAAATAACAAACCTCAGTCAAAAATCTTTTATTATGCACTGTTCGGTCACTTAATGTTGAAAATTTCTGGACAGTAATTAAAATATTATTCTTGAAAGACGTCTTTACAACTCCAGGATCCTTTGAAGCAGTCTTCAGCACCTGAAGCATTCCGGAAAAATGCCCATTGGATTATAACGTCTTCTTAAATTCGTAAAGACTCCAGGATCCTATGAAGCCGTCTTTAGCTCCTAAACAGATTCCTGTCGGACCCACTTCCTTTCGGGGAAAAAATCCAGAATCTGTCTTCGGAATCACTCCTGGAGACACGCCCATTAGTTTTTGATGTCTTCTTAAATCTTAAAGACACAAGTTGTATAACAGGAGTAGCATTTCCTATGCTCCTCATAATGGAGGTGGTTCATAGTTACCACATGAGGTTAATTAAACACATTACAAATTCTAAAGGTCAAGCAAGTAACATTTTGATTTGAAAAACCTGTACATTACGTATATTAAAAAATTGTCCTTACAAATCTATAAACATTTTGGTAATATTACTCAATCTCAACACATTTTATTTCGTCATAAAACATGGAAATGGGAAGAGGGAAGGGCCAATGGGAGGGGAGGGGGAAGGGGAAGGGGAGGAAAAGAGGGAGAGGAGGGAAGGAAGAAGGGGGAGGGGAGTGGATGGGGAAGGGGCAAGGAGAGGGGAGGGAAGGATGAGGGGGAAGGGAGAGGGAGGAAGGGGAAAGGAGGGGACACACACACACACACATACACATATACAGAAAGGCAGCCAAGGAAATTAATATAATAGAAGGAGAAGGGGAGAGACACACACACACAACACACACAGAAAGGCGGCCAAGGAAATTAATATAATAGATGTTCAATTTACCCAATGACGGAATGTCACTGAAGCTCTTGCCAGGTGTTAGCAGGATTAATAAGAAATTTCTCTTCATAAGCGTTTCGGTATGAAAATGGCTAATACATTTCTAAGCACATGCAACAGTTATCTAAAGACGCATTTTGAATATTCCTATTTTGTTGAAGAGATTTTGTACATCTCTGCTGCTTTGTTCTTTATCTACCATTTGACTAATATTACCATTACATCATCCTTGCCCTACCAAGTGTACAGTTTGTGCATCAACTCAAGATGGAAAATACAACAAAATCTGTAGGTATTGTACTTGGAAATCCTGTGCGGAGATTAGTAGCAGATATGGGATTAGTCTGCTCAACCCGGCTAAGTTATGCAACCTTACAGAGATTGCACTGACTTACTAATTAGTTTCTTTAGTTTATTTTAAACTTCAAAATTGCTGAGACTCATTTCAAGTCTGCAAGAGAATATTTTAAAAAAGTATTGTATATCAGTGTAAGTAGGACTGTTTCATGAATAATTAATTTTTTTCTTTTTATTTCTTTCTTATTATGGAAAGACTAAAGGTACATTGCTTATGATGTTTGTTTTTCTTAACATTGGCGACGATCGCGATAACTATTTCATTTTGAAAACATTGGCATATTTTCGCTGAGATGGGTTAGTTAACTTTAACATCAAAAGAACAAACGTTGAATTATAACCCAAGTTAGTTTGCAGTTTCAGATAAGAAATTAATTTCCGAATCATCTTCAAAATAAATGTACACAGAGAATTTCCTCTTAGGGTGAAGGGGAAATTGGCAACAGATAACCAGTGTCGTGATAGATTTCGTCTAATAAAAATAGTTATGATTGAATGGAATGATTCTATTCCATGAGCTGCTTTTGTGTTGCAAAGAACCTATGCCGGCAGTACACCTCATTTAAACATTTTATGATGGCAATAATTATTAATGTTAGTTGTACTTTATGCATTTTATTTGTTGTGTCGTATGCAAATAGGATATAACAAACCAAACTACAAATTTATAGCAGTTAACCTGTGGCTTTGTGTATAATCTGTTTATACCACATTGATTTACTCGAGCCCTTAGATCATTCATGAAATGACCGTTTTCTCCACACTTCATCTGGGAGAAAATAGTATTTCAACAATACTGTAATCAGCGTTCAAGAGAGATCCTGAGATTTCGAGATTATTCCTGTATTCTGTGAAGTTATTAAGAATTGCTTCAATTACACACCGAGTTTTCATCTAGTGTTCAGAATCTTTTTCCATTTAGGTATTTAAATTTCTTTTCAGTTCAGCCATTAGCTTCTTTTTTAGTTTTCTGTAAAAGAAGACTATTGAGATGGTTATCTGTCTGTCCGTCCGCACTTCTTCTGTCCGCCCTCAGATCTTAAAAACTACTAAGGCTAGAGGGATGCGAACTGGTTGATCATCCAACCGCCATGATTGTGCATCTGGCACTGCTATAGGTGCCAACAGCACAGGCCACCACCGGGCCGTGGCTGAGATTTAATACAGCATTATAGGCTGTACAGAAAACTCGATTGGGCCGAAGAAACTTCGGCGCATTTATTACTCATTCATAATATGAATATGGTGCACATAGTTGGAAGTATTTTCATAAGAACATCCTCGAAAAGGTCGCCTATCTTAAAACTGTTTTAATCCAAACTTAGTTTATATGTATTCAGTTTTTCTTCTGGTTTTGCAGTGCTAAATAAATGTCACACATTTTGAGGGTTAGTTGCTGAAACTTTTAAGTGGTAGTGGGAAGAAAGAGGAGGCATTTCACCTACCTTTTATCAGCCTGTGGAGGTAATCAGGCCAAAAGGGAATTCGACTGCTGCCTGAATATTATTGGGTTCGTTAAAATTGTATTCCAGTTGTACTGTATAAGCATGTGCGTATGCCCGCGTGTCTGACTCTCTTCATTTTACCAGTTCACGAGTCGTATTTAACTAATTTTTACTTACTGTTTATTAAACAATGTGTTAATTATACTTAGTATACTGAGTTGGACTGGACGCCTGACGGTGATGTTTACTTAAATCTACCGCTAGCATTTCAGAGGCATCTTGCAGTGAAGGAGTTTTATTTTCTTCCAGACTTAAGAATTTATTGCTATTGTATTTTTTCTTCCTTATCATATCTTTTCTTGAGTGATAGTGAGTGATATGCCTGAGGAAAATTGAAATGCCATAACAGAAATTTTGCCTAGGAAATCAAAAGGTAAAGGACTTGTCCTAAGAGACATTGTCGATGCTTCTTCCATAGAGAAATTGTCGAGGCTTTATTAATTATAACCCTGAATACATTTTAGAGGCTGCTTGTAATTGGACACCTAACAGTTGTATGGTTTACTGTTTGTCAGAGCCAATGTACAGTATATATTGTTGATGTCTAATAGCATACTGTAGAAACATAATAAAACTGACTATTTTTCTGTAGATTTATAATTGTGAGATAATAAGTATATTTTTCATCTGCTGAGTTGAGTCCCTTACCTCTATCAACCTCTGTGACGCCAAATCATTCGAGTTTCATTGACGTATTTGGCAACCTATGTGTTGGATACGTTGTTAACGTTTCGCAAATCCGTTTTTTCCTTTGGGAAAGGTAGGAAGTGGAGTTTCCATGAGAAACTTATCTCGTTTCAGTGTACCGTCAACTTGTTACCCTTAATTAAGGCGAGATGGTTACCAGGCTGTGATCGTGATGATAATTACGAATGAAAGTGATAAACAAGTATCCTGGATAGCCAGAACCTTGAAGCTTTCATTATAGATGTAGTTGTCAACAGCCAAAAATAGAAACCTGCCTTCACCCTCCGTAATTTAAAGATTTTCCGGAATTATATCTTTTGCGTTATATTTCACGTAGAGAATATTCCTTATCTGTTAAAGGAAAAATATCTTTTGTAATATAATTGACAGGTCAGTAGCAAGACCGTAATAGTGTTAACTGGTGGTGCTGATACTTTGTTTTGTTTATATTTATTTATGTTTGTATATTGTGTTGTGAAATCTCCTACAATAAGTTAAGAATAAAAATTCGGATGTATTCTTTCCCCACTTGTGATTTTTAAGGACTTTCTTGAATGTGTACAGGTTAATGAGCGTCATTTTAACTATTAATTTAAATGTTTTGCGTTTATAAGAAGCGTTCGTATTTTGGTAGTTGCTCTAGTTATTTGTCATGTTACAGATTCAGTTACTCTCCCTTTTTATTGTTTCTTTGCGTGGACAGTGTTGTAAATGAAAGATATCTGACTGTAAGAGAGCAGTGCAAACAATTTTGACTGACAGTGACATCTTTGGGTTGAGGAATTTGACTGCAGCGCCGAAGTTAATCAGAATGGAAACTTCCAGGACACGGTAAAAGTGTGATAGAATGGATGGCCAGGCCGCCAGGGTGAGCAAGGTACCTAGTTCATGGAAGTTCCAAAGGAATAAGATGTATAATAATTGCTCCTCGACATATAGAGAGACAACGTATGATTGGTTAACAGGCAGATCCAAACGTTCACCACTTTGAACCAGAAACAAAGACTGAAAGCAAGGGATACGCTGTAGGTCTCCACCTCTCAACAAATTCGAGCAAGTAGCGTCTGTAAGTTAGGTGATGGCTTCCAAGCTCAATGAATCTGGGCCATGGAGAATTATCAAACCGTTAACGAAGTTGAGTACCAATTGCGAGTTTGAGTTGTTGGTTCATTCCCCTGCTCGCACGCCCACTTCTACCTTTGTTTATTTTTTTACTCAAAGTGGTCACCTTTATAGGAACATTAATAGTCATCGTTGTCTTGCAAGAGTATTAGGAGGCCTTGTTGTTCAGTCTTTTCGTGACCCGAGAGCAGTGCATCGGTATTGATGAACCAAGTGCATGGAAGCTGGGGGAGGATGTGTTAAAAACTAATGCATATCCTTTCTTTCGCCTGTAACACTTTCTGGGTGAAACCAAAAATCTTGCGTCCGTTCGACAGTCACACATTTATTATGTGGTCTGTGGATCTGATAAGCATGATTTTAGGTGGTTTAAAGTTTGACATAACGTGATTGAATGTTCTGGGTTAAACAACTTTTTCTAGGAAATCTCTCTCTCTCTCTCTCTCTCTCTCTTGTTTGCATTATGGAAATTTTAGAAAATTGTTTCCTGGCATGCCGTTATATTTGTCATTTTGTAAATATAAAGCGTTTATGCCACCATTTCCAGTGTTATTCAGGTCCTTCTAGAGACTTAAACTTCATATGGCTAATAATTCTCTAGTGTTCCTCGATATGTATATACGTAATACTTGGCATTGTCTCGTTTTCGGAGTTATTTATTTTCACTTTTTAAAATTTTTTCTAAACTTGAACGGAAGTATGAGAAAGGACGCAATCTCTAACTGGAACACTTAAGTTATATGAGAAACAACATTGAGGAGACAATCTATTCTTAGTCTATTCTTTATTAAGACCAAGGTATTCTCTTTCAGAATATAACTGGTAGTCAGGCAGCTCAGGTTATGAATAGTCAAAGATAACAGAGTAGTTTTTCTTTTCAGACGAAGTCATTGTTGGGTGAAGGCTACACAAAGGAACCGCGTTCAGGGGAAGATCGATATTATGAAAGAAAAGGATTTTTTTTCTTTTTCTGTAACACAATCAGTTCTTTTAAATGCCGTTTTTACGTAACGTTTCCCGCAAAGTGAGACACGTATGTCTTGAGCTACGAGCTCTCTGAATCTGTTTACACAGCGCGTGCAGGGCACTCTCGAGATACAATGTTTTCAACGTTCCCATTCATAGGTTTATAATAAAATTTTACCTGTGTTTATCGGCATAGATATCAGACAATGATCCTCTGGTAAGAATAATATTGAGAATTTTTGAAATACCTAACATAGTGTTTACACAAGCGAACAAAGCATGAAAGTGAACGACGTGAAGATCTGTTGAAGGTAATTTTTCGCCGTTTTTGTCTTTCGTTTAAACCTTAATCTACCGTTGATAGACCGAAGTTCAAGTTGATTCGTTCACTTTATTGGGAACTAAAAGAAATGCACTGTTCAGTTTATCGTCATGATGTTTGTCGTATACAGTATATTTGGTGTAAATCGATAAGAATTTGTATCTTAATAGAACCGACATACTTTTTAGGGTTAGCCTAAACAGTCGTAACTCTGCAAATAAAGGGACATGAAACTGCAGAAAACGTCTTTTTAACACTTTTTAATGCAAATCATTTTAATTAGACATATGCCCAGTGGACACACAACAGTTGGTATTCCCACTGTTAGTGTTCAGTTGAAGAAAACCCCTTTCATTATCCGAATAGATATTTGCTAAAGAAAGTTAAACGATGAGATTGTGAGTAGGTGCCACAGTTGTTGATTCACTGCTCTTGACAATTTTTTTTTTTTTTAAGCACATTGATATTTTTCCCTCTTCTTAATTGATTTTTCTTCAGAGCAGGTCTCTCAAACAGCCACCACTGAGAAATAATGGTTAGGCATGAGTTTGATATGTAAAGTTTATCTCCTCGTGTGGAAGTCGTCTTTTACCTACATCTCTGGCAACGAGCCAAGACCTCTTTTTCTCTACACAAAAAAAAAAAAAAAAAAAAAAAAAAATCTTTCTGTTTTACTAGTTTTTGTTCTCTAGTAAGGTCTAAATCTAATTAGGCTTATTTAGCCACTGTCATCAGACCTGAGGTCCCTCGGGTTGCAGTTGATCATAAAATAGATGATTGACATTAAGGGGTACATTGCACACATTTCTCGTCATACTGTATAGTTGGTATTAATCAGTGTTAGTGTTGAAGGCATCTCGATTACGTATATGAGAATATTTACCTTGGAATATGGCTATTCCTGCATGTAGTAATGACCTGAAAGCACAAAGGGAGAGAGAGCCTACAATAATCCCGATCTCTATTCATCAGCGTTATCATTTTACAAGCCAGCTAAAATCATTAATGGACGCCCGTAATCACAAAAAATTTTCAGTATGATATAGAGTATAAGAAATACACTCTTGAAATTGTATATTATGAGGAAGGTTGTTAGTAAGGTTTAATTTTTTGGGCGAATGGTTTATTCAGTAAATTCGTCATACGTGCCTCTTCGGTTACAGTAAGTGTATACCACGGCGAATAGCACTCAGTGAATATTACCCACTTTTTCTGCGCTTTGTCCATCGATTGTGAGTGTTAGGTTTCTTTGACTAATTTTAATTATTCTCGAAAACTAATTGCAATAATGGGAGTCGGGAAATTGGTAACTGTTTTTGGTAACGATTATAAGAAATAAGCCATTATGATGTGTAATCCGTAATTTTGCATATAAACTTACATATAATTGCATATTTTTTTTATTTACAATAGTGTGTTAAGATTAGTTACTAAGCTATCAAAGGAATAAACTTCCACTTGGTTGCAAAATATATCTTCATCCCAAGTGGTGTGTCTGTAGGAAAGAGACTTCTGTTTTCTCTTTATCTCTTGAACAGTGTACTACTGTTCATTTCGCTTTTGTGTTAGGTGCGTTGACTTGCATACAATAACGTTCCATATTTCTCTCCGAAGTTGAATCTCCTGTTTCTTGGTACTTAGAAGCTTTTTTTGTGCTGCGTGTGCGTGTGAGTGTGTGTAACGCTCAGAATGAAGATTTACGATCTGTGGTGTCAAACAATGTTGGCGAATTTAAAGGCTCCTTCGGTTTCTGGTTTTCTGAATGACTGTAACGTCCATTCTGTGGCCTGATAATTGTTCTGTTCTAGAGGTAGTCTTTCATTATATTGATCGTTTTGTCTTTAGCAAATTAGTTACCGAAAATATACGATGTATTGCTTTGTAGTGTTTGAACAACTAATGATTCAACGTCATTCAGACCTCTCTCTCTCTCTCTCTCTCTCTCTCTCTCTCTCTCTCTCTCTCTCTCTCTCTCTCTCTCTCTCTCGTACTGAGCCGTTGTACTTTAGAATAATCTCTCCAGGGAAAAATGAAACTGAAATTGTCATTTATTTCCTCAAGGAATCTTGCCTTTTCGTATTTTTTTTCTGAAAAAAGTCTGCCGGATAACTGAACATACGAAAAATGATTCTCTGCTTAAAAGGGTTTCATTTGATTAATTCGAAAAAAATTTTTGGGGCTGGAGATATTAAACTCTGTTCTAGGATTTATCTTCTACGCAGAATTGTTGACAGCCTTAGTACTCTCGATAAACTTCGCGATAAACAATGGGTGCATTTTTCTTTCTCATTTTAAGGAAATGAAAAATGGTTGATTAGAAGTAAGATGCATTGGCTTCTTACATAAGGATTCCATAGAACTCGCCCTTAATATTTCTCTATTTTGAGAGTTGCAGTCCTATAGATATGAGAACATTTCAAAAGCAGGATTGGGAATAAAAGTGGTATGTAGAGGCTAGATTTCGCCATTACTAGTTGCTTTATCAGATATGCTTAAGGGGCACTTAGATACGACTTGGAAGTAAGGTACATTTACATATTTAAATGGACCACACTCTTCATTATCCATTTTTGCATTATGGATAAAGTTTTCCTGTAACACATTGTTTAGAATTTCTCTTGTTATATCTGAATAATGAACTTGATATTTATCAGGTCAGTTTCTTTAGGATTATTGAAATATGAATATTGCATCTTAACATTTAACAGTAATATCTAATCTCTGAAATAAGCCGTTATTACGTCTTAATAAAATGTTTACACATAATTTCAGGACAAAAGAGGCAATCGGACTGTATCCAGTTGTTCGCGTTTTGCCAGCACACCACGGGCACGTTGCTAACGTATCTTTTTGGAACAGTTCTTACGATATCAGTACTGACATCCGTTTTGTCGAACGGAAAATACCATTCTGTTGAACTGAAGGATTGGGTTTTGTCAATTTTAAGGCGACGTTATGTCCGGAAGAGGACACCAATAAAGGAAATGAAGATATCCCGATGCTCATAATTATACTCGTATAATTTTTTTTTTCAAGTGGGCTTTGAGATTCACATATGCGCTGTTTATTGTTAGTTATAGTATGAAATCATTGTTTGCATTTAGGACCTAATGCCTAGTTTCACTAAGGTTGTCTTTACCGAGTTTCTGTAAAATCATTTATCGTTTTTAGTTAAAGAAAAATACAGCTTTCTGTATGATATTTACTTTCCCTTTATCTGTGCAGTACCAAAGCAGCCTTGCTCTGTTTCTCATTGAAAGAATGTGGACGGTATTTTCCTTGCTGCCAGAATGTACAGCGTACTAAGTTCTTATAGTAGACTTAATTCCTGAAAGTGTCACGGTGCAGCAGCTTTCTAATTCCACTGTAGCCTTTCCAGTTCACTGAGATAGGCCAATGGAAACAAAGAAACAAGTGGGATAACTGGTCGCTGAGTCGGGTTATTCTCAAGTAGCACGAAGAATGTATATTTTGTGGAATTTGGGCTAATTACGGCTGAATGAAAGCGGAACGTAGAATTTACCACTGAGTTAGGAACATTCAGTCCTTTGGTCGTTTAGTAGGATTTTTTACTCGGCAGCAATTACATAAAAAAGTGATAAGAAAAAGTTAAGTCATGTATTTCCATAACTAATTCATAATACTCCATGAGACCCTTCAGAAAACTTAGTAATTTACCACGTAATGTCTATGAATGTTACGAGTTCATGCCAACGTTTTTTAAACGCATTTTTCACTGCAAGTGTCTTGGACATTTAGGAAAATTTTGGAACTTTGAGTCTCATAGAGACTGAAGATACGCGTTAACGATATTTCAACCCCGGCTTCCCATTTATAAAGTAAGTTCCTTTTCCGAGCGGAAAACCGAAAAATTCGAAGGCATTCAATTGAGATTTATGGGCCTATTTTTTTCATGTTAGTGAAAGGGAGATTAATACCTGTGAAAGAAAAATTTTGATTGAATTTATCTCTGATGTGAATGATAATTAAGAACGTTTTGAAACGTAAGGATTAAATCTTACTGGGGCCAGCTCTTTAACAAAAACGATCCGGTGTTACCAAGCCCTACCTTCTCATTTGGGAAATAGGTTTCAAGTCCGTAGATGATTTTCATTACGTCATCCTTGTGCCGGTGACATCTGTTCTGTAGGTGGATGACGTCTCTATTTTTACCAACCTATCAATCTCCATTTTCTCCATATTATCATAGCATTTCTCAACGTTTAAGACATAACTTCATATAATAACTTCACAAAGCAAACAATACTCGCTTGTGATTAATTACCTAGAAAGATGCCCGGATGCCTTACCTTCATGTTTTCAGTAAACCTGAGAAATAGATTTATTAAACGTTTCAGAACAAACATATAGTGTAATTTAATAAACTATTAGTAACAGAGGAAAGGATCACTTATTTTTGTAGTGTTCCTCCATCTAGAATTCTAAGATCATTACGTTCTCCATTTTATATTTGGGTCTAATTTAAATTAAGATCAGGAGCTTTAGTCACATATCTTTCGTCGAAAGTTTTAGTTCAAAGCGACCTGATTCAAAGTTTTGATTCATAAATATATGAGATAAAATTTTGAATATCTCTCTCTCTCTCTCTCTCTCTCTCTCTCTCTCTCTCTCTCTCTCTCTCTCTCTCTCTCTGTATATACTTACAAAGTAAAAAGAGACAGGAAAACTGTAGATCTGTGGAAAATATTGACAGAGCGAGAAGTAAAACTGATACCGATTACTGCTTGGTTACGGAAACCATTTTTGTGATAAATTACGGTATTATGATTTTCCTAGAGACATTTTATTACTTTTTGTAAGTACCGTTGAAAGTCGTAAATGTGTTTCTTGAAAACATTTACAATCAACGATCCTTATAATACTTTGGTTCCATAGGGGGTTAGTCGGTACACCTCGCTTGGTGTACTGTAGGCATAACTAAAGGTTGCTTGCAGTGCCCCTTGTGTCCCAAGCTGCACCTACGTTTTAGCCTTTTACTTTACTTCCATTCCAGATTCCTTTCTTACCTCTTGCTGCCCAGCCTCTCTTACTTCTTAGTGAACTATGGGGTTTCATCCCAGATTCACCTTTAGAGTCTTGTAATTTTTCTCACTTCTTCATCTCTTCTCTTGCTCTTCAACCTCTCCAAGTCACTCTACTCGCTGTATTAAGCGCTGGATGGCTGAAAGTGCCCCATGCTTGGCTTATATTACTTGGAATAAAAGTGCTCATTTTCATGTTTCGGAATGACAACGCGTTTGTAAGGCTACTTTTTCGACCATAACCATAATTGCATGAGGAACGAGAATGAATGAGAAAAGGCGCTTGGACAGAAGGCCACCTTATGTCGTAAATTGTATTCATAAGTCTTCTTGAGAGTAGAATGGTGACAGAAAACAAACACGGACATAGCGCCTCAACGGTTGGGGATAAAGACTTGATGCTGGTTCAAGTTCAGATAAACTCAACTTCACCTTTTGGTTTCTGGTAACAAAAAAAAAAAAATGAAATTGAGTTTTCCTTAAGATCTTGTTAGATTTTTTAACCTCACTGTAAAATCGATAAATTATCTACGAAACAGTTATATGGAAGTAATTTTGAAAGGGCTTTATTATGTCAAAACCTCCGAATTAACTGTATTTCATATATTCTTGGAGGCGAAAGATGGAATTTATGGTGGATGAGATAAGGTAAGATACATATACTCAATTCCAACAACAGTTATTTGAAGGGACCCTTCTTGTCCCGGTTGCTTTTCACTGCTTGTAACTTTTAACCTGTTTCTTTTATATTTTAGGTCTTTTGTCCAACTTCTTCATTCCTTTGGTTAAGTCCTATGAGATTATGTATGATAAATAGATATATAAAAAGTTAATGATTGAATGTGTAAGTAATTAAAGAAATATTAAATTAATTAAAAATACAATGGAAAAGATTGTTCTCTTTGATCCCTGAGGTTCAGGGCCTTAACGTCCTAGGTGCCTTCCCATCCCCCCCCCCCACCACCTCTCTCTCTCTCTCTCTCTCTCTCTCTCTCTCTCTCTCTCTCTCTCTCTCTCTCTCTCTCTCTCTCTTTAACAAAGTAGTGATGTATAACATCTGAAGAATCAATATTGATTCACCACTTATGTTGACATTCCATTTCAGCATTTCAAAGTGAAGTTCCTTTAAATAATTGGTCCTAGTAGAAGTGTATAAAACAGGTTCTCTTCATTTCCAAAATATCTGAATGTGTTGGCATTAAGGTATTTTTAGTTAAGGTGGTATCACTAGCCAGTTTATATAAAGATAATCGTATTTCTTTAGTAAACGAATTGTAACGGAAAAATATTGTTCAAAAGAAGTTATCTAGAAAGACTGTTATTAAAAAATTAATATGGATATGTTGCGATATTTTTCGTGTTTTCCGTGATCTATTGTCTACTTTATCTGGAAAATTATGTACCATGTACTTGTACTTTTTAAAGTCGGTCACTGGAAAAATGTCATTAAGCCTTTTCTGTTCATGGCTATGACCAGCATTCCCACGAGCGACAGAACACAATGGACTCAGACTACTGACAACGAAGCAAATCAAGACTCATCCAGAGACGGGCATCATGGCCTACCCCACACACCCTTGGCTGGAAGCCGTGGCATAGGATGATCCTACGGTCCGATTTCCGCCTAGACCGCCAGCGAGAGAATGAGACCCACCCACCAATAGCAATTCAGCACCCAATGACGACATGTTTGAAATTCTAGCGTCCGCATGCAGTGATTTTTAAAAATCTTGGTGTGTAAATTTTTAGTCCAGTCATGATGACGCTGCCCAGAGGTGATGAAATGGTCGGTCCGCAGGTGATTGCAATTTCCCTGCAACCAAGGGGCAATATTTCAACACTACGTAGACGACCACGACCGTAAACCGACACTAGAAGAATTATTAGAAAGCACAGAGATCGTGCGTAGAATACCTTACACCCAAGGAGAATTTTAATTATTAATGCTGACAATTGCATATTACCGAATGCACTTTTCAATTGTAATTATCCTTGGTTGTACGTTATTCACAAGTTATTCATATATATATATATATATATATATATAGTATATATATATATATATATATAACATATGTGTGTGTGTGTGTGTGTGTGTGTGTGTGCGTGTGTGTGTGTGTGTGTGTTAGATTTTAAATCACGAAAAGGTAAAAGGTAAAAACGTGGTGATTATACGAACAAAGTTTCAGCCAAGAATGAAAGTGAAACAATGGAGATGCTAAGCACTTTCGTCTTATTACCAAGAAATGGTCACAGCAACTGTGACCATGTCTTGGTAATAAGACGAAAGAACTTAGCATCTCCATTATTTCACTTTCCTTCGTGGCTGAAACTTTGTTCATATATTATATATATATATTTATATATGTGTACATATGAATGTGTGTGAATGCAGTTGTGTGAGTCTGTGCATGACGTGCATTTGTGTTTTTTTATTGTTATGTGTGAATGCATGTAATAAATTGATGGCATCTCTAACAGGGATATATGAATGATGGTCATTTTCATGTCCTCCTTGTTACCTATCCAGAGGTATGATTTAGTCTTTAATCAAAAGACCATTATGATTTAGTAACAGCTGTCACTGATCATATCCATATTTACGTAATCGTAAGAAAGAATTCAAATTAAAGTTTTTCTGACTTTGCCAACAATAAATAAACCTTTTAAACAAATGTTTGCCAATTATACCTTAAAGTTTCCATCTACCCATTTCACATGCTCCCTGTCAGTATGACCCAAGAGCTTGTGTCATCCAGTATTCATAGAATCGCTTGCAATTTCCACAATGATGACTTTACTCATCAAAATTATGTATCCAGTTTGATGTTTTTCATTGTAATGGAAATCAGAACTAGTTCCTAAGCTCGCTTTCTATGATCACTCTATTTCGACTTCACTACATTTGTGTCTTGTGGGGAGGATCCATTCCCGTTTACATTTTACCATGTACCCATTATCTAGATTGACCTGTTCCAAGTAGTGTAATATATATATATATATATATATATATATATATATATATATATATATATATATATATATATATATGTATGTATGTATATGTATGTATGTATGTATATGTATATGTATGTATATATATATATGTATGTATGTATATGTATGTATATATATATATATATATATATATATACATATATATATAATAATATTTATATATATATATATATATATATATATATATATTGTATATATTGGCAGGTTCTTTAACATACTCAGGATGGGGCTGTCATGACTGATGGCAGAAGCAACAAACAAAGGAGGAGAAAACAACAAAACAATAAAAAAACAATATATAAATTTATTAAATTTACAAATATTTACAAGTGAGACAGGTCTGGTAAAAAGATAAAACCATAAGTATAAAAAAACCAATAGGCAGCACAAAAACAAAAATAACGGATTAACTTCTAAACAAAAGGTAGCTTAAAATTTAAATAAAAGTGTCCTCCATCAGGGCACCAAGACTCAAAAGAATACTAAGGGACAGCCTTTGTCATCAAAGATGAGCAGCTCGTAATTCACACTCCATTATCAAGTGCTCCAATTTGCTGCTCAAAAACTCGACCAACGTCGACTCAAAGACTCCTTGCCGCTGCCACTGCCGCTACCTTCTGCCCTGGGGACTGAAGCAAGAAAACGCGGCAGCTCACCGACGAAAACATCAAAACAAAAAAACTTGAAGGTAAGGAGGCAGCAATCCACAAAGGGAACGAGGGGAACCAGCAGTTCCCGCAAAACCATCATTGACATATATTATATATTATAAATTATTATTGTGAAATAACATAACTACCAATAGTGTTTGCACAAGACTCAAAAGACTGAGGGCGCAAGGAGCATTAATTAATTATCAAGAGGAAAATATACTTTCCTTTGATTGTAATTTTCAATATTGTTGTCCACTTGAAGCTGAATATGTTCAAGATGAAATGTTAGTTCCCAATTAAACAATCATGAAACTGTCCGTTTGACCCACTTATTTTTAGGTCACAGTAACTTGGGGTGGTTGCTATTATACAGTTCATGACAACTGTCTTTTGGAGAACGAGTTTGGGTCACCAGGGAAGAACAATTACTTTGTCGACTTGTAGTTTGAATCTGCAAAGAACCGCTCTCTCTCTCTCTCTCTCTCTCTCTCTCTCTCTCTCTCTCTCTCTCTCTCTCTCTCTCTCTCTCTCTCTCTCAAGTTGATAATCTTTGTATCTTTTCACCTTTCCGAAGGATCAATTTGATCTGTTGCCTCTGTTTGTGTAATTGTCGGTATTCATACATCATTTACATATTACGTTAAATGGTCATGTATTTTAACGAAAATAAATTTAATTTTAAAGAAAATAAATATCATTTCTCAGACTTTAGATATCCTTGCAATTGCAAGCAAAATATCGCTTCTCTTTTCATCTTTTTGTCATATCTTGTATTTTAAACCTAATACAGGCTTCAAGTTAAGCTTCGTTTCCAATACTTCTCTGCATCACATATTGCAAAAATATATTGCAAAAATAAACGAATTTCATTTTCTTGGCAGAGCGAATTGCACTGAATTGCTACATTATCTTGATACCATTGTTCAAAAGTACCGTAGTAGTAGTAGTAGTAGTAGTAGTAGTAGTAGTAGTAGTAACTTTTAACGAAATTCGGAAGAATATATAAAATTTAAAACGTTCCCTTCTCGGTTGCAAAAATTTTAATTATAAAAATACGACTCTAGTTTGCTGACTGCCTTAACTTGATAAACTTCGGTACAGCCTCACAGTATTCTGTGCTAATTAAATTAGGCATAACTCAACTATTGTCTGTGTAATTTTTGTATGTAAGTTTTAAGCCATGACCTTTATCTTTATGGTTTTTGTTGTTAGTACTTGTTACAACTTTCCCGTTTATGCAGCTGTTATTCTTGGGACCTTTACTAGCATTTTGGATATTGGTATAACCCACCATTTCATTGCTGGAATCGTTTCATCGTTCTGCACATATAAATATGTAAACGGATAAAACCATCAAATTTAAATTAATCTGATTAGGTATTACAAGCGGAAAAGGAAAAAGGATAAAATTTTTTTTAATTTTTTGATTGATGATCAGTGGTCAAATAGAATGGTTCATTGCTTTTCGTCTAGGTAGGCAATAGTAGGGTGAAGTTCAGTGGTATTTTATAACGTCAGACATTTCTTATTCAAAATCTTTACAAAGACTTTATTTGTATAATGCCACAATTGCTATAAAAATTACGGTATCTAGAAAGTACCCTTACCATTTGAGCAACGTATGATATACACTTACTCGTATTTATTCTCTGCTCTCTCTTTTTAAATCTGTTGATTTTAGGTTCCCCTCAGGAAAATGCTAGAGCGAAAATGTGAAATACCCAGTGATTTGAATTTATTGCTGTTTAATTGAAGGAACTAAGGGGCCTTTCAAATATATGGATGGGGGAAGTGACTGAGGTGACAGTGGTTAATAGACCATCAACAGAGATTTTTTCACACATTGCAAAAGAGAGGTCCCTTTCAGGGTCGAAAACTAAGTAGATACACTAACAGTAATCGTTTTTCGGTGGAGTACGGCATTCACACACACACACACACACACACACACACACACACACACACACACACACACACACACACACACACACACACACACACACACACTCCCAAACATAGGATTTATCTCTCCTGGAGGATAGGTAAAAATTTGTAATTGGAAAGCCCCTTCCTTTTTTTTTTTAAACGAGTAATAGTGTTTCCTGTATGTGAAAGAAAAATTAAAATGGGACGTATTTTGAAGAGAATGTTGAGTAATAATAATGTTTGGAACCGTGGAAAATGAATTCATATGACACTCATTTCACTGAAAGGTGTGAGACATTGTTGGGTGGCGGTTTTTTGTGTGTGATGCATTTCAAGAAAAATCTTCCGAATATACTAATCTTTGTTCCCATGGACGTCTGCTCCTCAGCTGGATAGCATATGTTGTTCCGTAATCTAGAAAGGGTTTTATGCGTCTGTTTTTGGTAGAAGAACATAATATTTCGCGTTAAGATTATATTTGGTGAGTTTCATTGCCATTCTGATTGCGGTTTTCTTTTATCCTAATTAATGAGTTTCGTGAGACCAGAAACCTTAAAGAATACTCGGTCTGCTGGAAGTAGGGATGTTGGCCGGGAAGCATTATTATATCAGATCTGAACCTGTTAGTTCGTTTGCACTTGAAAGTCCATTTTACGCTTCCATTCGGAAGCGTAGGTGGGTTTGTTACTTGAATACGCTTGTTGTGACCAGATATGCCTTAGTATCCAAAAAGGTGCCAACTACCAGTACCTGTTGATTGACATTCATAGCTTTGGTTTTGAGTCATCAGATATATATGGTAGAGACAGGTGTCCTGCTTTTCTCAAAAGCCACCCATATTTAGTTGAAACGACTTTTTTTGGTGGTAACCCTGTTTTTCTTTTATTAGCGAAAAATTCACTTTATATTTTGCATAGCAGTTATATTTTTCTTTCAGTTTATAATTCGTTGTATTATCACATTTTGAGTGGAAATGGAGCAAACCATTTAAAGTTACACTTTGGTGTGGAAACAGATTTTTTGTATTGTATTTAGCTGGACAAACTAATTGTTCAAGTGAGAGGAAAACGATGACAGTGTAGATGATGGTAAATCGATCCAGTACCTTGTATAGGTAATAAGGTAATTGGTGATTCGTGTAATTATTTGGGCGTCTGCTTGCTGGAGATTAGGAAGGGAATAGGGGTGCCTGTAGGAGCCAGCGTTGGAATGTTTAAAAGGATCACTCAGCCAAGTGTATATTATGGAATTATAGTGTGGATGTTGAATGCAAATAAAAATAAGTAGAAAATGCGCCGAATTTTCCTCAGCGCAATAGTGCTTTCTGTACAGCATATAATGCTGTATGAAACTCTCGGCCACGGCCCATGAAACTCGCAGCCGCATCCCATGAAAGTTTCAGCCATGGCCCGGTGGTGGCCTGTGTTGTTTACATCTATAGCGGTGCCAGACGCACGATCATGGCTAACTTGAACCTTAAATAAAATTAAAAAACTACTGAGGCTAGAGGGCTGCAATGTGATATGTCTGATGATTGGAGGGTGGGTGATCAACATACGAATTTGCAGCCCTCTAGCCTCAGTAGTTGTTAAGATCTGAGGGCGGACGGACAGACAAAAAGCCATCTAAATAACTTTCTTCTACAGAAAACTGAAAAAAGTTAAGCTTACTGAAATTAATTATTAGTGTATTATATGTGAAGTAAGGACTAGAAGGGTGAATTATGGAAATTTCTAGTAGAAGTGATACGACGTTATTGTAGGCGAATTCGTTTGGATGTGATGAGAGGAAGGGAAGAAAACGAAAGAGTGGTGGATAAATGTGAATAGGTACTAGAATGGAAAAGCCTTGAAGGCTAATCCCAATATACCTAGCTACTTGGATTGTTAGGAATGTACCTTAAGAAATACTCGTCCATCGCCTAAACATATTTTTTGTTAGCAAGACACGTGCTCATACGTTGATATAATGGAAATTGAGTATGAGGTGGTCAGGATCCTAAGACCCTCTCGTTATTATTAGTGAATAAACCATCGTTTAAAACTTGCTTAAAATCATCAAGAAAATAACGGTGTGTGGTTAAAAAACTCTGTCTTTCAGCTGTTGACCATAAGTGGGCATACTGTTCCGATAAGGAATACGAATGATATAAGAGGATGTATTTGTAATAAGAACCGCGTTGTTCTGCAACCTCGTTTTCTGTGGAACAGATTTTAGACAATGTCGATTTGGGTGTTCAATAAAGTCAGCAATATGCGGTCTATATGCGGTTGGATCATTGTACCACGTGGAATATATGCTGATTTGACTAGTGCGGATTGTATTTCCCTTAAGGAGTAGAAGGGCCTCAATTTTTCTTATATGATATAGTGTTGTATTCTTCAGTATAACCGAAATGCTTAAGCTGAAAAGTAGCGTTATTCTACTTGTTGAATAATCGTGTTTTAGGATACAGTAGCATCCTGATTTTTAAAAATTAACCTCCGTAATTTGTCTTCGAACGTAATCTGTAATAATGTTGAAAATATTCATTGGTCAGGGATCATTTATCTTTTCCTTGCATTCCAGTTACATCTAGCTGCGTTTTGTTTTTTATCATTAAGGCTCAGAAAGCAAGGTTTGGGCTGTTGTCATTACAGCTTATGGAATAGACGCAGGTTGCGAGCCTGTTACCGTCCATATAGTTATCATATGAAAAACATAACTACTGAATTTAGTACCCCATCTTTGTTTTGTATCCATTTCTGTCAGGGAATAGGAGACAGAAAAATGCAGATTTCCTTTCATGCATACTGCGTGATGATGCTCTTAACGCTGCTTTCGAAAATGAAAAGAGGGTAAATTTTTTAAGCATCAAGACTTTTCGGAATATGTTTATGGGTGTGTTTCGAACGAGTTCGACCTTTGTGTCTATCTTCTTGGTTTTCAGAACTGGTACGTGTTGCTTGGAAGTTGCCGAGAAATAGTCCAAATAAAACAAATCACACGTTTGAATCGAACAGTCATAATAGGAAAATGAGGCCGATTTCTTGGGGCAAGGCGTGATTTGATGATTGAAGTTGCTACTCCAGACATGGTTTGATGAAAAGCACACTGCACCCTAGCCAGTGATTCCGTACAATAACTACCCACAATTCATCATACACAAAAATCTGATCGTGGGCTTTTGGTCGCGTCATCATTAACGTCCCCAAAAAGTTTTGTCCGAGAAGCTGTCAGTATGTTTACCAGTAAAAATAAAAAAGGTACGAGATGCTGTCAATAGATGTCGGTGAACACCTCGATTATTGTAAATTTCTTACAGGCTTGAATGTGACTTTCGTGTTAAGTACATTAAGATGTCGTGCCGTCAAAGAAAAAGTACCTCGAATTCTTTTTCATAAAAAAAATATTACCAAAAAGTCAAATGTTTGGATCACGCCGATGATCATAAAAAGGTCATTAGAAAAAATAATTTTCTCATGACGTAATTTTTTATTCAGAAGTCTTCCTGAGGAGGGAGTGCCTCGTGAAAACTGACATATTTAACTAACCCGAGTTACTTAGTACAAATTGATAAGCACAGATGAGAAAGCTGCATTCAAGGGCGTGCAAAAGCGTACCATTTTCTCTCGAGTAGTTATATCAAGATGTATTATGTTCTCTTTTATTATTAAGGCTCAACATGCAAGGTTTGGCCTTGTATATTACAACCTAAGGAATTTAGCGTATTTTGAGATATTCCTGAAAATATTCGGTGCAATTTGTAAACGATCTGAAAATTCAGGAAGATTCGTGTCCTGCAAGTTCGCTATGATCTGAATCCCAAAGTAATGATATGCTCACTTAATCCATTAGGGCATAAAGACTTCCATTAACCCTCGCTGGGTAATAGGCGGCGCTATTCTTGCTGACGTTATTTTCTTCTCCCCATCTCTCCCTTCCTCTCTCTCTCTCTCCCCGCATCTTATCTCTCTCCGCGTGAGTTATGTCAGTATTTATGCTGAAAAGACAAGTAGGTTTTTTTTTTATTTTAAGCCAAAGAGCATTTATTATAAATCTTAGGACGATATGACTGACACCTCTCTGTATGCATAATTTGGCCTTGTTGTATCCACAATCTCCAAATAAATAAAGGGACGGCATAAAATGGAAGATATATAATATATATATATATATATATATATATATATATATATATATGTGTGTGTGATATATATATATATATATATATATATATATATATATATATATATATATATATAATATATAATATATATATATATATATATATATATATATTACGTGTTTTTGTATATAGTGTTTTTGTGGTTGCATAATTTCCTTATGAATGCTGTGATGCAAGAAGTCAGAGAAAGCACAGTAATTTTGGTTCAAAGTTTTGGGACTAGAAGGTTGGTCGTAAATGGAGTGTGGAATGGCTAATGTTACTGAAGAGTAACTGCAGAAAATTGTAAAGGAATTTAAGTGTTTGCAAAGGAGGAACTTGATAGTATATGTGAGTCTGTGAGCAAGACCCAGGTATAAGGCCAAATAGAAACCAGGAAGATGGAACAATGAATATTAATGTGGATGATGGAAGAATGACGGCGATAGATTAGCATAGGTACGATGAAAGGGGTGAGTCACAGAACAGGTGAAGCATGGAGATTAGCATGATGCTTTTAAAAGATGAAGGGAGTCTTAAGGTGTTTATGGATGCCAAGGTTCTATTATATGAAAGGACTGATGAGCCATTCTCCTCTGTGGAAGAGAAGTGTGGGCGTTGAATGTGAGCAAAAGAATAAAGATAGAAGCTGTTGAGGTAAAATATTATCTAAGCATATGTTACCAAGAAGATTTGAAATGGTTAGAACTGTGGAATTTCATAGGAGTGTTAAAAGAGCTAACATCAGTGAAAGGATGTTTATCGTTGGGCGAGTGGGTTCCGTTCTCAGCTAGCACTCTGCTGGCCCCGAGTTCGAATCTCCGACCGGCCAGTGAAGAATAAGAGGGATTTATTTCTGGTGATAGAAATTCATTTCGTGCTATAATGTGGTCCGGATTCCACAATAAGCTGTAGGTCCCAGCCTAGGTAACTAGAAGTTGGTTCTAGCCAATAAAATAAATCTAACTCCTTCGGCCAGCTCCTAGGAGAGCTGTTAATCAGCTCAGTGGTCTGCTAAACTAAGATATACTTAACTTTTTTTCAGTGAAAGGATGGCTTATACAAGATAGATGCGAATATCAGTTGCATAGGGAGCGCACCACGCTGCTGATTTTATGCATAGGTGTTCCATCTCTCTGCCCAGAACCACACCTGTAATGGAAATGATATTTGTTTATGTATGTAAATGATATTTTATATATATATATATATATATATATATATATATACATATACATATACATATATACACAGTATATAATGTGTTAGTTCATGTTCTAAATTTCTGTTATGGGTGCCTTATATAATTACATAGGCAGATGCTTCTTAGCAGGTATTTAAGCCTTATGGACTAATTTATTATCACTTATATTTTAACAAATGGTTTTTTGAGATTACTGTAGATTTCTTCCGGACTTGGCTGCACATTGGAAACGTATTACATCTAAGAATATTTTTGTAAATGTTCGTAATTAAGAAAATGACGTTGTTATCTCTTACTTAATTGTACAGTTTTGAAATGTTAATGGTAAGCTGATACTTTTACGAGGAAACTCAGTCGTATATCGTTTAGGTTAATATTAAAACAAGACTGAATAACTCTCTCTCTCTCTCTCTCTCTCTCTCTCAATAAATAAATAAATAAATCAATCAATCAATCAATCAATCAATAAAAAAGTATATACGAAACTTCGGTGCAAAGGCAAATTTTATGTCGATCTTACATTTGTCTGATTATTGTCCTTGAGGAAAGTTAAAAAAGGGAAATAATGATCTTTTGTGTCAAGTAAATTAAAACTTAGCAAACATATTGTTCCAGTAAAGGTAGAAAATTTTATATAAAGTGTGATTAATTCCTTAGTTAATGGAAATGATGTTAGTGTGGGTTTGGTAAACCTGCCGTGATGTCAAATGGTATGTCCCTCAATATCTGGTGAAGCGAAGGGTGTATCCCCAACGAGTTTAGGGGGTAATGAAGTGCCTTCA
>NC_089796.1:54703735-54766235 GCF_040412425.1 Macrobrachium rosenbergii
TGTCTGTTGGAAAAAAGGGCAGGAGTTCAGAGGAGAATGGAAATCCAAGATGTTTTTCAGCGTTTGATAAATGCTTGTAAACACCCAACGTTCCCCAGAGCGGATTTTTCGGGACAGACGTCAAGTTATCGGTCCTTTCTCATTAGAGCTATTATCGAGTTGGTATTTTCTTTATGTCAGAATAATTTTATTTGTGTCTTTGGTCTGTCGAGCGCTGTAATAGAGATGATTGTTAATGGCCAGCAGAATGGGCTTATCGCCATCCAAATTTATTAAGGTATGGAAACCAGCTATGGAGCTCCATCGAATTATCCTCTTTGTCTTGTCCCGTGTGTTGGTGAGAGATACGACCTTCAAAAGCAAAGATGTATAATATACTTACTAAATTTAGCCACGGATTATATTCACCCTATTTTGCCTACACATAATAAGCAATAAATGACTAATCGGACTGTCATGTGGAATATTTTCTCTTGGGTTTCTCAAGTTCATTAAGAAATGAAGAACTGTATTTGCGTATTTTCCTAGATATTTATTTCCTGAAGGTTAGGAAGGCCATAACATTTTTATTTTACTTTTTTTGGCAGCTTCATGTTCCTTGAATAATTCCAGATTGTTGTGGTCTTACAAATAAAGGAAAATTTTTCATCTTGTCTACAGCAGTGATTTACTTATAGTTACTCAGGTATTCAGGTACTAACGTCGCAGACTTATTTATGGTCAGTATTCTTATCCGTTGAAAGTAGATAAGATTCAGTGGTAGAAGGAATTTAGGATAGGTAAAGGGAAGAGCTTAGTGTCATAGTTGTGAGGAAAATATTATTATTATTATTATTATTATTATTATTATTATTATTATTATTACTTAATGAATCACGGGTGGGAAGTGAAGCCAGTACCAAGTTTTCATTTACTTCCTATCTAAAGGTTTCAAAGTCGAAGGAATTTAGGATAGGTAAAGGGAAGAGTTTAGTGTCATAGTTGTGAGGAAAATATTATTATTATTATTATTATTATTATTATTATTATTATTATTATTATTATTATTATTATTATTATTACATAATGAATCACGGATGGGAAGTGAAGCCAGTACCAAGTTTTCTTTTACATCCTATCTAAAGATTTCTAAGTCAACTCGGATTATAATTGTCGTTATTGCTTCGTTTAACTATTCAAAAGACATTGCCAGCTTAATTTAAAAAAAAATCCTGTGAGTTCTTGATAGGGAAATGAATGTCGATCAAAAAGTGCTCTGAAGCTACTAACAGAAAATTTTTTAAAGTAAGACAAGCAAAACCTTGTAAGGAAAGTTAGCTTTATCTCGACGAAACTTCACTAGAAAAATATCAACGGGCATTATTGTTTAGCAAAGGATTTCTTGTTGCTTCTGTGTATTTTACATTAGCAGGGTAGCACTAGGAAACATCCCCCCGACCTTCACCATCACCCTGGTCGTATTGTGTTGTCAATTCAAAGCTTAGTTTTCTAATTTGTCGAAGGGTGCAATGCTAGAAAAGAATAAGAATAGTGTCTGTAATATTAATATAATTCTGCAACGATTATGGATTTATAATAAGATGAAGATCAAAGATGTGTCGGGTTCACGCACGATCACAGTATTCTCTTAAGTCAGAACTGTGACACAGCTGTTTACTGCATGCAGTTACATTCACATCTTAGGGGCAGTTTGAGACTTGTCTTGACTGAGGAAGCTATTCGTTTTGGATAAGGAAATAGCAAAACTAGGAACTTTTGAAATGTTAGGCAATGTGACAAAGTAAAAAATGGAAGAAAGCTTACTTAAAGTAATTTAACACAGCTGCAGAATTGAGATTAGGTCATTTGCAAACATAAAAACGAGAATACTTTTTATTCTGCGACTAGATGAGATCATCGTTCTTGGTGATATAAACTCGCCCATATTCACTGAAAATTATATTTTTAAGAAACTGTTCAAGATCTCTCTCTCTCTCTCTCTCTCTCTCTCTCTCTCTCTCTCTCTCTCTCTCTCTCTCTCTCTCTTTGTAACAAGTTACATTAAAGATTATCTGCAGTGCTTTACTCTGTGCCTCAGAATTTGATATTTATGCCAAGTGAGCAATTGTTATTATTATTACTTACGACTCATCAATAGAAACCTGTATAATTTTCGTGTAAATGCAATTTTTATAACGAAAGTTATTCGTGAACAAAATTCAAGAACATTGTTTATTAAGGCTTGGGTCACCATGTCAGAAACAAAGAGAACTGTGGGTCGCTGCCAAAAAAAGAAGATGAATCACTGATGCAAACGATGTCAACAAAGCCCATTGACAAGAAGACAACAGCTGTATCCCTGGAACAAAGGATCTCATTCGGGGGGACAATGATCATCTCACAACAAAAGTGTGGTTGGCTCTAGCGAAAGGATTTTCATGGCTAAAATGATATGAAGCAGAGAAAAGGAAGCAAACTCGAATTTTTTAGGCATTAATTATTGTTTGATGATTTTTGGTTTGCTGTTAACGCTGGCAATGATGTTAAATCCTTTCTGACCATGAATCAGGGGGAAGGGGGCGGGGTCCATGGGAGAGGTGCACACGATATCAATATTCGCACAGTACATCTATGCATATTATGGCTCCTATTCTTGGTGTCTTACCGGGAATTTGAAGTGGGAAGCTTTTCGGTGTTGACTTTTATGAGAATACGGTACTGACAGATTTCTTTGACAGCTTTAGAAATTATAGATGTTATTTGAACTATGTTTGTAAGAAATTTTCATATTATTTTTTCCTTTGAAGTTTTTGTTTCTATTGAGCGTTGAAGAAATGAAGTTTTCATTTAGTGTATACTCTGCACGTGACACCAATTAACTAAGACATATTCCAGGATGTCATGGTGAATATAGCGAAGCATATTGACTTTGAAGGAAATATTGGGAACCTTAATAAATGAGTAAACGAAATGTTTTCACTGGGAAAAAGCGCATGTCATAAATATCTCCTCTTTAAGGAAGGGGAGCGAAGTAGAAGGGTCTTCCGAGTGATTGAGTTCATCCCGTTATATGGGAGGCCGTAAATTGGTTGCCATAAACCAACTTCATCGAAACCCATTTATTAAAGATAAGATCTGTTTCAGTGAAATAGGCATCTTTACCTTATGGTAGGAAACCAACCTTTTTTCCTGTATTTTCTGCTTCCTTGCATTGTAGCAACATGATATTGAGAACGCAGTGGCAATTTTTATAGGAAACTTCAAAGAACCCCACTCTCTCTCTCTCTCTCTCTCTCTCTCTCTCTCTCTCTCTCTCTCTCTCTCTCTCTCTCTCACAGATCCGGATACAATCAAAGTAGCTCCTTCTAGCTATGTCTGCCTAATATTGTTTGATTGGAAACCTCATCGATACTCCATGCTCATTGCATTTCAGGGAGGCGGAGCAGGACGGAAATCGATTTTGTATAAAGAGAACAGCCTCCCCATTTATTTTCTATTAATGGACTCCCCCGAAACCCTGCCACTTTTTGAACTGATGTCTTATATGATATTTCTAAGGAAAGTGATCATGTATAGTTCTCAAGATTATCATTATTATCATTGTTTTATGGTTCATCGTAGTGGACAATCCAGTTTTCAGTGCATTTATGAGTTTCTTTGGTTTTGTTATTCTAACAGTATTCCTTATGTTGGGGACGAAGCCTGTTGTGTGATATTTATTATCTATGAAATACTTTGTAAAATTATCTTTAGGTGTGTTATGAGCTTTCCTTTGTATATATGGTTCATAATTTTGCACTGTCAAAGCCGTCTCTAAGTGTGACTGGCATATTCACCTAGTTGTCGCAGCTCTTGACACAGTTTAGGGATTTCTGTCACAGGTAGACCGTCTTGCGTAGATGTGCATGAAGGGAGATCGAACGTCTGTCTTTCTGCAGACTTTAGCTTTATGAAAATGTGTATCGAATATTTCACTTACTTCATACCATCAGCATACACACATACATACGTATACACACGTGCATACATGTGTGTGTGTGTATGTGTGAGTCTGTTTGAGAAGTTGTTAGAGGTATCAGTTGATAGTCATGATATTTGCTGATGCATTTGACACAACTGCTTTCTTATAGAGTTTTAGGGCGTGTTAATTATAGAACTATATCTTCTCGTGTTATTCATGGTGGGGAGGATTTGTAGTGAAGCAAAAACCCCAGAAGTTTTTTGTCAATTGTCTTTTTTTATTTCTGTGATAAAGTTATATTTTTGTTTTTACTTTTTATTGTGGCTGGTAGAATATTTTTTTTTTTTTAGTTTTATGTACATTCCAATTCCTGCAAATTGCTTCATATTCCCTGTTTCTTTGCGCTTACATGTTTGTCATTTTCACTGAAACATTGCAGGAAATACAGGATCCATATGACAAAGCAAATATAATTAGTGTTGAGAAAAAAAAATTTGAATTTTACACATATAAATAAATTTTGTAAAGCTTTGAAAAAGGATATGCAACGCTGGTATTGATTTCAACTATACTTGTTATTTACTGGGTTATAGACTGTGAATATATCATAGTCTGCATTTAGAAGATAAAAGATGTTGGTAGAGTAAATATACCTATACAAATAGTTAACTTTAAAAAGACTCAGGCGTGTTCCGAAAAAAGTTCTTAGTGTTATTGTCATATAGATATCGCCTATACATTATCAGAGCCATCGTAGTGACTTTGAGGTATAAAGGATTTGGTACTCATATTAAAGTTTATATTGTAACCATGGATATTTTAGGATACTTCACCTTTCTCTCTTCGCATCCGCCATTACTGTGTATCCCCTTCTTAATTTTTACAGTACATTGGTTTTATCTAGGCGATTAATGTTTCTTCAAAGAGGCAGAAGGGGTAAAGATATCGGTAAAGGCTACCTTGATGTATGTGTGTGTGTTTGACATTTTTTCATAAATTCTTTCATAAAAATTTTAGAGAAATAAACATTTAAGAAAATGTATTATTTTTCATATTTGATTAGTTTCGATTGATTTGTCCGAGTTTAAATTTGATTTTTTTTCCTGTCTCACGCTCTTCATTTTGAGTCTTGCTTTTATTCGTCTTTATTCCCGTTCTGTATTTGTTACAAACTTTTGTTGACTTTTTTTATAGCATGATTTTTTTTTTTTCACATCCGGGCTTTATGGAAGAGTCCATTGGTTTTTCCTTATGGGTTTCCGAAGTTCAAATCCAACTTTGTAAACTTAGTGCACCCGCAGGAAGAAGAAAATAACGAGGTTCCCGTCCTCCTGAACCTTAAACTTTCCGCCTTTTATTCAATAATGAAGGGAAGGCTCTTTGCAGATATGTATACATTGTTACGTACGTGTTTGTAACCACATGAGAAGATGCTGTTTCATTGGTCTAGATCAATGCATAAAAAGTTGAGAAAAAAAAGATGTGCCATTCGGTTTTGTGTGTGTGTGCAATGTCCAGACCGTGAACAGAAAAATTGTGTGTGTGTGTGTGTGTCAATCTCTCTCTCTCTCTCTTCTCTCATCTCTCTCTCTCTCTCTCTATCGCTTGATTGGAATTATGCATTTGAATTTCAAGAATGAAGAGATATTCCCCAACTGATAACAAAAGTTGACGTAAGTTATAATTGTGAAGCCAGTAGTAATATAGACTCTGTTAAAACAGTTAATATATTCTTGAAGTATCTGTTTGCCAGTGTTAATTCCGTAAATCGATGAGTGACCTTTGGTGTATACCGGGAAGTTTCCTGGTTTGTTGGGCCAAGGCTTCCACAGAGGGGAGGGTCAGTCAGGACACGCTTCAGTGCAGAAGATCTTTGTTGGTACAGATGCTGCATATTCATTTCGCTTTACATGTTTTGAGAGGATTGGGTATAGGTTCACCTTTTGAAATTCATTAATCTTTCCAACCTCTGATACCTTTGAATAATAAACCAAACCGTCCGGTCGTCAGTGACTGTCAGGATGCGTGGTGTTCATTTCTCAGATAAAAGACAACTGATGTTTCGTTGGCAAGAAATCGGAGGGAATAAAAAAAGAAAGAAAGAAAGAGATGAACGAAAACTTACGTTGCCCTAGAATGGATTGGCGTGTTTAAGAGAATGGCCTTAAAATTATAGTGCTTAAGCGATTGGGAGTATTTAGAAGGGTCTATCTTATTACGACTTTGGATACTTGACACTGTCAGCTTTACGGAATGACACGCCATGCAAGTTGTGGAAGTACCATGTCCATGCTACTCAGTTTTTAAGTTGATCTGAAGTCACCCTCAGTAGTTTGTTATAGTTATTGCATAGTTCATTCATTTTGTGAATTTTAGCCAGACTCTTGGTTTAATGGGAAATTCGGACTGAAATCTGAAATCATACCCTTTAATAATAAAAACTGACGAAGATTCTCAGTATTTTTTAGTATGTACAGCAATTTATTATCCGAAATTCTGCAGTTCTAATATTTATTGTATATCCTGATAGTGTGATCAGCATGCAGTCTGTGAGTGGTCTTGAAGTGGATAGCCCACAAAGACGAGTGAAAGGACTGTGGGGCATTCTGCATGTACAGTACGTATTCCGCAGACAAAAACTCATGCGCTAAGAAACTGTGGCTGCCAACAATAAATGCAACTTTGTACATAACATGATCTGTAGATTTTAGTTAGCATATCCAGTTACAGGTTTTACTCAGTTTTAAGTAGACCAAGATTCGAGGATGATCATGCAATTTTCTTAAAAAGAAGATAGACCTAGTTCTCTCTTTGAATAAAGGGACATAACCACACCCCCTCTCCGCTGCCTCCACAATTATCTTTTTGGTGTGGCTTTGGGGGTGGAGAGGCGAGATCTCTCTTGCTTCCAGAGCCAGGATACAGAAAAGTACATGATTCTGCAAGACCCTACCCATTGTATGGCAATGGCTAAAGGCTCATACGAAAGTATGTCCTTGCAGAGAAACAGAAAGACAAAAACATGTATAATATATTGATAATTAAGATAGTGACATTATTTTGAAGTTGTACATAATCATTTCTATGATTCTTCCTAAGTAAAAGGAAAATAGTACTGTACAAGAAATGACTAAATATTATAAGCTTTGAATTACAAAGATGAAAGTTATTTGTGAAGAACTATAAACATCCCGATGACGAAGTCTCAACCAGGACAAAACGCAATTGTGATGATGCAGTCAATTATGGTCAGAGACCTCTTGTGTTTGACTAACGTTGACTCTCACTTGCTTTGTTACTAAATCGTATGGTCATTTCTTTGTCTGTCTGATACATGTCGCCCTCGTGATATGTATTAGGTGTTGCCACTTATTATTTTATGATTATTGTTGTAATGTGATAATCATAACTTTATTTTCATTCGTGCTCAAGTGACTTATGTATCATCTTTAATGCAAACTATGTTGTCAAGTTAGTCCTTGTGACAGTTGTGGAAACGCGGGAGAATAGGCACTTCATATCCAATTTTTCTTAATGTATGTATTTATATAAATAAATATCTGAAATGTAAAGATCTTTCTCATTTCAAGAACTCTCGTCCAAATCCATTTATTACACATGAATAGAGTGAGTAACATGTTTCTCCTATAAACAAATTGGCAACGACATTCAAATAGTGAAGGCATCTTTCTATGATAAACAGAGGCGAGACATGGACTGACTGAAGGATATCTTTCCCTAATGAAAAAATGACATTGGCACGAAGGGAGGAAAGTGACAGGCATCTTCTTCAGTAAACCAGTAAGTGATGACGTGGATAGATTTGGGACATCTTCCACTTATGAATCTTCCACTTATGATAAATAAATAGGTGATTATATCAAGGGAGAGATGAACATCCATTTTCAATAAACAGATAAGCGACACATTTCTCCAATAAGCCGATAGATGATGAGACGAACAGAGTTCAGGGCATCCTTCTTCTTTCATTAAACAAGTCGGTAATGACATGGGCGGAGTGAGTACAATTTTCTATAGTAAACAAAAAGGCCGAGTGAGGAACAATTAGGCATGCTGTGACCAGAGTGAGGAAACATCTTTCTACGATAAACAAATAATTGATGACAAGTACAGAGCGAGATACATCTTTCCACATAAAAGAAACTGGTAATGACACAAGCAGTGAGGATTTTTTTTTTCTGTTCGACAAGTGATTAAGTCGAAAGAATGGGGACAAATTATTGTAAACAGAACAGGTGATGACATGGACAGAATGAGAAACATTTTTCTCCAATAAACGGACAAGCGATAACATGAACATACTGAAGGAAATGATTTTTTGAGAGAATCGCCGATGGCTCGGAGAGAGTGACGGGCATCCGTCTCCTGCAGTAACAGAGGGCATGGACAGAGTGAGTTGGTATCTTTTGCTGATAATCTTAATAATCGATCTCTGAAAAGCTTTCTTGTTACAATAATTTGTATTTTGAGACACATCAAATTAATGGATTTAATTAATATGTTGAATCGTGGAAAAGTTTTCTTTTCTGAGAGGAGAATTTTTTATTCATTAGAGAACTTTATTCTCCTCAAATCTCTAATTAATGTTTGAGGGAGAGATATAAGGTCTGCACATTGTTTTAAAAGCCTCTCTGACCCAGAAACACGTTACTGGGTTTACATCGAATAGAGATTTTTTCATTTTTATTATCACAACAATTTTTGTATGATATAACACGTGACTTCTTTTCTATTTTCTGTGGTCTATAACTCTTGACGTATTGAATGGGAAATGTTTTTTCACTTGTTTAGAGAACAGTGATGCGCTTACTATACAGTTTCGAAGTGTTTCTGAAATTGTTCATGAACCATTGGTTTACATCTTTATCCTTGTATTCAGAAAATGAAGTTTAATTTTTACCATATTGGTACGTGACAGATATATTTGCAAACTTTTCCATAAAATATGGTTTTATGGGAATCGAGGCTATATTGCAAAGGTTTAATTTTGACTCTTCGACAATTCAAAGATATAAACCGTGGGATTTTGGCAAGAGTATGAGTTACTTAGCTGATACGGAGGGGAATTTCAGAGAAAATATTTTTTTTTATAGTTGTTTTTATTCATTAATTTAAATATCAATAAACGTTCTATTTGCCCTAGAGACATACAAAATTTAAAAGATATAACTATTCATTTCTGTGCTAAATTCTTCTACCAGGACATTCCTTTTCTCTTGGGCATATATTCAGTTTTACTATTTCCACATTTAAGTATCTGATTTTATTAGTAGATATGTATATATGTGTGTGTGTGTAATCTAGTGAAAATTGTGTTCAGACTCAAAGCCGCTCAGCATACATTTTTTCCAGATGCAAAGTTTCTCAAGTAATGTTATAGATTTTAGTCAAGGTTTTGAGATACGTCTGCATTTCGTGTAAATGGCAAGCCTTTATACAGATGGCTATGAGTTTACTTGCTGGGATATAATGAGATATTTATAGGAAATTTTAGAGCGTAATATCTTGATACAAAGGGTAGAAGCTTGAAGTATTCGAATCCACGGGTAACGAAGCACTTTTCAATTATGATTCCCCCTTGGGTGTAAGTTATTCTCAGAGGGTATACTAAATTGGATATTAAACGATATTTGTGACGTAATACTTGTTAATATATATGTACACACATAATATATATATATATATATATATATATATATATATATATATATATATATATATATATATATATATATATATATATATATATATATATTTTTTTTTTTTTCATGATGTTGCCTTGTAATGCGTATATCCTCCTATAATTTGGACATATTTACTTCTTTTCCCATGTTTATGTGTAATGATAATGATTGTTGAAGTGTCATATTTAGTTTGGCATCAGATCTCAAAAGAACTAATGATTGAATAACTTGATAGCGTAATTTAGAATTGTTAATACAATTTTAATAGTAACGTAGTTTAGAATCTTTCTTGATAAAAGCGTAGTATTTGAACACGTGTGTGTGTGTGTCCAGGAAGGGCTTGTTTCATTTCAATTGTCATCAGTTGAGATAAGAGGGAGCGCTTTGTTTTGGGTTAGTGATGACAGGTTTGGGATAACAAATGCGATTCGTCCCGTTCGGGCTCGAGACGAGTGATTTCACGTTGTTACATGTTTGAGTCACATACGCCACTTTGAGAGAAAGAATACGTGTCTTGATCAATTACGTCATGTTTTGTAAGATTGCATTCAAAATGTTTTGCTGGGATGACGTAACATTCTTCTAGAAGCTTCTCCATTGTATCTCGCACCCAAAATGCTTTAGTGACGTCACCTCCCTGCTTCTAGAACTTCCCTTTTATATCTCGTACCCAAAATGCTTTAATGACATCATGTAATTGTTTCACGTATTACTGGAATCCTAAAATCTATTTCATTCTGATTTCTGAGACCAGTCGAATTGGTTCCCTCTCTCTCTCTCTCTCTCGTTCTTAGAAAGAGATTATTTTAACGTAGTGTTTTGTGGTCACATATTAGCATTAACTTTTGAGATCTGAATTTAGCAAAGTTATTTAGTTCGTAACGGCGCCTGGTAAAAAAGTGTGTATTGTGGTAACGCAGCTGCAGCAAGTGATTTACAGAGGTTTTCACAAGTTTGTGTAAGGTAACGTGAATTTTACTTATTAATACCATGGTATGATAAGTTAGGAAGTGTTTACCAAGTGAAATCATTATTGATAAATCTTATGTGTATTTTTGTGTGTTTTTCTATTTACAATCTCTTTATATTTTCACATTTTTTTATGTTTGTGATGTAACATTTATTTACATAGCATTTTAAATATTTATTGGTAATTTAACATTGCATACGTAATTTAACATTGCATAATTGATTTAATACTTCATTTATTTAAGCTTTTCTTTTTAAATCTTGAGTAATTCTTGATAGTTTAAATTTTGCTTGATTAATTTAAATTCCTGATAAAGTTTTTGTGAATTAGTTTTGTTTCATAATTTAATTCAAGAATTGATTGAGTGTTGTGTTATTTTCGAGTGATAATAAATTTTTCAGATTGTGAATTCTAATTAATTGTGAATTCTAGTTATAAACTTTGAATTCAAAAATAAATTTTTGTATTTAACATTTTTAGAAAAACAGTGTTTCATTTATTGATCATCAGTGAATAGGATTGATTGTGTGTGCATAAGGCAAAGTGATAAACATGTTTTGTTATTTTAGTTTTGCTAAAGTGAATTAAGACCAGGAGACAGTTAGAGTTTTTGATGGAGTGATGCCCTTTTACTCTAGAATATTTCTAGTTTAATTTTTGATACCTCACATATTCTGATAGACTTAGTTTGATTTTTCAAGTGATTGATAAATAAGTTTTTTCTGAAGGGATCACTGTTACCTTTAGAGTACTCAGTCGTACAATTAATGTTATGAGAGTTCAGATATCTGGCTGAAGTGAGGTATATTTTTGAATTTTGAGATTAGTTGTGTAATAACCAGGTACTTGATACGCATCGTGACATATATATATATATATATATATATATATATATATATATATATATATATATATATATATATATATATATATATATATATATATATATATATATATATATATATATATAATACAACAACTGATACATGATGCTTTTTTAAAATTAGTTCAAATATCACAATTCTCGTAAGGGCTTCTCAGATGCGTAAGATGTTTTATTCACTTGCATTACTATATAACTAATAAGGTTCTGAAGGTTTATTATTCTACTTTTCTCAGTATTTCTTTGGGAACAATGCACATGTCGGGAATATTCTGTGAGTGGTGAAATTACGGCCGGAATAAATTGTATGTCAAAACGTCCTTTTTTCATGCCATCAACGTCACTAACCCTCGCAGGATCCAGGCCTGAGCCGGGTCACGTTTTCAGACGTGGAAGAAATGGTTGTCAGTCTATGAGGAATGGCAGGGAGTAGAGTAGGGTGTCTCAGCAGAAGCCAGACGCATGTAATAGGTGTCTCAGGGCAATTTCATAAAGGTGTATCTCAAGTAATATCTAGAAATATACCAGAGAACAAATATACTCCTTATTGCTCATTGAGGAACCATACAAAAATGTGCAAAATATTAGTCTTACGGTAATTAGGCTTTTGATTTATATAAACTCATTACCGAGTACTTTGACCAGCGATATTTTAAAATGTTATGCTAATTTTTTTATAAAAATTGTCTGCTGAAGTTTCATATCGAGTCAAAAACAACTGTCACCATTTTCCCTACCTACCCATAACTCAAGTTGGTATAATGTGTACAAATAGAATGGAAGTTTTGGAAATATAAACTATTAACGAATAAAAAAAGGAGGAAAATGCCTACTTTATACTGTTCATTAAAAAATTCCACGAGATGTAAAGCTTGAAATATGAGCAGCTTTCCTCCCCAACACCAGGCTGAATTAGCACTGAACGACCAATTAAATTTTCATGTTCCAGAGAAGAGGACGTCGTTGGTGAGCTCTTCTGCAAATTAAACGTCTTTAAGGTAGATTTGTCTTCCGAGAACATGCTCGTTTGATCTCTCCCTTTCCCCTCATCTATTCTTTTTGTCGTCAGCTTCTGGTTTTCGCTCTGGCAGTTACCTCAAGTCTGTCATGTTCTTGCACCCCTCTTTTTCCCACTTTTGGATATTTCAGAGTGATTCTCTCTCTCTCTCTCTCTCTCTCTCTCTCTCAGGTACACCAGAACCAGACGCAGCTACGAACAGTAAACGTATGACATAGTCTGTTTTCATGTTCGCAGAATCACCAGCACATTGTTGATGTAAGCCAATCTAAGCTCTAAGCCTTATAAAGATAAGAACAAAAATGGCAATTTAAGCAACGTATATTGGTGAAAATGTTTGTTGCGCTTTCAGAGTGTTTCTGGAGGGTGGTGGGTTTGTGATTTATTGGACCTTTTTGCAGGGACAAGATACATAGCAGCGCCAGACCGGACTCGTCAGCTGGTTTTGTACTTTTAAAGACGCGAGGATGGATGTGAAAAAACTACAAATCCGAAGAAGAGAGTATATTATCAAATAGAATTTCGCGACGTCACGTCTCCTTACCGCAGTGGAAAACACTGACGAGTTATATTAAAGGAAACTTAGTTTGCATAAAATGTGTAGTACACCGAAAGAAGCACCAAGTTTTAAAGTAATTTCAAAAGTATATTAACATTATTAAAAGAACTAAAACCGGAATTAGTCAATGGTTATGTTGATTTGTTCTTGTAATTTTCATTCAAAATAACCTTCCAGTTTCCCCTCGTATACTAAGAGACTGAAGGGAAGCAACATTATGAAGCTCTGATGGTTTTCAGCTAAGTAAATTTTACAGGTAAATTACTAATTAGAAACAAATCAGAAGGGGAGTGGAGGACGTGTGTTTCTAAGGGTGTACCATATGAGAATTGTAAAGGTTGTTGTTAATAAGAACAAATGAACGCTAACTTGATGTGGGAAATTGTCTTCTGTCAAACGCGGTATGTCTCTTGATGTGTACAGAATTTGGTAATTGATTAATTTGCGTGAAAGTCCACCAAACCAAAGGAGAACTGTGAAAAATACAAAACATGTTCAGTTTTCAATGCTGCTTTATACTTTGAGTTTTCTTTATAATGACTAACTTTACTTTAATAACCGAATCACGTTCTTTTGTGGGACTTTTGATCATAAATCGAATATATTTTTCTATTCTCATCATAAACGTCTGTTTTTATTCGAATAAAAGAATCCATATCCTCTGTCTTTGGAAATTGTTTTGTCCATACTGAAATGCATTAGTGTATGTAAATCTTGTGCTTTCTACCCTTTCCATTTAATATTTATAAATCACATAGGTCGTGAATACAATGTATGGTTACTGCAGAGGGATTCAGTAAATTGAAAAGTTAAATGCATTTGATGAAGGAAAAGGGCAGCAACAATGAAGAGTATTTTGTCCTATTTTCTAATACTAAAATATCTTTACAGGTACGTGGTGGTGATGATTTAATAGCTTTGTGTTCAAAAAACTTCCGTTCTCAGCTACCACTCTGTTGGTCGCGAAGTTCCTTAGACTTTCTCAATAAAGATGATTAGAATAGTAGGTCCCGTTGCTCGGTAACCAATTGGTTCTTAGCCACGTTGTCCTTCGGTCTGTGTCTGGTAAAACTTATATTCGAATAACTAGTTCAGTTAGACTTTCAGAAAAGATGATTAGAATAGTTAATCCTTCAAGACCTCGGTCTGTTTCTAACAGGCTCATGAGAAAAATTTGACTTCAAAGACCATACAAATATCTCTCTCTCTCTCTCTCTCTCTCTCTCTCTCTCTCTCTCTCTCTCTCTCTCTCTCTCGATCGATCGATTTTAAAGTTTTAATTTTGCAAACGGTACGTAATGGCAAGAACGTTGATGAACATTCTTTCCATATGTTTTATTTTTGAATACTGAATGAGCATTAAACCCCATTTGCCTTGGCATAATTGAAATTTATACACAAACTCTTTTTATTTTAATTGTTTTGTCATTATATTGCAGAATATGTTAAGAAATGATCTTATCTGTCTATTTCTTTTTCTGTCCAGCTTTCTATCTGTCAGTGCAGGTCTGCATGGGGAAAAGCTGATGCTAGGTGCACTCTTGAACATGGAAGCTTAGCTCATATCTGCATTTTAAAGGAAAATCCCTCCATGTCTATTTCCGAAATGAGATCAGTGGGAAGGAAATCGTTAGTGAAATTAATTATGAGAGTTCATTGTCAACCTACAGGAACCACACGGATACAAAAGACACTTAGAGAGGAAAGGACAACTTTAGTTTAATTGACAATGGGAGATTGCTTATGTCGTTTCCCCTTCTTTCCAAGCATTTGAACTAATGAATGTACTGAAATAGGACAGAAATTGATACTTCTGTTAATGAAAGAATTAGTCTGATTAGATTGGCTTCCGTTTACCGGATGTGATTTATCTTACATATAGTTTCTTCTTTGGTGATGAGTAAAATTGTATAGATTTTCAAAAAGAAGGAAAGACTGACAGGGCAATAAGCAAGTGCATCCTATTCATACTTTAGACTCTTTTTGTATATTTGTGCATATGTATCATGGGTATCTGTGCGCATGAGTATATTTGCTTTTGTAAAGAATATGCATCATGTAACTCAGTGTTGTAAAGAATATGCAACTCAATATGCAGATCATTCTGCCTTAGTAAATTTCGAAAACTGGAACTTTAGAAGGAGTAGGTAGGATGTAGCAAGAGTGAAACATAAAATGCTTTAGAAATGAATGAAAGGGTAAAGGAGAATATTATGCTTAATGTTCTAATGGGAGGACTCAGGGGATTGAGACAAATTTGTTTTCATACTATCGAAGTTAAAAAAAAATAGGAAAAAGACGATACATAAACTCGAGAATGACCTCTGGATATTAAGTGCATAGCAGATAAAATTTTAAGGAAGAAGAAACCTCACAGTGGGGTGTGAGAAAGAACTGCTTTTTGGCAAGGAAGGATTTTTTTTCTGAAACTACAACAGGGATTATAAGGAAAAGAAGAGACTTAGGGATGGTAACAGCAAGAAATAATAGGAAATGGACAAGGACGCGAATTAATGCAATCCGTAAGTTCAAATGAGAGGCCTCGACAAGAAATGGATGCGCAAGTGTTAAGTCATGTAAGGACTGTTCATGATTTAAAAGAAAAGATAACGGACATAATTTTTAAGATATTTTCCTATGTATTTATTATAAGAAAGGACAAAAAGGGAAGGAAGTGTTTGTTATTCTTGTGTTTTTGGCAAAGAAAATTAGTTGACAGATATTTTGTATACAAAGCAAACAGTAAATAAAGAAGTTGACTTTGTTAAGAATATGAAGTGACTTACTGAAGTAGTGAAGCAGCCTGGAAGGCAATGGTAGCCTTTTAGGGAAACGAAAGGAAGAGGAAAAGATCACACCAACAAGATAGATTTTGGTGTGTCAAGGGAAAGGCTCAAGGAATGCAAATGATACCGAATGGAAGGGACAGAGGGAGATATTCATAATGCAAGGAGCTATGAAGAAAACAATCGTGAAAGGTTCAGATAAAAATGGTAGAAAAAATTGTTCTTAGGAAGACACTGGAAAAGACGTAAGAAGAGAATTTCAATGCAAGTATAACGAAAAGGGAAAGGTCGAGTTAGGAACAAATGTAGAGAGAACATAAAGATAACTTCAACGTCATCTTAGCGAACGAAGCACCGATAAAGAAAGTAACCTCGATATGCCGAGAAGAAAGTAATGGAAATGGGGTGGGTTGCGCGCTTGGATATTGGATATAACAGGGAGGTGACTGGAAGTGAAAGATGAAAAGAATGAAAATTTGGATTATGCTCAAGTTAGAGAGAATCATAATTAACTTGAATGAAGTAAGAGCGTTAAAGGAAGATTCGTAATACTAGACTTGATTAATACAAAGCTTAAATTGAATAGTTAAACCAGAGGTTTAGTATTTGAAAGCTTTTGCCTCCTTGTTCGTCATTGCAAGGAATTGAGAGTCTTACTTTGAATACAGCAACGTAAACTGTAACATTAGTGTAGAGCAGGGGCCGTTACCTAGTTTAAGGAGTTGAGCGATCAATATAGCAAATTTGATATCATGGCCCCTCCTCCAAGACCCTGTCTGGCACGCTCTCTCCAAAAGGTTGCCGACCCTGGTTTAGAGTGACAAGTGATGCATATTATGAATGCAGTGTTTTTCATGTAATTAAGAATTTATAGAATAATTAGATTTTAATGTGAGGCTCTTAATTTGATTTTCAACTTGCATTATTAGAGATGATCAAAAATAATAATGCATAAGATCCTTTGTTCACTATAAAGTCCAAATTTTGTTGCGAGTTGCGGTTCAGAATGTATGCAGTTTGAGAATTGATATTCAGAATTCTGAATCCTGGTTAAGTTTTTATGGTTTTCTTCGGTTAGTCTCCTCCAGCTAATAATATAATTTCACTAGTCTCGAAGCTTCAGATGTATACTCTTTATAGGATATGCTGTTATACTAACTAGTGATAACTGGGATCGCAAAAAATATAGCTTTGCAAATAACATAAAGTTGCAAGTTTTGATACAAGATAAATTTGTAAGTTTTCCTCTTAGCATAACAGAAGGAATTCACTTGAGAACTATGCCAGTGAAGGAAGAGATGTTTTAAAATCTTTGGATGAGTCCTGAGCTATCTGTGACAACTGTAGAAATTAATAAGAAAATTCGAGTGGTACGCTGCTTCCGAGACCACCAAGTCTTCATCAGCAGTTTTTTCCCTCAAAATATCGGCTTCTTGTAACTCAGTTAGAAACATTTGAACCTTGCAGTCTGTTTTTTCATAATGATTGGACAGCTTGGTAGTTTTTCATGAGCTGGGCCTGGAGATCCACATTTTAATACGAGACTGATATTGGCTTCTATTTCTTTCTTTTTCTTGTCATGCGCAGGTGGCTCTCTTTTCTCAGTATGACTTTTATCAACAGACTTCATTTGTTGTAACTGTTGTTTCAGCTCCATAATCTTTATCTAGTTCAGAAGCATCAGCATTGAGTCATTTCATGAAATATCTTAAAATTGGAAGTTTCACATGCATATCCAGAACCATAATCACTGGCAAGTTTAATATGTGTCGGGCACACGTAACTTTTAATTAATCACACTTTGAAAGAGAACAGATAGCTTCCAGCTCATAGCTTATTTTAGATGATGCTTCTGCAGTTGATTCCGCCTTTAGTCCATCCGACCTGAGACTTCCTCAGATTCTTTTATTATATTTAAAATGAATTCAAACAACAAACGTAAAATTTTCACAAATACTAACACCATAATTTTATATACATATAAAATGGACCCTTATTTGTAACTTATTGCACATTTGCCATGTGTAATGCATGAGGTTAATTATGTATAGTGTAACAGTTATTTTCTTGAGCTCTCCAGTTAGTTAATAATAAAATTACAAATGAAGAGAAAAGCTGTAAAGCCATCAGTATTGCAGCATGCATCTGTAGTCACAAAACTGCAAAATTTAAGTTAGATTACGAGGTCTGACTATACACTTGTCTTTTTGCATCTTAATAGTATTGCAGAATTGTTTGAGTGAAATACCTGACTGATATACAAGCCAAACATTCTTACGTTATTAACAATATAATTTTGCAAATTATCATATTGATTACTACTACCTAGTCGATTTTTACGGTTAATGGGCCTAATTCGACTTACAAATGACAATTAATTCAGATTTTCCACATGCCAGTTTATCTTTCCCTTAGTCTTGATTTATGTATTTATACCAAAAAGGAAAAAAGGAAGCACGTGAACAAACAGGATGATGTATTGTGCTAATGAAGACGCAGTCTTCCCTGCCTCTCAAGGAATGACTTATTTTTAAGCTTGGGACCCAATCTGTTTTGCCTGTTTCTCTTCCATTCGTGTAACCTGACCACCAGATGAAGCCTGTTATTTTAAAAATCAGTTTTGTTCTGCTTAAAAGATATTATTTTGAAGGTCAGTTTTGTTCTACTTAAAAGAAGAAATTTAAATGGTTTTCCATTATAATTTTTACTGAGCAAACGCGAGTGGTAGGGGATGAAAATGTAAAGTGAATAACTTATAAGGTCGGACATAATTCTAATGGTTGGTTATGTAGACAGTCGTATTCATTTTATGGCAACCCGACCCATTCTGAGAAGTTTGTAATTTTGTAAAGAGCTTTCACGGCCATTACTGAATTTTAGAAAAGGAACATTCATATTTACCACTATTGTATTTCACTATTAAGGATTTCACGCGCTGTTTGTGTGGGGCTGCTGCCCTCTGCATATCTTAGGGAGATATAATAGAGATCCTGGGGCTTTGTGGGAAGGTTTCTTCATCATTATATGTTAAGAGCTTCATATTTCAGACAGGTCTGTTCTCAGAGGAAACCTAAAAAACTTGTGAAACAGAATGACTACCCATATTCCTACCCTTTCCTCGTGTGACGGACGTCGAGAGCTTGTAATGAGCGTTTTTTATTTGTACACCGGAATTCGTATATTTCTACTAGAAATATATTTACTGTTTTTACCAACAAGGCGTTCCTGTCGCAGAGAAACTTCACGTATTTTTCTTCATTCTGTTTGTAGGAACAAACAATCTTTTATTCTCCCCACGTGAACAAGCCGCCACAAAGCCTTCCGATCCACATCTATGCAGACCTTTTACCATTTCTTCCTATTTCTGCATTTTACATTTTTAAATCTTTCTGACTCGACTTATACTATAATCTCAGTTGTTTGACTTAAATAAAAAAAAAAATTTAAGCGTGCTTTTATTAAAATGCACTAAAAGTACAAAATAATTTTTTGAGACATACCAGGATTTTCTTAAAATTAATCATGTCTACAGAAATAAAAACGTGGGCACCAAACATGGAAGGAAATGCTACAAGAAATAAATTTTATTTCTTGTAGCATTTCCTTCCATGTTTGGTGCCCACGCTTTTATTTCTGTAGACATGATTAATTGTAAGATCCTGGTGTCTCAAAAAATTATTTGTACTTTTTAGTGCATTTTAATAAAAGCGTGTTTTAAAAAATATGTTTATTTTTTTTTTTTTATTTTATACTTTTTAGTCTTGACAGAAATTGTAATTAACTCATGATTGTAGCTAATGAAATTGAACGTGACATTCTATAATATCCTGTTGAGCCAAGAAGGTTTGAAAAATCCGTAGTGTTAACTTAATCTACCGAGTCAAAGAAGGTATGAAAAGTCCGAAAGTTATTCACTTCATACAAATCCTGAGATACTGGGAGAGATGACTGTAGAGTCACTAGAGGTCCCTGCTGACCTACTGATCATGTAAGGTTGTATTGTCACCAGGATTGAGTAACCATGCAAAATTTCAAGTCCATTGGACAAAGGGAACAGGTCGAAAATTAATTTACAAGATTTGACCTAAACAAACAAAAAAGCAAGCTAAATAAAAACGTAAAAAAAAGCAGAGTTGATTCAACAAACAATTCATGCGTAACACACAGTCCCTTTAGGTATACGTTTTAACTTCACCGAGGGTAGAAGGTTTAAAAGACGAGTCTCAAACCCTGTACCCTCATTCTTTCATATATATTTGGTCATGCTTTGTATTTACCCTTATAATCAAATCAGAATCATCTGTGCTGAGTTTCATCATTCTACCTTCATCACCGTACACAAATCATCTTAAACTCTTACTTTTTCTGATGCAAATAATCTCAAACTCTTACTTATTCTGTTTTATGCATTTATTTTCCCGTAAATATCCTTTGTTTATGTACCAAAAATTTTTAACCTTTAAGATCTGTCTCAAAGAGTAATTTCAAGAGCCGTTGGTGCAAACATAATATGGCCTATATTATAAAAGAATAAGTCAGATCTATATACACAAAACGAAACCAACCAAGAAAATAATGTAGATATATTTTCCCTACCTGAATTCCGTTTTCCCCTTGCATGCAGAGGATGAATCGCTGTCCTTCCCATTGCATTCACATTGGCGACTTTGGTGGTGTATATATATACAGGCTGCACCTGGTCACTTGTACCCGTCACCCATTCAGTGTTCAATAGACCCAGCAATGCTTAACTCCGCTAGGCAGAGAACTGTTATAGTGAACGTCGTAGAGTGGTTTTATAAATGTTGTTTATAGCAGCTGGTTTATAATTCTAGAGAATCTGCGAAAAGCGGAGGAAAGGTGAAATGGATAAATTGTCCATTCTTCAATAGAGGCTAATGACATCTAGCATCAGATCCACTGCGGCGAAGGTGAATAACTAGCTATTTGCCTGGAATTGTTAGCAAAATTTGTTTTTTTCACCGTATGCGGCGTTTAAGTTGTAACCGAGAGATGTGCCTATACAGGAGCGCTGGTTGATACTAATATGAGCGTATTGGGGTGGAAATAAGCAAGGAGGATGAAGAGTTAAGGTTTATGGACTTACCAGTAAAGTTTAATGGTACTGTAAAACTTTTTCATGCATCGGAAGTATTGTCTCTCATATGCTTTGGAGCTGTGGTTTCTGAATGCTTCAATATCGCTTCTAATAACTTCTCGGTTTTTAGTTGAATGGGCGTAATGGAAGCACTGGAATCTAGTTCGTGTATTTTATCATGATTATTATTCATAATGCATTTATATATTTTTTTTATTTTTCTTAATTACACTTGTATATTTTTTCTGTTCTTATTTTCTGTAATCGTAAATTCAATTCACGTCAAGTTTCTTATTTCATTCCAGTATATATGTATAAATATATCTTCATTCATTCTTTAGTTTATTTATAATTTAATTTTTTGCGATTTACATGTAAAATATGGAAATTATTGTATTTCATTTCCAATATATATTATCCCATAGTTTACATCGTACCTTAGTAAATTATTAGGCCCAACATAAAAAGCGTCATGGATGAAGTCGAAAAATAGGCAGTTTGAAAACCATATGTCGAGTTTTTAACTGCCAAACATTTGAGAGAACTCTTGAATATTGTTCAAGAGTTGATAATAAGGGCCAGTTCAGACTTGTGCGAACATTTTCGATTCGCAGGAAGTCCTCCTTTATAGATGGACTTTTCTTCATTACAGCTCAGACCGACACGAACATTTTCGACACTAAGGGTGATATCCTTCACAGAAGGAGATTTATTGAATCTCAGACTTGCACCACCATGTTCTATACTAAGGATGACATCCTTTACATAAGGACCTTTCAGAATTACAGCAGAGTCATGTGCGATCCATTTTAGAGATTCACTCTATTGAGATAGCAGGCTACTTCCTCTGAAGTATATAATGAATGCACGACAGTCATTTTTTGGGAATATCGTAAAATTGGTATGAAAATGTTTAAAATGAATATAATAAACAGTTGTCATTGAAAATTATGAAGGGCTTTAGAATATTCCTTAGGTTCATTTAATAGTAACAATTTTGTTGTGGAAAAAAAAGTAAGTATACCTTAGTTTTACGAGACCACTGAGCTGATTAACAGCTCTCCTAGGGCTGGCCTAAGGATTAGACTTATTTTTACGTGGCTAAGAACCAACTGGTCACCTAGCAACGGGGCCTACAGTTTATTGTGGAATCCGAACCACATTATTGTGAGAAATGTATTTCTATCACCAGAAATAAATTCCTGTAATCCCTCATTAACCGGCCGGAGAATCGAACTAGTAATGACACGAAAATCGTTACATATCAGTTAAATTTCAGTCAAGGAATTACTAAGATTATTTGATCGTTTGTGCCAATTTCTTTTTGAAAATTGCTGAATAAGAGTTACAAAGTTCTTTATGGTAATATTGGCACTTATAGTATTATTAAATTGCTCAAAAAGACTACGAGTGATCATCATCCTCGATGTTATTGCCGGAACAGCATTCAGTAGTTCTCCACCAGTTATCGTTTGGTCCTGATATTCAGGCGAGCTCTATCCGCCAAGTTATAGGTTCATGGTATAGGAAAACGTTTATTCCTTCCATGAGCCTTCGGAAGCTGTATATGCCTAGACTGCACAGTCTCTATTGCTCGTTACCCGATTGAGAAGAACCATTGACGATGAAAGACCGCAGAATGTGGAAACTATTTAGTTTTACTTCTGGCACTGGAGACCGATTTTCGGAAGAGTAAAGGTTCTCTCTAATTGAAATGGTTCATGAAGATGTTTGTGAGTTAGACATTTATTTATTCATTTTGATGAGTCCATTACGAAAGTTCGTGATAGCTATCTTTTTTTTTTTTTTTAACACAATCATACCCATTCTCAGTTAGGTCTGTAAGATTCAACCTGACCGGCCGAGATTACTTTTAATGCAGTACTTTGCAGTCATTCCCATTTCCTGTTGCAGGGTTTATCACGGCTTTATTTTCTGGAAGGTTCATGCAAGCTGTCACCCGGATTAGATAATAATGTACACATTTTGACTATATGCTGGAGTCCGTGGATAATGGAATAGACCAGTGGGTTTTGCAGTGACGCAGGCAAAGAAATTTCTTAATACAGTTATTTTACGTACGATTGGCGAAATAACTGTAATTTTAAAATTTTAACATTAAAACCTCTGGAAATCAGTTTTCTGCTTTATTTAATGTATATAAGCGTGTTTGCTTATATGACACCGTTCCCAATCTTTCCTCATGTACACTAATGTCGCCTAACATGCTTAGCAATGATTAGTAAAACGCCAACGTACTTCCATGCTCCGATTCTTAAAAAATTGTTAGGCAGTTTTGATTAGATCATTTCGTCATCTGTCTATTCAACCCTTTTGTGCTTTTTGCTATGAAATACGTCTTGTAGTGGAATATTTTAGTGTTGAGCGACTAGCTGTCTTTAGTGATGATTTGATGTTTAGGTTTTATATTTTCTTTGGATTTGTCTTTCCTTTTTGCGTATTGCACCTTTTTAGAGTCACTTTTTTTCCTTCATCTTATCTGTTACCGAGGTACGGCTGTGAGGGTCTGACTGATTCTAGCTTTCCAGTAGTGTTGGCCTTCAACGTGCATTATTTTGCTAGATACTTGAAGAACCTTCCAGTCCTTTTTTAAGCTAGACACGACCACCGTGATCTTCGATCGATTCAAAAGAAGGTGCAGAATATCAATTTTCCCTCAGATGTGTGCCAATTAGATTGTTGTTATATATTTTTTCTTTTCTCTTAATTTTTCCTTCGTCTTATCCTCTTTCTGCTTGAACTCCTATCACCATGATATCCTGGGGTCTTCGTACAGGTCTTCTTCCTGCTCCTTCAAAATTCATTGCCTTTCTTGCCAACTGTTCCTCATTTTCATCTCATGTCCAAACCATCACAGTCTGTGCAGCTTCAGTCGTTATACCACCCTAAGGACACCAAATATCTCAGCCAGTTCCTCAGTGATACGATCTTCCCACCGAACTTCGGCCATGAATATTACCAGTCTCTGACCACAGGTTTTCAAATGTTCCTCTTGTTTTCCATGTTAGTATCGAGTTTCTGATGCCTTTCACTATGATTATGAAGGTTTTATCATCTACAAATATTACCTATTCACCACTACTTAAATAAACATATTTTGTCCTACACCTTTTTATCTACCTGTAATATCTTTTTCTCTATCTCTTTAAATCTCTCTGTCCAAAATGACATTGAACAACCATGGAGATATAAAACACCAATTTTCATATTAACTTTTATACCAAACCAGTCATTCTCATGGCTACATCTGACTTTCCTCATGATATTTAAAACTAACTTCCACAGAACCTTCTTATACAGCCTGCATCTTTAACACTCTCCACACTACATCTGTATCAATTCTAATATAAGCTTTATCCTAGTCCATGTATGCCACATAGAGCTTTTCCCATTTACTCTAGGACTCTTGAAAAATTACCTCATATCAAACATTTGATCTGTTTACCCTCATCTTTATGTTTACCAACCCTGCTCCTTTCCTGTGAGCCCTTTTGATGTCTTCTTATTTAATGAATCAAAATCCTACTATACATATTCTTGGTTATGGAGCACCATGGCCCCCAATAAAGTGTAAAGTCTCCTGTATTCCCTTAACCATACACTAAGGAACAGTTCTTCGTTTCATCCATTCCTTTTTAAACTTTTCCTCAATGGGACAGACAACCGTGGTCAACCAATCAATCTGACTTTCAATGCAACAACACAGGATCTACCTTGTAATCCCAATCCTATCAACTCCTGTTTCTTTCTGTTCTTTATAGTTTAATTGCTTTCTGCGCATATCAGGCATATCAACACTCACAAGCACTCTCAGATATGCTCAGTCCCCCATACATTCTGCATGTCTTCCATCCTCCCAGTTCACCAATTCTCCAAAATACTTAAATTTCCTTCTCGCCGAGGAGAGCATTTCATTTCTTCATCTGTTATGCTCTCTGTCTTCATTATCTTCATTCCAAACGTTTTGAAAATATTATGATGATTGTTCCCGGATCTTTTTATTTTCCTCTTTAATTTCTTTATTTTCAACTTTGTCCCATTTATTTATATCCTTTCTGTCTTTCCTCAACCGCCGTGCTATTCAGCATCCCTTAATCATAAACCCTCATCACCTTTCACATTCCATATTTATTAGTTCTGTCATGAGCTTTTTATAGGTCCAAGTACAACACACTCAGGCTTTTCCTTCACTCCAAATCCTCTCACATAAACATTTCATAATGGACACTTGAGTCATTAAAACTATTTCGTTTTCAAACCCACAGTGTCCTTTTTGTATCAAAATTTTGCATTTTCAAGCGCTCATTATCATGCACTTTCTTAGTAAAGTAAGAAATGTTGTCCCCTATAATTTTTAATCTTACACAAGAGAATGATGATTCCTCTCACTTATTCCCTTGGTGCGCATCCCTCATCCGGTTTAGTGAGATAGGAAAAAGGAGAAATAGGAGGGAGAAGGCAGACACTGAGATTAACTTTTAGGCTGGAATGGGGCTTATTTTCAGAATAAAAGATGCAAATAAGCTATTGTGGAATGAACTTTATGAAAAAATTTCAATCACCAGAAACAAATCGTTCTTCAGACAACAACTTGTAACAGAGTGGCTGAAATGCATGATTATTGTTGAGGATTTAGAGAATGAAAGGTTTTTAAATGGAACGGACACAAGAGAAAGGAAATATTTGAAAATGGGGCTAAAGATGTGAAATGAAATTTGGAAGTCAAGGTAAGATGTTGAAGAATGGAAAGAACAAGATGGTTGAGGGGAATAGAAGCAAAGCTGCTGTGGTGTGTTATTTGATATAATATTATGGTAGTGATTGAGGAGGTTGAAGAATGGAAAGAAAGGCTTGTGTGGATGAGGGAAAAGTTCTAAAGGAATGATTGAGAGGAATGGTTGTTCCATTGTGTAAAGTTATAGGTGATAGGGGTAACTTTAATGATCACAGAGGCATAATCTTACTCAGTAAACGAGGGAAGAATATGAAAAGTATTCGAGAGGAAAAATTTAACTGAGAAAGTAAAAGAGATGACTGGACTGGATAACTGATAGGTGATGAACATTGTGGATTCCAACACGGAAGTGTGTGGGTCAAGTACTTGTTATGAAACTTATGTGAGATGTTTGGAAGTGAAGGGGAAAAACTGTATGTGGTATACATGGATCGAGGAAAACCTTATGAGTGAATTGATATTTAGGGAGTTTAGAGGGTGTTGAGAATGACTGGCATAGTAGAAAAATTATCGAAATCACTTATAGTTTATATGAGGAAGTGCAACTTATGTTAGAATATATAAGCAGTATAGCATGTAAGTAGGTTTAAAACAAAGGTGCTCTGTCTCTGTGGTTGTTCAGTATCTTCATGAATGGAATGATGTGAAAAGTCAGAGAAAGTACCTACAGCAGATGTTAGTGTAATGACATAGGATAAAAAATGAGCTGTGTAGAGCATGGAATGATTGAAATTTTAGATGGTTCAGTGATGATGAGATAGTGAAGAGAAACTATAAACATTAGTAAAAGAGCTTTGGGAGTATTTGCAAGAGGAGTCAAAGAAAGATACTCAGCTTTGAGAACATTTGGTGTGTTTCGCCTAGGTAGCAGGTTTGGCATTGCGAGCAAACTTGGTATAATCATTAATATTACCTTTGTTGAATGTAGCCTGCTTGTTGGATTAATTCCTTTGAGCATGCTAGAAGGTTACTCCGAGTTGTTTTCAAGATGATCGGTCTCTCTAATTTCTGTTGCTACGAATGTTGTTTGCTAGGGTTATATTGTTTTTTCCTCCTACTTTGCATTATTTGTTCTTCTCATTGGAATTTTTGAACAAGTAAAGCAGATCAAAGACGACCTCCCCTCGACTTGGGACCACCTTGACGTGGTGAGGGGGCTCTTGAACCCCTGGAATTTGTTTTGGGGTTTGAGTCCAAGAGTCCCATATATCATTATGTATTTGTTTTGGTTAATTTTTGTAGAATTTTCCACTTTTGCTAAAATTTATTGGACCTGTAGAGTAGGAAAAGATATAGCGGGGATTGGGTTGATAACTACAGCTAAATAGTGGGAACTGTGGTAGGACCATCAACTGCCCGATAATGTTTGGGCCTGAGAGTTACCATATTGATAGCTAAGTTGGAACTATTCTTTAGGGCTGGGCCATGGATTCCAGAGGGGTTTGGTTCTGGGGATAGGGGTCTCAGCATTCTATCTGGTTTGCCCATAACATTATTAGGGTGAGGATGATTGTATTCTTGTAATACTCTCAGTTCTAGCAAGCGGGTTTGTCTTACACTTGGGCCATTCTAATCATGTTGTGCCATCCCCTGTGGGGGTAGGGTAGGGATGCGGGTATTTGGGTGTCAGTTCTCACTTGTGCCATTGGTGGAAGAATAAACTCCATGAAAGGCTGATGATATCTTTTTAAGGTTTTCAGGTTTATTATTTTTTTTACCCCTCTCAAATCTTTATGTCCAGCATTTATAAGTATTCAAGTACCCCTGGAACTTCTGGTGGCGCTGTTCTGGCACAGATGACAACCTCTGCATCCACCTTGGAGATTAAAAATTCACCGAATGTTGATGACTTCTCCAAAAATAAATTGACAAAAAGCAGTAATAACAAATATACTGATCCCCTTCCTGACTTCCCCTCCCCTGGGCCCTCTAGCCATGCTTCATTAATGATGACTTCAAGCAAGGACATGGACTTCTCTAAGAGATCTTCATCCAAAATTAAATCCTTAACACAGCCAGGTTGTGTGAAAAAAATTGACAATGCTCGAAGACTTACCAATAAGTTGTTGTTGTGAAATGATCTCAAAAGCTCTGAAATCATTTGGAACTGTTGTAGAAATCAGGATGAACTTTATTGATATTGAATCTAAATGGGAGGCTTGGGTTACCTTTAGTAGCAATGATGAGGCTCTAGAGGCTAGTAGCATGATAAGTGCCATACAAATAGATCAAGCTACAGTACGAGGAGCCTTAACAGACAAAGTCTCCAAAGACATGGACGTTTATGTGCCATCTAAATGGGCTCAGGATAAAACCAGAGAGAAATCAGAAGGCAGAAGTAAGGACTCTAAACCTCATATGTGGCTAGTAACTGGCCAGGGAGGAAAATTGTAACTACTGTAAATTTTGCAAGTTTTTTCAGAAAAAGGTGGGAGGGATAAAGAGCAGTGATATTTCTGTTTCAGGAAGAGCACCGTTCTTATTCATGCCAAATCCACAACCCAAGCATATGTGCTGGCCTTGTTGGACATAAAAAATGATGAAATGATTACGAAGATCAAGCTCCACTTAAGCTTCAGTTATGGGAGAGGAGTACTATTTGATAAAAACCCATATGACATGACAGAAGAAGAAATTCTAGAAATTTCAGGTTGGAAAGTGAAAAAGGCAGCTATTGCCAACATGATCATTTTAACCTTTGTAGACGCTGAAGTACCTTCTCATGCCATATTTGAAAATGAAAGGGTACGAGTACGTCCTTTCCAGCAGAGACCAGTGCAGTGCTATCATTGCTTCAAGTTTGTCCACCCATCAAAAAACTGCAAAAATGCTAAAATTTTGTATAAATTGCTCTGGTGTCCATCATGATGATGAATGTAATAGAAAAGCAAAATATTCTAATTGTCAACTAGAACATAAATCCAATAACAAAAATTGTGAAATTTACAAATCTGAACTGTCTGTACTAAATAAAGCCAGTGCATAGCATATAACTATCAGTTTTGCAAAAAGACAATTAGGACAACAAGTTGTTAAGCCACCACTCCTATCCATGAAACCCTGTGGTAGTGGCCCAGCCATCTGGGTCAGGTGCTCGGCCTGTTGAGGCTAGAGCACAAGCCTCCAAGGAGGATAAGATGGCAGTTAACCCAACCACCAAAAGAGATGTTCTCCCTCATCCTCTCCTCCATCAGATCCATTAAACATGCATCAGTTAGTAACAGAAACGAAGTACTAAGCTCGATGCAAGAACACCGGCCTGAATTTAAACAAATTGACAAGAAAGGGAAACAAAATGACACTAGCAAACTAACAGGTAGTAAACCAAACCTGTCAAGACCAATCGTTTCCAAATCATCTCCTGATAATGCTGGGAAGGCTCCATCCAAAGGGCCTTCCACCAAACCCAAAAAATACTTTTCACGTCAATGCTACAATGGAACAATAGAGGTCTTAGGGCTCAAAGTGAAGTACTGAAGGTACTGCTCCATGACCATAGCCCAGGTATTGTGTGTATCCAGGAAACTAAGCTGGGAAGCACACAGTATAATCCTGGGTTAAATTACAGCATATATAATTCTTCACCACCAACAATTATTGCGCATAAGTCGTTGCAACACTCCTTGCTATCTATAAATACTCATCTCCAAGCTGTAGCAGTAACTTTCATTTTAGACAAGCAAATTACAATTTGCTCCATCTATCTTCCTCCTGATTTGGATTTCACTTATTGCAATATTCATTTACTGATCAATCAGCTTCCTACTCCTTTCCTCCTCCTTGGAGATTTTAATGCTCACAACCCCATATGGGGTGGGAACACAGCCTATGCCAAGGGTAGGATGTTGGAGGGTATTATGGATGGTCATAATATCACTAACTTAATAATGGAGCCATGACTTACCATAATATCTACTTCAATACTTATCCAGCTATCGATCTGAACTTTTACTCATCTTGTGTTCACATTGATTATGAAAGGCCAGTAAATGAATATCCAAATGGGAGTAACCACTTCCCAATTCATATAAAATCAGTTAAGAATCAGCCATCTGAGTCACCTCCCAAATGGAAGTTAGATGAAGCAAACTGGAAGAAATTTAGCAGGTCTGCTCTCATGGACAAGAATGTAAAATCATTTCCATCCATCTCAGAATCATATAATTATTTTAATGACACTACCATCAACAGTGCACTTGCCTCTATTCCAACAACAAAAGGGAAGCCCTCTAGACCAGCAGTTTCTTGGTGGAACAAAACCTGCAGTAGTATGAGAAAGAGCACTAGAAAATGCTATAAAAAGTATAAGAGGAGTGGAACTGCACAAGCCAAAGTTATTTACCAACATGCTGTGGCCAAGCAAAATAAATATTTTAAAGAAGCAAAAAGAGAGTCATGGATGTACTACATTAATGGCATTAGCTCAACAACACCATCCAAAATGATTTGGAAGAAAATTAAAATACTAAATGGCAAGTTCGTCCTGGAACCTCTGCCTACCCTGAAGATAAATAGTGACCTAATCACCCAACCAGATAGGGTCGCAGAAAAATTAGGAGAATATTTCTCGAGAATATCGAGTAGTTAGAGCTATTCTCTAGAATTCCAAGACATTAGAAATGCCCAGATTTCTCTTGATTTAAGTGAAAATAATTTTGAACCATATAATGCAAAGTTTACACTGCAGGAACTCAAAGATGCCTTGCAGAATACCGAACCATCAGCCCCTGGTGAAGATAAAATACTTTATGAAATGCTGGAAGCATCTCGCAGAAAAGTCAAAGAAATTTGTTTTAGATATAATAAATGAAATCTGGGAAACTGGTGTTATTCCCGAGAGCTGGAAATTATCATTAATCCTCCCTATGAAGAAACCAAACAAGGATCCTGCTTTACCCAGCAGCTACAAACCAATAGCTCTCACCAGTTGTGTTTGTTAGCTGATGGAAAAGATGATTAACAACAGACTTGTATGGCACTTAGAAACAAATGAATTGCTTCTTCATACTTTCTTCACTCCAGTTTGGCTTTAAGAAAATAGATCTACTTTAGATCCTTTGCTCAGGCTTTCAAACCAAATACGACAAGGTTTTGCTAAACAGAGCCAAATAATAGGAGTTTTCTTTGATTTGGAAAAGGCACATGACACCACATGGCGTTTTGATATTATAAAAAAGCTGTATAAGATGGGCTTTAAAGGAAAAATGGTCAGATTTATAAATTCGTTTTTATCAGAAAGATATATAAAGGTAAGAATTGAGAATCATGTATCACAACCTTCCTTACAAGAAGAGGGAGTTCCTCAGGGTAGTGTCCTTCGTGTCACCCTCTTTACTATTGCCATTAATGAAGTATTAGAAAAGATACCATCACCAGTAAAAGGCTCTTTATTTGTAGATGATCTGGCTCTGTACTGCACAGGATATGATGCAGTATCTACTAGCAGGTTCATCCAAGGAGCCATCGATAAAGTAAGCAAGTGGGCTAATGAGCAAGGATTTCGATTTTCCGAATCAAACACTGTCGCTGTTCAGTTCTGCAGATGCTGAACTAAGGAAACCATTCCAACTCTTACCTTAAATGGGATTATTTTACCTTACTCTACTGAAGTAAAATTTTTAGGAATGGTATTTGATGAAAAGCTCACTTGGAATAATCATATTGATCAGTTAAAAGTGAAAGTGAAGAGGTCACTAAATATTTTAAAAGTAGTATCTAATTTTAATTGGGGTGCTGATAAGAAATCGTTGTTAAGGCTTTATAATGCAGTATGTTTATCTAAGTTAGACTATGGCTGCCAAGTATACTCATCTGCTTCCAAGACTAAACTTAAGGAATTGGACGCTGTGCATAATACGGGGCTAAGGCTCTGCACTGGAGCCTTTAGAACTTCACCCATTGAAAGCACTTATGTAGACTCCCATCAGCTACCACTGGACTTACGAAGGCATGAGCTAGGTCTGAGACACACCATGCAGCTGAAAAGCTCGAAGGAGAATCCTTCTTTTGAGATCTTAAAACAGTGTGACTCAAGTCTTTTTGGATCTAGATCTTCAATACCATTTCATATTAGACAGCTGGGTGAACTGGAGGCTGGAAGTATAAAAATGCAGAAGATCCTACAAGTTAAACATCCTACAATCCATCCATGGTTTATTCCAGCGATAGATGTCTGCATTAAAGAGATAGATAAGAAAGATCGTCCGGAAGAAGAAGTTAGAAACAAGTTTTTGGAGCATGACAGGAAAATCTATACTGACGGATCAAAATAAGAAGATGAAGGAGGATGTGCAGTGGTGTGTGAGGGGGAATCATATGTAAAAAAATGTTATCAGACTCCTCATCCATATTCACTACTGAAGCAACAGCCATAGTTGATGCTTTTAATCTTGCATCTGATAAGAAATTGAAATCCACAGTAATATATAGTGACTCAATGAGTGTTTTAGAAGCCCTAAAGAAGTTTAACTCTACCCATCCCTTAATTCAAAAGGCTCAGGAATGGCTTTTTTTTTATCTTTCTTTTCGCCACAAATCAGTAAAGTTTTGTTGGATTCTTGGGCGCACTGGTCTAGAAGGGAACGAACTGGCTGATAGTAAACCAAATAATGCTGCAAGATGTGAAAGTGCCACATTTGAATATGCGTCCAGTTATCAGACGATACATCCGCACGGAATGTCAGCAGAGATGGCCTTCCCACATTTTATCTACAAATAGGAAATACAGAAACATCAGAAAAAGTATCGATTTTTGGAGTTCGGGTTTTAATCGTAATAGAAGATTGGAGATCATCCTAACACGACTTAGGACTGGCCATACCCGCTTCACCCACAGGTTTATTTTAGAGGGAGCCAGTGCCCCAGTTTGTGCTCACTATGGTGGTCAGCTATCCGTTGAACACATGCTGGTGCGCTGTCCTAAATTTAATCGCCTTTGGACAAAGTACTTACTGACTGGGAAGACTGTTTTAGAAATTTTAAATGATGACGTTGAGGTAGATAACCTTATGGGTTATCTGAAAGACTGGTTATTTTAATGAGATATGATTCAAGTATATTTAATAAAGATTTTGTTCATATTTATTTTATATACTAAGAATACATTTTAAATACAAAAGTTTAATATATATTTATTTTTTGTTGGTTCTGTCTAATATCATTCTTCATTTTTTACGTTCATATTTTAACACTGAACTGAATTTTACTAGTTTGTCATCATTCACCGATTCATTATCAATCATATTATTAATTTATATATTTCACCATCATTACGGTGCTGAATAATGCTGATTGGGTTTCGGCGCTTGGTCTTCAAGACCTAAATTTCATAATCAGTCACTCAATCAGTCAAAGACGACTTCTCTCTCTCTCTCTCTCTCTCTCTCTCTCTCTCTCTCTCTCTCTCTCTCTCTCTCTCTTCTCAGATGTTGCAACAGTGAATGGCTTGGTTTATTTTGGGAAAGCGTGATTGCACGCCGAAGGAGAAGGCGGAAGGACTTGTGACGATAGAAGTGGTAAAAATCGATCTTCAAGTATACACCCTGGAATCTGTATGGTCGTCAAGCCAAATACCAAGTGCCACCCACAGGGCTCCATGGGGATATGGGTGGAGGAGGAGGAGGAGGAGGTATTGATAGAAATGAGAGTTACCGCCCTGAAAGAGAGGCAAAAGGGTGAAAATTTATCCAAGCGAAAGAAGACAGTTTATGTTACCAAGATTTTATATCTGTAATTTAGTGTCCCACGTAATCGGTTCTCAGTTTTGGTATGGACAGGGAAAGGGAGATGGTGTCACCCATCTTGAAAAGTACGGTAGTTGTATTATTGTTTATGTCTTCTTTCTCTCCTCCGTCCTGAGCGCATTGTCTCTGGCTAAAAAGTATTGTATGAATATTTTTTATGATATAATATGGGGAACTGCACATCTTGGTGCATTAGAGGATTCACAAACAGCTTCGAGATATCTCGTTTCCTCTTCAGCATGAGTATTGCTGCAACGGGAAATTAGATGTCTCGAGAATGTGAATCTTGCGCTAAACCTCGAAATTGTGTTTTTACTGTATTGTGGACGATAACATCAGATGTTCTTTGTGCTTATTACTTGTAAAGAGATGATAGAAACCGTTGTTTTACTTCGGATAGATAAGTGATTAACGAGTAAGCGTCATCACCAGATAATTCGGGGTTTTGGATTCCATATTAATCCATAACCATGCAACACTTATTACAGTACATTCAAGTACAGCTTCATTTTACTTTGATATTACTTTTTTTTTCTTTCCTTTTTCCTTCGAGGTACATCAAGCGGGTGAATAATTCATCATCATGAAGCTGAATAACATTGGTACCTTTTGATAAGTCTCCATGCCACCCTATCTCGAAATAGTGGGTCATTTTGGGTAAATGAAAGTGTTATCTATATACTGTATATCACTGCTAGCTGAACAACCCAGCGCTGCATGGGAAAACTCTCACTCTCTCTCTCTCTCTCTTTCTTGTTAAGATAGTTGCTTCAGTTACATTGCCCAACATTTTGACATTTTATATTTCACCCCTTCCAACCCCCATTCCTATCAGGGCTGAACTTGGACTTAAAGGGTATTGGGAGTATCTTCATCTCTGCGACCTCGAAAACTTTGGATTAGACACTGACATCTGTCGTTTTCGTTATTTTTACGTGTCACTCCCTTCCCACCCCCAACCCCCATTGGTGCCAGTGATGTTTTACCCCCACATGATTCTTTTCCAGATAGTAGGTCAAATGTATACTGAAATGAGTATGATAAACCCGTAGAGTTTATATAGTTACTAGTCTCCAGGCAGAACCAGCCCATTTCAGGGTAGCCCTTCCCACCTCCACCCCCTTTAGTGCTTGTGATGTCTTACCTCCCAGTATTTTTTTTCCAGATAGTAAGCCATATGTATAGCATACTTGGTTGCAATTGCTCAATACGTTTCAGAGTTATTCTGGAACATACACAGACACGCATACACACACACATGTACATCCATTTTTATAGAAGACATGACAGTGAAACACGCACGGCCAAGTTTTGTTTTCCTGAAATAAGGAAGTTGTGTTAAGGTTTGATCTAAGAAGTGGCAAAGATCAACGAGAGAGAGAGGGAGAATATTATATATAGTAAGCAAAAAAAAAAAAGGAAACGCCCATCGAATGCTTTGAATTACATGTTGAATATATGTTGATGCAAGAAGAGCACCATTAAGAAAACTGATGAAGACTTAAACAATGTAGACTCACATGATGTTTGAAGAATCTTTTGATGCTGGACCAAATTTGAATTGCAAGAAGTAAAACTATGTTGGTTGTGTACCTACAAAAGCTTAGATTACTTGGGTACTATTTTACGCGTCTTTTTTCCTCATTTATCCCGTTATTCATAATTATCTTGCAATCAGATTGTTATGGGTGGGTATTCATTTACCTTAAATAATGGATGGTTTGTACCTTGCGAAGTGATTTATTTATCAGCACCGTAATTTCCCTATTTCAGGTTGGGATAAATTTAGATTTAAGTAAATGCAAGCCACTGATATTTTTTCATTTTAATCTGAATTTTTATACGACACAGTGTGTTGTATAAACAGTGTCTTTTCAATGTTAGCGTAATTTTTCGACAAAGTGTATTGCATACTTAATGCTATTTCAATTTTAGCAGCATTCGTAAGTTTTAGCGATGTTGTATCTCTTGAAGAGTTGGAATACACCAAAAGAAAAATTGAAAGCATCGATCTGGCTTAAGATTGTTGAAAAGGTGTGACAAAAAATGCCTGAAATAACAGTCCATAGAAACATCAATTATTATTGAGACTTTTTCATGATATGCAACGACAATTACTATTGCCGGTTAGATGGTGAATATCTCGCAGCGAATTGGTGTACTGGAGATGAGGTAAGTAGGTTATTGAAGTATTTTTATATAATAGCAATGCGTCTTAGTATTGTGAGTAGTGCGGTAGTTTTGGTCTGGTTAAACTAAGATATACTTAACTTTTCAATGAATATTTCGTAGAAGTTTGTTTATCAATTCCCTGTATCAGGTTTTACCAAATTTAGAACTGAATGTCCAATTGCACTGACCTGTTAAGATGACTTATACGGGGCACGTTAAGATTATAAGATTTTATTGGGATATGTATCGTATATTATAAATATCAGATAGTTTTCGATATTTTAAAAGAAATAATTTTTTAGGTGATGTGGAGATGCTCGACTTGAAGCTGGTCACTTACCCCAGAATTTTTTCTAATGTTGGGAAGTGCAATACCTCAAAATCTCTCTCTCTCTCTCTCTCTCTCTCTCTCTCTCTCTCTCTCTCTCTCTCTCTCTGGAAGACGTTCTTGTTTTGCATGTTTTACGCAAGCCTTTCATACCAAAAGCTCTCATCATTTTTCTGTCTTTTGCATTTACCTCACCCGGAAAGAGGAGGTGGTTCAGCCATCATTTATTGCAGCCGAAATTTTTATCCCATGTATTCTTTTATTACTGTTTAATATTTTTATTATTGTCTCCTCTGCATTTTCTTAATAACGTTAAACGTACATATGTTTTTAGTCGAGTGTGTTTATCTTGTATTTAGGCCGTTACTGAATATTATGTACTTCTAAAAAATGATGTTATTAATTCTTTTCTAAAAAAAAATGGGGTCTCTGAGTAACTAATCCTTAATTCAGTATATTTAAGGTTTTTCATGTTTGAGTGTATATTTAAAGTATTTTTTGTAATTACCAAAAGATTTGTCACTATTGCTCAGCTTCTTGTGTTATAATTTTTTGTCCCTTGTGTGAGTTGCTGAATAACGAAAAACGAAGGCAAGTATAACGTCTTGTCTTGAAGAATCAACGTATTTTACGGTGCTAAGTTAGCCTAAATAGAAGCTAATGCTTTTTTGCGATATGGTTCATGCTTTCATAAAACTTTATTGGTCCATTTTTTTCCGTTTAGTATATTGCTTTTATATTGAGGATACAGCTTTTCGACAGGCATGTATGAAGGGCATTCTATCAAAGTTCTTGCCATGACCTTTCCAGCAGGCCCCTACCCCACCCCCAACCCACCCCCTACCACAGGGTGATTTTGGCGTCCTCTTCGGATGTTGCTTCAGCCATCTTCGTTTTTTCTCTTTCCACCACGAAGATACGGAATCTTTATGCTAATAACATTTTCCCTGTTCCTTCCGCCAGAGAAGAAAAATCGCTTATTTTGGGGTTAGGTAATATCGTTTTTGTTCCACCGTTCCTCATATTTCATTCAGGCCTTTGTTAGGTTACGTCATCTTCTAAGAAACAATGGCAATTTTAAAGAAAATTACGATGTCTCATATATTACTTTTTTTTTTTAACAAGAAGCATTTTCTTTGGTATATTATGAAAAACAGTGTATTCACATTCACTTCACAAACACACCTTCATATACTTAAAGTTTATTTTAAGCCTGCAAAGCGGCGACGTTGCTGAATTATGAGGCTCAGGTGACTTTTGATAAATACAGGATAAATGCTGTGTAAAGAGAGAGAGAGAAAGGTGCAGAGAGGGAAAGAGAGAGAGAGAGAGAGAGAGAGAGAGAGAAAGGTGCGGCACATTTATATTACAATAGAGCCTTTCTCCAGGCAACAAGCGGATCACAGGAGAATGTTTTCATGAAAAATAGTCCCTGAGATAGGAACCATGACCTCAGGTTTTCTCTCATATTTGAGGCACCTGTACCTGTGGCTAAAAGAAGAGAAGTTTTATTAAGAGCTGCTCCTTGTGGACGAATACAATAATTTTTGAATTTTTCTTTAATTTAGATATTAAAGAAAATTACTTTTTCTGTGAAAATTCTACTCAACAAGATATCAAAGGAATTTTACTTTGTGAAATAAGCTTCAACATATAGTGATTAACGCGAAACGAAGCCGAAAGTTATTTAATTTTCAGCTGTAAAGTTAACTGAGATTCAGAGGAGGAGATAGAATGTTTTCACTTAAAAGCATTAGTAGAACGTTCGGTAGAACTTAGTCTCCTTATAAAAAAAAGTGGCATCTTTAATAGGAAAATTGGGTTGTGTTACTGTTAACTGGAAACTTGTACGACTCTTTTTATTTATTTCCTTTGCTGGTTGTATTCTCCTTTAAAACTCAGTGACGCTCTTCCTTACATTTGATAAATTTGAGATCAGTTTGGGCCTTTATCCAAAAATAACCCATTTTCATCGGAGGTAATCCACTTGAGGACTTGCGGTATTATTTCGTAAACATGACGTCGAGTAAGTTGTTGTGAAATACTTAAAAGACTTCCCTTTATCGTCTCTTGCGTATAAAATGACAGATTTTCTTATTTCAAGAATGTGTGAATAAAATGTTGAAGATAACAAAGTGAATGCAGTTGAAAAAATTAAAGAGATTGTTATTGAAAAACTTCCATCTAGCAAGTGTTTGAGCGAGTGCGGGTAAATTACATCCAGGGAACAAGGTACCAGGTGATATGCTTTTAAAAGGTGTAGTCTAGCTGTGTATGAACGAAGGCTATTTACTAAGGTGGACAGAGTTATTGGAAATAGATCCACCAAATTCTAATAAAAAAAAATCGCCTACTGCACGTTCATATTTTTTCCCATTAAAACTGAATTACTTCTAACCCATGCCTATTCTCATACAGTTTGTCACTTTTGTTTGGTTGTTAAGTACATCGTTGAGGTTTAAAAGTAGTTACAATCAAATAATCGTACTAATCTTTGTGTTCCGCTTAAGCATAAAGTGTACATTCGTTGGGTAGCATCAAAGGAAAGTAAATTGTTGCTTCGTTCACTCTTTTTGTCAGTCCTATTCATGTTACTGTAATGCGTCCATGTATTCATACTAGAGTATGTATAGCATTATTTGTTACTGCTCATGAATTTTTCAAGTATATCATAAGTGTATAGCGGTATAATTGTTTTCTCCAGACATGTGATTACTCTTTATACCACTTGATGGAAGCAGTTGTCTGATTACAAGGATTTGAAAAGGCATATTCCATTGGAGAGCCCTTATGAGGGTGAAAGTCTTTTCAATATTCTTAAAGATTTATTGACGAATGTGATGTTCATAGTCGAATTAGGTCCTCTTATCAATAAGAGTTTGTGTTGTAAAAGTACCATTTGTTCCACATTTTTCAGATTGTTTTCGAATATTTGAGTGTATAGTTTTCTGTGAAAAAAGAAATTTATTTTCAAGCAAATGTTGATAGTTCAGATTATAATTAAAACTCTTATGCAAGTGAGACCTCAGTATGGCAGGACCGGCAGAGACTGTTGTACTTTTATGTCAGAAAAGAAAACCATTGTGGTTCATTTTTTACCAGCAGTGAGCTCTCAAATGTCGATCAGGTTTTTAAGAATACTGAGATGCAATACGTGGAAATTCTTATCTCTTAACCATTAAGGACTATTAAAATATTTTAAGTTCATTAGATCGCATAGTTCTGTATTGCAGTGAAACGTTAATTTGTTTTACAGAAGTGATATATTGGGTAGTTGCCGAAATTTCATTGTCAATACTGAATTTACTTATTTTGTTCGTTGTTGTGCTTGAATAATGTGCATTTTCTGATGTAACACTCGCACTGAATACAGTGAAACAAAACACACTTTAGAAAGGAGTTTTCCTGTCGATTAAATGTTTATTTCATAGTTACTCCATATGGACACGTAAACACCGACACATACATACATACACATATATTATATATACATATTATACGCACACACACACACACACACACATATATATATATATATATATATATGTATATATATATATATATATATATATATATATATATATATATATATATATATATATATATATATATAAGCTTGAGCTCATTGACAGAGATACTACGTCGACATAAAAATGTATAGAATCTACTAATCTTTGGAGACAACACACGAGAGACTTAAAAAAAAAAACCAAGGAAGAAAACATCAGGATCTTTTCCACCCCCAGCTGACCCCCTCCCGAATACTCAGAGTGCAAAGTGATAATAACAGTCAACACGTATTGTGTGAATGTCCAAAATATAACCAACAGCGACTATCAACTTTTAGAAATAAATCGATGACGGAAACTTTGTCAGAATCTTCTACATTTTCAATCGTTCCAATTGTAATATTCGTGAAGAATTGTAATTTAATTGATAGAATATAAAATAAATAAGTAAATAATGAGAATACAAAAATCTTTAGGGCGTTAAATGAATTTTTAAAAAACGAAATTGATAAATGTTACTTAACTTATTCTGAATTTTCATATTTTTTATATGTATGGAAACATGAGTAAATGTATTTAATTTGTGTATGTGTTCCAGTGTAAAAGCCTAGTGCATATTTTTTATTTCTAATATAATTTTCATTCATTCATCACCACGTCGAATGACCCTTTTGGTCCCAGTGCTTGGCTTTTGCCCTAGACCTGGTATTTCATCCTAATCCTTCGGGGCAGCTTTATGAGAGCTGATAGTCAGCTCACTGGTCTGGTTGAACTATTTGAATAATAATAATAATAATAATAATAATAATAATAATAATAATAATAATAATAATAATATCCACCCCAGCTACCAAGATTATCAAGAATTTTCTTAACATCCCCAGAGAGAATGCAAATTTTGTAAGAATTCCTGTAGTATTGTGTCATGTGGATCTGTCATTATGCCATTTCCACATTTATTAATTCGTCTATTAATCTCACGTATGTTTCTTTTTCAGGTATGTCCCCTATATTTTGCTCGGTGGACTTGTGCAAGGTGAGAAATTTGTATTTTTTGACTCCGGACATAATCTCTTACCTAGTAGTACTGTAGACTCTTTCATGTCAAGCTTTTGAAATAGTTAGGTGCTTTTGCAAAACTTGTTTAATTAATTGGTACGCGACTTACCCCTGATACCTTGTCCCAAATCCTTTCAACAGTGGAGTCGTTTAGATTGTTCGGTTGCGACTTCATTCTCGGTTTGAGGATTGTGTTGCCGGCGTTCGTTTGAATTTGTCTTACCGAACCTGGAGGAGAAACCTAGATTAATATCATTTTTTACTTTCATATATGACAGATGGTTAACTTTTTAGTATTTTATTTGTAGTCTTTTGCAGGAGTCCAACTTATTGGTTATTGCTCAGTTCTCTGCATTAGATGATTCTCTTCTGTGATCATATATCATTTATGGTAGTGGGAATACCTGTAATGTTTTCTTTATGATATGAAAACCATTGAATCTCTAAGAAATTTGACAATAGCCATAAACTTCGAGGTCTTTGTATATTGTCTTGATATAGTTAAATTCTTAGCTGGCTTACATTTGAAGTTAACTTTGTAGGTTTGAAAATTATCGCGCTGACTTTAAAATATTGCCCAGCCAATTTCTTTACACAGACGAAGTGAAAAAGATTCGACGTGCGCTTATATTGTGATGAAAATATTCTAAATTTTAACGTTTGTATAACCGAAACTTATCTTGTGATCCATAACCTTTTTCGGTCATGGTTTCGTTTGCTAGCAATAGGTAGCTTTATATTTACTGAATGCATCATTTAGCAACGGATGCTAGGAATTGATGACATTGGGTTTTAAAATCATGTAGCTAAAACAGTAGTCGTGATATTGACCTCATTTAAATTTTTGAAGTCTAGAGTTGTGTAATGCTACATGCATGACCTTAGGTTAAATATCCACCATATCCTATACAAGACCTAACTTTTTGTTCTCTCTCTCTCTCTCTCTCTCTCTCTCTCTCTCTCTCTCTCTCTCTCTTGCTATAAAAGTGCATTTGATTAAACTCTGAAATTTGACTTTGAACTGCGCCAAGTTGATGAAAAAACGATAATTAGCGAATGAATTGAAGCTGTAGTGTTTGCCTTTTGAACCCCATGGCATGTAATGTGTGATATGGAAATTATTAATTATTATGCTTGAAATGCAAGACTTGAATAATATGTTAAATAGCTTAGTAATTTTTTTTAATTAGCGTTGCTTTGGCATTACTGAACCCCGTAGAGGCATTACACCTCATGCGGTGCACTGTAGGCATTCTTTTTTGCAGCGTCCTTCGGCCCCTAGCTGCAACCTCTTTTCCTTCCTTACTGTACCTCCGTTCAAGTTCTCTTCTTCCATATACGTCCCACCCTCTTCCTAACAATCGATACATAGTGTAAATGCGAGGTTTTCCTCCTGTTACACCTTCAAACCTAATTGCTGTCAATTTCCCTCTCAGCGCTGAATTACCTTATAGGTCCCAGCGCTTGGCCTTAGGCCTAAACTCTATATTCTGTTCTATTCCATGGCTTTACTGAAGCATTCTCCTTTGCCTGTTGCAGAATTAGGTCCTTTGTTGGAGATGGTTTATAATTGATGGTAGTCTCGTACTCATTATTGGTACATTTGGCTATCGAGCGAGGTTAGCATTTATGTTAAAAGACAGCATATTGTGAGAGATGACGGTTGTAAATGGAATAAAGATTAAAAGTTTACTGTGTAATTGGTGGAAAAACAGACACAATGAATCACCTGGATAAATGAACGAATAATGTCGAATACTGTTTTGCTAAGCTGTGGTTCTCAATGAACTTGGAAGATTACGAGAGGAGGGAGTGGAATCCCGCCTTGTGATGGCGACAGATATTTTAAGTGTAATTGCAAAAATAGGTGATCAGCTGTATTATTGGAAACAGTAATAAAACCAGCTAAAAAACGAGGATAATTAGTAAAGCATCAATAAATTGAACACTAATATATGTGAATTTGGAAAGGCTACAGTATATTAATATCCTGTCTATAAGAGATTGAAGATGTCAGCAATTTCATTAGGTTTCGTAGTTTAGTTTTCCGTTTTCAGTGGAAGTGAGGATTCTGGGGATGTTTTGTAAGGTTATTTTGCATCCGAGGTAGAAGGGGACTGTAAGCGCCAGGGGGAGAATATATGAAAGAGGAGAAATTAACAGTTGCATTTGCCACAGAACCAAAAGTGACTGCTGAAAAAGAGCCTCTAACAAATTGTAAAGTATTTGATTGTCAAATTATTTCTTTGTAAGGTTTTTCTTTGATGTTAATAAAGACATAAGAAAGGCTGTGGAGACCATGTAAAAGTGTGCACGCGTGAGAAGACTGTCGTTATGAAAATAGCAAAAATGTAGTAAACTATTGAATGACATGTTTTTGGAGTCCTTGTGGACTTCCCACAGGTTATTCTCAAAGGTAAAAAGCAAGGACATTATAGTGCCCATAGAGAGCGTTTTGAAAGGGTTTAACGCTGACGAGTAGTGATACAAAAGAGGCAGTGAATAGAGACAGATGAACTCAAATTCAAGTGGGATAATAGGAGGCATGGAATTTATGTGCCTCCTGCTTTCTCTCTCTCCGGAAAGAATTATTATACACCTTAGGATAAATCTAAGATGTTTTGAATGATTGCTGTGGAATTACCTCATTTGTAAAAACAAGGAATACAATTCAGAACTAATTCATTATGCTGCGACAGAATGAAAAATGATATAGGGCATAATTTGTATATTTTAGGAATCGGATGACTGGACTCTGCCGATTGGGCATCAGGCACTTTACCCATGATTTTAAGTCACCCTGAAATAAAGAAAAACTCTGTGGAAGTATAAAATATCTGATCTAAACGTATTTAATTGGATGAAATTATAAAGAGCTGAGGATATACAAAATAATAGTTCACTTTCATAAATTTTATTTCTTCGATACAAAACAGTGTGTCCATGAATAAAAGCTGAATCACTCAAAAATAAGATAGATTTTGAGCGAAGATTACGAAAGTTGGGGCTTATATGGAGGACCTTACCTCCCATTTACTCTTCTACTTTGATTACCAGCATAATCTTGTGTCCAGTGACGTATATCCTGAGGTTCTTGTGGTTTCTCAGTTTCCACGGAGTCCAGGTATTCACCACATTCTTTGTGAAAGGCAAGGTCTGCAATAATTTTACATTTTAATGTTGGATATTTCTCAGTGTTATAGTGAATAGTCAGCCCCAAACTAGGTAGGTGTTTATGCAAATTTAAAAGGTAAATCCAAAAAGTATATTAGTACTATTAATGAGTTCTTCGCAGCATTTTACACGGCATATTTAGAATTTCAAACAATAGAAGAGGCTCTGAAACTGAGACTTATACCTTTCAGTAATTCTGACATTGCTCTGTAGGTCTAGTGGTACACTCTTTGCCGGGAAGAATACCAAGTGGTGTACTGTCCATCTTTTTAACGGAAATTACCTAAACCTATGAAAATATGTTGAAATTAATATGAAAAGTGCGATCGGAAACCTTATGCCAGGTGTCTAAATGTTAGACCCATCTCCTTTTGAAGATTAGGATTGGGTCGGGTATTGGTCCTCCAAAGCGCAGTTGAAAATTTTTGTTTCTAGGCGAATGACGTATATTTAGTAGCATTTTGGATGAACTATTGGTTGTAAATCTGTTTGACTGGTTGTTTGCAGTTACATTTGTTGCGTATTTTTATTGAAAACACACAAATCAGGAATGGCAGGCCGCTGTACCTGTTTGAGACAAGTTGTTCATAGACTCATTGATACGAGTACAGGTGGTTACTCAAAAGTTTGTGTTGTTCTCCTTTTTATATATGTTAGTTTTAAAAAGTGAATCTTGTAGTTGTACCTCAAAAGATTTATGTGACGAGTTGTCTAGCTCACTTACAACCTCGCCAGCCTTTGTACGAAGTCTGGCTCTGTACACACACACATGGTGTTTCCTCACTGTGATAAAATTTCAACCATCTATCAGCTCCCTTTGCTTTGTCAAAATGGTATGGGAATCCATCATATGCATAAACGAACAGTGTTTAGTTTAAACTTAAATAAAGTCAAAGAAAGCAAACACTTGTGCCAGTGCACGCCCGAGGCTTGCAACTAAAACTAAAGGATAGTTAAACGGTACGGTTTGCATGGTAACAGATCAGCTCAACAAGCTTGCGATAAACACCGTTGACGTTCTTATTTTTACCGGGAACACTTGAGTGTAATTGTCAAGGGATTTCAAGCCGGCATATTTAAATGCATACATATATATATTATATATGTGTATGAGTGTGTATGTGCTTATGTACGCATAAGAGTATATGTATATATACACACACACACACATATATACATATATATATATATATATGTATATGTGTATATATATATATATATATATATATATATATATATATATATATATATATATATATATATAGAGAGAGAGAGAGAGAGAGAGAGAGAGAGAGAGAGAGAGAGAGAGAGAGAGAGAGAGAGAATGTTTGATTTAGTACTACTTTTATATATATATATATACTGTATATATATATATATATATATATATATATATATATATATATATATATATATATATATATTATTTTTTCTTTTTCTGTTTTCACGAGCCTAACGTGGGGTTGATCTATCTGGCCCTAAACACACACTGAAACCACCTGACTGCACAGTTAAACTCATGAAAAGAAATAAGAATGCAGTAAATAAGAAAATGGTCTCCAAAAGAAATGCAAGACTTCACAAGTTAGGTTTTATTACAAGGATCAGAAGGATGTTGCAAGGGAGCTCCTCAGTAGCTCAGCGGCACTGGAATTACGTTACTCACGGAGCAAAGTGCCTCTCTAAAAGAATTGCGATCTATGGTAAAATTCTTAATTACAGAATTAATAAATATCACTAGCAATAATATTACTATGGGGAAACCTGTAGATTATAATAAATACACAGATTCTGCCACATAGGCATATAAGTCTTCAGGAATGAATCTTGAAGTGATTTTCCACGTTGGGAATTAAGGAATTGGCACCGTGGGCGAACAGGTGTTCACAGCTACAAACGCCTATTCCGCAAAACAAACTTACTGTCACTTTGATGCTAAGATAGCACTTTCTAAGTCACTCAGGGAATGCTGAAGGCTGAGAGGGAGTAATATGAAATAGTAAAGTTTTGAAATGCTTATGTTACTCGAAAATGTTAACACTTCACTATTTTCTCAGAACTCTAAGGGGCAGAGATATCAGAAAGAATGAAAATTATAGTGGAAGACTGGGCACCGTAACAGCTTCAAAATCCAGACTTTACCTTTCCTGTAGGATGCGCTGCCTTGATAAACGTAGGTCAGACTTTGCAATAAGGCAAGGGACTTTGTGGGACTATTACACGACAAAGATACGGGGTCAGAGGGGGAAGGGTGGTTTGTGTCTCGTGTGACGTTCGACCGTTACTTGCTGGCTCTCATGCTTTCGCGGCACGCAGGGGCAGTGCTGGAATTAAGGAGAATACGACAGCCCAGGGGTCAACAGGTGCCAAAGGTGGGATTATAAGCTCAGAGAGGAGGGGTGGAGTTGTTGTGAAGGCTTTGAGAACATTAGCAGATGCTAATGACAAACTTGTCTTGAATGTCCCTAGCTTCCCAGTTTTGGGTGGTCTTGTGTTTGACTCACCCTCTGTACTTTATTTGATTTAACTGAATTTGAAAAGTGAGTCGAGCTGCACGTGCTCTTGCAGACTGTAATTGCACATATATACATATATATATATATATATATATATATATATATATATATATATATATATATATATATATATATATATATGTGTGTGTGTGTGTGTGTGTGTGTGTGTGTGTAATTTGATAGCTAAATGCCCTCTTAACTTCGCTAATTTTTCGCGCTTTTTGGATATGCTTGTAACTACGAAGCCGATAGATCCAAAGGGAAGAAATTGAAGAGCCTGTGACGGCCGGCCGCGGGAATCGAACCCGAGTTACCTTAATCACAAGGAGGTCACGTTGCCAACCTGACCACGAGAAGGATAAAAGTCTGGTAAAAAGTGATCAGTAGATTCTGCATATATATATATATATATATATATATATATATATATATATATATATATATATATATATATATATATATATATATATATATATATATATATATACTACACATGCTGAGAACATGGAACACTGGTTGTAAATCCCGACCGGTTTCGACTTTATTTCTAAGTCATTTTGGAGGAAATTTACAATATGTGCTTGAGGGAAAGCATAAACGAATATACAGACCGTTGGGAACCAAATATTCGCACTTTACATATGTTAGGCTTCTTTTACACTGCAATTTGTTGCTGGCATGTACTGTAGATGCGTTCGCCACACCGCAGCTTTGTGGTCGTTGTTTATATGATGTCACACACAAATGCGTCCTGTAGAATCTGAAGTATTCACAACAAGTTTACTCAGTCTAGAGTGAGCAGTGCAGCCAACCATAATGGTTAAGAGAAAGGGTCGTTTGTGCCTATATTTTAACTTATTTGAAGAAGAAAAAGAAGCGACACTGCCGAATCCATTTGGCTCACCCCTTGATTGCACAGCGAGAGACATTAGGTGCACTTGCCACGTTATCTGATTTTTTAAAATGGGATACCAACCTATTTTTCAATTACTTTCGTATGTCTCAGACATCATTTGAGAAGCTGCCACAGCAGGTCTGTGATAAGCAGCTTAGGCAAAATACATTCCCATTTCGCTCGTACAAAGGTTTGCCGTTGCTATCAGGTAGGCATCCATGTAATTCTGTTGTATTTTTCACGCATATTCTAAATATGTGCTGTTATAAAAGATGAATAAGATGAAAACTGACACTTAGTAATGTAATCATCAAGAAAATTTATTTAGCCATACAAAATTACATGCTTATCAGTAATATGCTATTTGCGTAAATGTGTATATGTTGTTATTCAATTGTTATATAAGCTGCAAATCGAGAGAGATGAAAGTAAATACCGAGATTAAGGCATTGTTGTGAAATCTGGACGATACCCGTCTCTCATGTCTGGAAACAATTGAGTATCAACTGTTAGGCTTCCATGGCCTATTTTTCTCTCTGATCTTCATGGATATCTTCGGTGTTGGGAGATGACTGTCTAGTTCTGCACGCTACTCGGTGCGTATGAAACTGCAAAATGTGAAGACATTTATTAAACATAATGGTGTACCTGGATCTTGGCAACTGCATACAATTGCGACCCCGCATAAGCTTGGTGGTACCCCGCACATGTTATGTGGCATCGCAGGGACGACTCTCCCCTCACGCTTGATGTGAAGTATTACACGAGATGTATAACCACAATGCTGTTAAATTCGTTGACGCGCCTCCTAGTGTGAAAGAGGGTCTTACCAGGTGGAACCGTGCACTCATCTGTGACTGAGGTCAGTGCTCCATTTATAAATCTGTTTATCCATGCGGGTAGCCGGTTACCTTTTTTCCCGTTAGTGCCAACTTTAGTACGACAAATTTAGAAAGAGGTTCTGGCCGTTGATTCAAGTCAGTGCGCTGAGGCCATACGTATCATTATCCAGCATCAGATATTCATCTTTATTACAAGGTAAATTAAGAAATGGGCAATGTTGGACATATAAGTTCTCTCGCCAAAATTTATTTCGTTTTTAGATTGTCACTATTATTTTTTTGGTGAAAATTTAAATAATAAAGCTAGAAACGTGGCATATATTTTGACAGATGCTGGGAATTTTCATACCAACTTGAGACAGGGCATTCGTGGGACGGTTAAACTGCTTACCCCACGAAGAAATTGAGGATTATTCCCTTAAGATACTATTCTTAAAGCGTCACTGCTCGATCCACCTTTAACACACTTGGACCTCTTCCATAAATGTTCTTTATGAAATACTACTAAATTTCTGCATTAGAAAGAAAATCCCTAAGTTTGAAAAGATTTCTCTTCAGTTATGGAAATGTAGAATTTACATGAAGCATAGAATCATTTCATAAAGGTTTGAAAAACTGCGTTTCAACGTAGCAAAGGAAAATTACCAAGGAAATGCAAGTACATGACGCAAAAGAGACGATTCTAAAAAAATTGAAAATAAATAGTTTTAAAAATAAAAGGCACATCTGATTGAAATATTGTAGATCTAACAGTTTTCGCATGTTTCTTAGTTCCTTCACATATTTTGAATTTTATGTGAAATTACATAACTACCTTAAAGAAAAAACTTTCATTACGAGCAACTCCAGTACTCGTGGACAATAACACGTATAAACAATATGAAAACTTGAGGCCAGAAGGTTAAACCGGTTTGACACGGCGATTTTAAGAGCGGATGTGAGTATTCTCGAAGAAAAAGGGCTTCTGTCTGTAAGGGTAGGACTTAAAGGACGAGACAGAAGTGGCAACTACGGATTGACCAACGAAAACATTGTTAAAATAAACTTTTTTTTTTTATCCCTGCCAGATTGATTGTATGGTTGTTTTCAGTAACAAGGATGAAAATTCCACTGTTCACCTGTGCATATCGTACATATTTTTAATGCTGTTCCATTGTCTATTTCTCTGGTGTTCCAGTTTGACCAATATAAATGTTGTCACAAGGCTTACATGGAATTTGGTATACACATTCTTTGTTATTGTCGGGGGAATTTATTATAAGTTTGTTTCTTTGTTTCTTAAATAATAGATTAGCTCCAAAAATATTGAGCAGATGGGGAATATCTTTAAAATGATTATTATATGGTAGTATAAGTAGTCTTTTTGTGCTGTAAGGTCCACATTCAAGTGGAAGATGGTACAGTGCTAAAACAGAACGATGAGTGTAACTACTTGGGATCAGTAATAACAGAGGAGGGAGTTATTGAGAAAGCAGTGAGACAGAGAAAGAAGCATGGTGAAAATGGAGAGAAGTAACTGAAGCTATTTCAGACAAGAAAATGCCATTAAGGTTCAAGATGAAGATTTATAAGACAGTTAGTTATCAGGCCCATACTATTATATGGGGCAGTAACTTGGGCACTTAAGAGGAAAGAGGAGGGAATGTTTGAAAGAACCGAGATGAGGATGGGAAGATGGATTGCTGAAATATCACTGCTGGAAAAGGCGGGAGAGTCAAGATATAACAAGAATGTGTGGTATATGTAATGTACAGGAGAAGGCTCGGGAAGCTCATCTGAGATACTATGGCCATGCAATAAGAAGAGAGGAGGTGGAACCAATCAAGAGAGCTAAGAACATGCCAGTGATGGGGAGGAGGAGTGTGGGGCGTCATCGGATCAGATGAATGGATGTGGTGAGGAGGGATATGGGTGAGGTGGGACTGGGGGAAGAAGATGCAAGGAATAGAAATAGATGGAGAAAGATGACTCGAGCGGCCAACCCTGCTATACAGTGGGACTCAAGAGGTCGAAAGAAGTCCTTTTTTGTTGATCATAAAATGTTTTTTTTTTGTCACTTGTATTGCATTGTCTGATACAGAATCAGGATATTTCTTGCCAGCATTCCTAATTATATATATTTCATCATCAGTGTATTCAGGGCTACAACTGCTTAATGCTCTTAAAAATGTGGATATGATAACGTATTTCTTAACTCTATTGTTTTGCACAGAATAATTAAGGAACGTTTGCGGAAATATCGCTAGGTTTCTGTACAAACATTATTTTAATCCCATGCATGTATGTATTATTCAATCCAAAAAGGGTAGGTTACCATATTTTTTATTTCCTTAGTGAATTTTATTGACAGTACTATTGCGCTCATATACCCAAGAAGGTATTTTCATTTTTATTCCTTGTCCAAATACATTTATATCATCAGCTTATCGGAACCATACTGCATTACGTGGAACGATTTTGTTTAGTATTTTGTTTGCGAAAAATTCCAAATAAAAATTACTTAAAACTGGAAATAAAGGGTTACTCATAGCCATACACAAATTTTGAGTGTAGTGAAATTTCCCTTGGAATTGAAACATACATTCCTTAGCACGTAATGTTATCAATTTTATTCGAGTAATATTGAAAAATGGTATATCCAGGTGTATGTTTTTTAAGTTATCAGATAAAAATTCCAGCAGTTCGTTAGTAGGTACCTTTGTGAATAATTATGTCAAAAATCACAAACCTGGATTCACTATTAATCTGTACATTAATTTATTTATCAAGTCAACAGTTTTCTTTATATCAGCAACAAAAATGGTACCAACCAGTGGTTAAGACTAGCTCTTTTGCTAAACTGTAAGATGTGGAATAATTTTAAAGATATTCCCCATATACTCAATAATTTTGGAGTTAATGTAGCATTTAAGAGTAATAAAACAATGAAGTGTACCTATAACAGATTCCCCCGACAATACGAAAGGATGTGTATATCAAATTCCATGTAAGTCTTGTAACAAGCTCTGTATTGGTCAAACTGGAATATCATCGGAAAACACTATAGGTATGTACAGGTGAACAATGGCAGTTTCGTACAAGTTAGTTTCCAGCGGTCTGTATTTTCTTTTATATTATCCTTGTATTATATGTATTGTAAATTTCTACCACTATGTATGAGTCCTCTAAAAATCTCTTAAATAAGTCGAAACTGAACAGGATACAATTAGTGTTTCTGATTTCCCAGTGGTTAAATGTGACATATAAATCACGTGCCAGATGTGATCTTAATCATTATATATATATATATATATATATATATATATATATATATATATATATATATATATATATATATATATATATATATATATTTATAAATATTACTGCTGTTCGCCCTCGTAACATTTGATTGTAATATTATCAGCCTGACCTGACAGGGAAAAGCCATTGTCCATTAGGAGCGTCTTCAGTTCAAACTTTACCGGACTGCTGGAGAAAGGAATAGTAGCATTTAGGCATTTAACCCCATAGGAGAAATTTCCATATTCAGCTTTAAGAATAGGTGGTCCTAAAGTCCTTTTTTCCTTTCTACCTGTCTCTCGTGGCGAATGTTTTTAACAGGAGCATAGACGCCTGGCGTATGACTGTAGCCCGTTTTTGACCCCAGCGCTGGTCAGACAAGAGAGGAGAGAAACTAGCCGCCGTCTCGAGCAGACGTCTGGAAGGTAAATTCTGTCTCCCGCCTTCGTCTATTATTTTATTAGTGAATGGTGAGCAAGAAACACACACCCGAACTTCAGCACGTCCGTTGTAAATGCGCAACGCTTCGTCATTAAGGTAGAGTCTGTTGTTGTTCAAAACTTCGTCCATTCTTTTAACCTCTTTTCTGTATTTCCAACTCTTTCTTTGTTTTATTCCTTCAGCCACCACTTAGGGTATATGTGTTTACGAAGTCTAGATTAAGCCTAATTATTATATTGTTAGCTTCAACCCGTTATTCCAGTAAAATACCTAGGATTTAGGGTAAGCAAAATCAGGTTAAATCTCGATGCTTTTGTATGCCTCGCGTCCGAATGTTTGGAAGAACCGTTGCGTTTAAAATCAAATTCATCTCAAATATTCTTTGTTAAGGTTAATTACCCTTAACTGGCGACCTTTGGCTAATTAACGACTGTCTTTGAGGTTAACTTTTGGCTTCAAGTGGCAGGTTACGTGTAATCTTGGTTTGCAGGGCCGTAAAAATTACGTAAATTGAATAATACATGATCAACCAAGACCCTCACACGTAACATTGGCGACCTTGCGTAGAATCTAAAGTACATTTTAGAGAAAGAATCTGGAGAAAAGGAAATTAAAATTACATTAATTCAAAGATAAAAAGTCAGATATTGAATTCCATTTCATTCTTCCAAACAAGGAACCAGGCATAATAATAAGCAGTAAAGAGAATAGTTATAATAACAAGTGTAGCGAGAATTAGCGTAGGTAGGAAAGGGTGCGACTCAAGAGCAGAGCGAATCACAATTTATAACGTGTCGTTACTAAGGCCGAGAAAAAGCGGAGCCCAGTTCATATACACAAAGTAATGTTAGAAATCGCGTCGGCAATTCCGATCGTTATTGTTTGCATATAGCGGGAATCATTCAAAACCGTGTCAGTGATGTAGCAACGAACTGAAATAGTGATTTTACAATAAAGGTACCGTTCAACAACGTAAATTTACGCAGGCAGACTAGCATTTCTCTTTTCATTCTTTTGTTTAATGTCCGGGTGAGAATACGATAACAAAAGACAAAGTTGTTTGGTAATTTAGTTTTCCATCCGTAACGTAAAACGCTATGCATGATTGGTATATTTAAAGTAAAATCTGGATACCTGCATTTGTTTTATGCGTTGTTTTTGAATTTGTGCTAAAAAGGAAATACCCGCCATCTTGGATTCCTCCGCCGTGTTCGCGCGGTTGTTTTGAAATTGTTCGAACTGTTTGTGAGAGAACCGCCATTTGATGTTGTTCGCGCCGCCCAAGGTTTTTTTGAAATTTAGGCCTAACGGGACTTTTCCGCCATCTTAAGACCTTGTTATTGTCATCCGCTGTTGTGACCAGACTCTGCCGAGCCACTCTTGGGTCATTTTCTTTTTTTTTCTTTCGTAGCAAACCCACCTCCTAATATCTTAGCTAGAAAAAAAAAACAAAAACCAAAAGATAATTTAGGCAGGGAAAGATAGGCCTTAGTTAGGAGTACCATAACAAGTTCCTATACGAATACCTGCTATAAAAATCATATAAAGAGAATTTAAAATTTTACGATAAACTTTTGTGACGTCGGCTCCCAGGAAAATTAAGATAATAAAGTAATCCCTAAGGAAGTCAGGACGACGCATCTATATCATTTTATTAAGATCCATGCCATTGTGCATTTATAAAATCTTTGTTTACATGTTCTCAAGCAGCAAGAAATTAGCTGATTGAAAATCTCTCTCTCTCTCTCTCTCTCTCTCTCTCAAATCATTCAAGTAAGCATTCCTAACCTAAGTGTACGTGACCCTCTTCAAAGAAAGAACGGCCGACACTAGGCTAATTAATTCGAATACAATAAGCCAAATAAAAGAAACACCTCTGTCCCACAATAGATGAGGACAAGTTAAGAGTAATTACGATACAGTGATAAACTGTCGGTCACGAGTGAGGCCTGCTATCCAGACCAGAAGCAAACAGTAGTTTTCACCCTCTGAAAAAGAAGGGGCCAGCACTGGGGCCGGTACTGGGACCAGCCACTCACGAGGATCTTTAAAGAAAAAAAAAAAAAAAAAAACCCAAATTCACTTTATTCCACAGTGCCAATAATTTGCAGCACTGTCATCACTTGAATAGCTTACTTCTCTCTCTCTCTCTCTCTCTCTCTCTCTCTCTCTCTTTTACCTTCCCTTTCTCTCTCATTCGATTGTTGCACTCTGCAGGGGTGTAGAGTGCCTTTCCTCCCATATAGCCTAGTTGGACTCCAGTAGAGGGTCCCTAGGAACACATTGGCACCATAAGTGCCACCAAGCAAGCATCCAGAAAAATAAATAAAACAAAAACAAAAGGGAACACAGAAGAGAAAGTTCTTCTGGGACCTAACCTGCACCAGTGCCTAGGGATACTGAGTGCCACCAGTGTGACCTGTACACGGCACACCCAAACTACAGTGCCACCTTTTGAAAGGGTGCCACGTCATTGAAGAGACACTTCCTCGCTGCCCAAATGTACGCCCGTCGACCCAGTTAGACGCCCTTCCCCACCAGAACCATGGCAGCAGAGCATTATAAAACTTTCCTGGGGCTGGGGACGGCGGCAGGTCTCACCGGCTCGGAACTTACTACCTGGGTTAAGGAGCAAGTGGACGACTTGGCCAAGCGGGAGAAGGAAGAAAGACTCGAGCAGAGGAAGTATGAAGAAGAACGAAGGGTGTATGAAGCCGAGCAAAGGCAATATGAAGAGGAAAGAGAAGAAAGAAGAAGACAGCATGAGTTAGCCTGCAAGGAAACTGAGTTAGCCCTAAAGGAGAAGGAGCTCGAGCTTGAGAGAGCGAAAATGGAGAATGCAGAAGCTATGGCTAGCCATCAAGCCTCCAGTCCTACACCTGCTGCATCAAACGCTCCAATTTCGAGCATCAATTCCCTAGTCCCCAAGTGGACTGAGGACGAGCCAGAAGCATGGCTGGAGGAGATCGAGGCTCTTTTCGATAACTACAGCACCACGGAGACGGAGAGAGCCTTAATACTAGCCAAGCATATGGAGGAAAAGCCAAGGCAGCGCTTCGCTCACTGGAGAAGAGCCAGAGAGGCAACATGGCGGAAGTTCGTAGAGTCATTACAAAGGCCTACGAGATAACCCCAGAAAAATGGAGACAACGGTTCCGAGGTCTTGCCAAGGAAGTCGGCTGGTCTTGGACGGAATGGGCATGTCACAAAACCCAGTCCGGATGCGCGCTGGTTCGACTCCTTGGCCTGCACGACGTTTGAGGATCTTTTCAATCGGACCATGCTAGAAGACCTTTTCCAATGTGTGCCAGGGCCCCTTGCTGTATATCTTAACGATAAACAGCCCTCCACACTTATGGAAGCTTGTCGCATGGCTGATTCGTGGGAAACTTTCAATCAGTCGCATAGCACCTCTCAGAAGCGAATCATCCCTCCGGCCTACCTCTCGAACTCCACTCGCCCGAAGAATGGACTGCCTAGCAAGACCCTGTGCAACTATTGCAAGAAGGGGGGCCACGCTGAAGCTGAATGCCGATACAAACTCGGCACTAATAAGCAGCCTAACCCTACCAGCCAGAACTCCGCCTCCTGATTCATCCGCTCAGCCCCTCCTCCAACAGTTACTGCAGGCCACCGAGCCCATCCAAAAGGCCCGCAGATCCCAGGGGCTGCTAGCCACTACAATGCTGGATCTCTGCCTGTCCACATCATGTCCCCACCCACCAAATTTGTCAACCTAATCAGCACTTCATTTTCTGCTGCTGGTCCGCACTGATCTCACTTTGTGAGACGGAAACCCAGTTCATCTCGGTGGCTCTCTCAGAGCACTAGCCTGCCAGTGACCCTTCCGGGTCACAGTAGACACTGCGGCAGACATTAGCCTGATCACTAGGGCCCAAGTGCTAGCCGGTGCCATGGCTGACGAAGAAACGTGGTGGGAAAATGAAGTGGATAGAGGGCCACACCATCACCGTTCCCACGGTCCAACTCCAGGTAATGACACCTTGGGGCACGATACCCCACCGCCGGGCGTGGTAGGTGGAATTGCCCGAGTGGCCTTCTTGTTGGGTCGGATCTTCTGCGGAAGCCCGCACAACGCCACCCGCAGCCACGTTACCTCCTCCACAGAGGCCATGTAAAACCCTCAATAGTGACACCTCACCCCGCCCACCAAAGTGGTCCGAAGGGCACCACCCAACCTATTTCAGGCCCAGCCCTTCCAATCGCTAAGGGCTGGCCCACCAAGAGGTCCTCTCCCCCGGGTTGAGAGATTCAGAGGAGCAGTACTGCTGCAGGATGTGCAAGCGGCAGACCACTCACAAATTGGGAGGGCTGCCCACAAGCAACGCCAGCGGACGCCTAACAAAAACTCTGTGGAGAGGCTACGATCTCTGCTGGGCAGGAATCTTGCCGCAGCTAAAACCCAAGTCGTCCGAGAGGTATTGCACCTCCGACCTTTGTCAGGCATGCCTGACCAACTGTTGCCAGTGCCACTTGGCGCAGCACTGAGCAGCCAGACTCCGTCCAAGCACGGGACGTTGAGCTACCAGTGGAAAAGGCCCCCATGCCGGGTCTAAATCATGAGGCGAACTCTCCTCCGAGAGATTTAGATTCCCATGCAGTTGATCATCGCGACTGGAGAGCCCAGCACCGGTTGCTTCTTCGCAGTTTGACTTAGATGAACCCCTGAGGATCGAAATGGTACCCTTCCTTGAAGACCAGGAACTGGCATCCTCGGACGCAGAAGTCGAGATCGCTTCGCCTCCGGCTGTCGCGAGCAGCCGGAGTAGGAGTCCTCCCGCAGCTTTTTAGTTAAAACCTGACTTCGCTACCACAGCCCTTCTGGCCTGGGTCTCGAGTCGGTGCTCATCACCTGCAGGCCAGCTACTGATAGGCCTTGAGGAACCTGAAGAAGAAGAAGAAGGGGCGGAAGAGAGCCCAGAAGTTGCCGGTGAGCTTACGCCATCCTGGCACTAGTGCCCTCCGCACAGTGCCCTAACATCCAAGAGTGATCCTGGCCCCTTGCCCAGAGAAGGTAGCCAGTGATTCCCTTCCTTTATTTGTACATAGCCTAGCCAGCCTTAAAGTACGGTACATCAATTTAGTAACCTTGTTCTTTCCACTTACCACCGAGCCGCAGTAATCACGGTAAGTAGCCTAACTAATTTCAGCAATCTAACTATTGTGAACGAGCTACGTATGCTCAGGACACGATGGCCAAGACCTCAGTGTGAGGCACCCATTTATCATATGAGGCAACCTCATGAATTAACTAGTAATTTTTAATTGTATTAAAACATAAACCATGTTGTAATTTAGTTAGAATATTAACCTCTGTTGGTGCTATGGTCTGTTAGATAGGTTAGGCTAGGGAATATCATAGAATGTACTACCAGGCTAGGTCTAAAACACATCATGATTGTAGGAGGTAGCTTATAATAACCGTAAACACCCCTAGTACTGCATTAGAATTAGGCAAAGTAGTGATCATAGCTCATGTCCTATCTAGGTTAGGTAGTTCTGTAGCTAGGTAGGCTAACCGGGACTAATCTGCCTAGGAAGAAGAGTAACCCAATAGAGGCGAACAGCTTGTTTAGTACAGACCTTCACGCCCGAAAAGGAGTGAAGGTCCTCTAAGGGGGGGAGCTTATAAATATTATCGTTGTTCGCCCTCGTAACATTTGGATTGTAAATAATATCAGCCTGACCAAGACCGAAAGCCAGCTGTCCGCATTAGGAGCGTCTTCAGTTCAAACTTTAACATCCGTTGAGAAAGGAATAGGTAGTATTTAGGCATTTAACCCCATAGAGAAATTTCCATATTCAACTTAAGAATAGGTGGTCCCAAAGTCCTTTTTCCTTTCTACCTGTCTCTCGTGGCGAATGTTTTTAACAGAGCATAGACGCTCAAGGCATGACTGTAGCCTGTTTTGACCCCAGCGCTGGTCAGACAAGAGACAGAGAGAAACTAGCCTTGCCTCGAGCAGACGTCTGAAGGGTGGCCCTGTCCCCGCTTTGTCTATTTTTTTATTAGTGAATGGTGGAGCAAGAAACACACACCTGAACTTCAGCACGTCCGTTGTAAATGCGCGCCAACGCTCTTTCGTCATTAAGGTAGAGTCTGTGTTGTCTGAAACTCTGTCCATTCTTTTAACCTCTTCTGTATTTCCAACTTTTCTTTGTTTTATTCCTTCAGCCACCACTTAGGTATATGTGTTTACGAGTCTAGATTAGCCTAATTATTATATTGTTAGCTTCAACCCCAAGATTCCAGTAAAATACCTAGATTTAGGGTAAGCAAAATCAGTTAAATCTGATGCTTTTGTATGCCTCAAGTCCGAATGTTTGGAAGAACTTGTGTTTAAAATCAAATTCATCTCAAATATTCTGTTAAGGTTAATTACCCCAACTGGCGACCTTAATTAACGACTGTCTTTGAGGTTAACTTTTGGCTTCAAGTGGCAGGTTACGTGTAATCTGGTTTGCAGGCCGTAAAAATTACGTAAATTGAATAATACATGATCAAATAAGACCTTCACATTGTAAAATATATATATATATTATATATGTATAAATTACTACTTTTGTAAAAATATATATATAGATTTGCATTATATTAATGTGTGTGTGTGTGTGTGTGTGTGTGTGTGTGTGTGTGTGTGTGCATGTGGAGTGTGTGTATTTATATGTATATGTGTGTGTGTTAGTGTCTGTGTTTGTGTATTTTGAATGTGTGCGTGCTCATGTGTATATGTGTAGGTCTCTAACAGCAAATAATGGTTAGATGTAACAGTCTATGAAAATAATTTTTCCTGGTTTCTCAGATATCGCCTTACAAATATACAAAATGTGCGTTATCAGGATTCGGAAAAGGTTTTTGAAGGGCGTTCGTAAGAGTGTAGGTGTGTGTTAACCAACGTAAACCTGTGATAATAATACAATAATAAGGACTATATTCCCAATCTCGTTCATATTTTTGACAACCTAATTAATTTCACCGTCTTTAATTTCGGCAGAGGTGGTTCCAGATTATATTTTATTTTGTAAATTGCATGCAAAATGCTTGTGATTTCTGTAAAAAAAGCTCTGTCGTTAAATGAAAGTCAGCTAAGGACGTTAAAGAGGTATTCAGTGTAAAAATATTTTACATATGCTAGTTTTAAACATGTCTAGGTTTTCTTTCATGGCGATAGATGTATATCGGCTTGCATTCGCTCATTTGCGTTTCCCCGTTCTATATCTCAGACAAAAATTACTATCAGCCTTTGGTGTAGATGAGAATATGTCACTTTGTTCCTCTCCGATTCTTATCAGCTGTCTTAGCATGGAGTATTTCGGAGAGAAATGGAATCCTTCCTGCAGCAGTTTTTCTACTGCTTTGATACTCACTAGAAGCGCTGTACTCTCATCCCAGTACTATCAGTCCTTTCATAGTTGTTTTGATGAAATTTTATCGAAAACTTACACGACACATTGTTCAGTGCTAGCATTGAAAATCGCAGGGAACGTCACTCGTCGTCCGCATAATCTGGATCACATAAGCACTTCAATAGTGGACGCATCTTAAGCTGAAAATATCCAAATGTAGCTATTTTTCATTAACAATAAAATATGTAAACTTGGAAACTTTAAAGTGGTTCTGAACATGTCGCTGAATGTTATGAATGGTACCTTATAGCCTATTTTGTTCTTTTGACTTTTTTGCTTCAGATGTAGAACCCGGACCATGTTTGTTCTCCATTTTCGCCTCGGTAGCATTCACGATCCTGTATAAGATGATGTAACCAGGTATTCGGTAATGCATTGAAGAAAAGATCAACACTTTGCTCTCTCTCTCTCTCTCTCTCTCTCTCTCTCTCAGATTTCAGATTTGTACTACGCTGTCTTTTGCTCATAGTTACGTGATGAATGGAGGAAATCAACCTTTCTGTGATGGTTGCCTGGGCCCGCTGATTGTAAGCCATTTGTTGGTCGGATGCCTCAGTCTCCTGGAACTGAGGCAGCTTTTTTATGGGCAATTTGGTGCCACATGGCAATTATGGTCTGACGAGGACTTTTCCATTTTTATTTTTACAGAATTTGGTCTTCTTGAAGAAAATATAGATTTAACATACTTTTTTCATCCATGCCATAATTAAGATGCAGCAGATATCCCATAATATGCTACTTTGCGTCTCTTTTTCATTCAGAATGTTGGTAATGTTTTTGTTAGTGATGCAGTAGCACGTTATTCACGTGCATTTTTATTTGATATCTTTGTACTTCTATTTCTACCAATGGTTGGTATGTTTATTTTTTACTTTTTTTTTATTAGCCTATGAATTAAAAAAATCGGTGTTACTGACCCTGGCAGTTGACGCAAGATAAGCTAATAATCATCAATCTTTCTATCTCTTTCTCCATTAAGTTTTGCACTTGTTTACGTAAACTAATGGGAATAAGAATGAAGTGAGTTGTTTATTGCACTTTTAGTCTTTTAATCATCGAGCTAGGAAGAAATGCTCATGTACATTGTTGTATAAAAGGAGAATCAGATAAATATTGATTATTGTCTTCTCTCGTGTTTAATATCTTTGGATTGTTTTCATCGGTGCCCTGCCGAGAGCCTATCATGTACAAATAATAATGGTTATTAACAAAGGAAAAGATTGGGAATCGTAAAATGTTACAAAATAATAAACATACGAGAAAGTCATCTAAAAAAAATTTTTATAAAACGCTGTGGGTTCAGGAGAACATATTCTGGATTTTTATAAAACGCGACCTGACACATTGTGAAATTCATTAGAGGCGAGGTAAATATGACCTGGATTGGCCCTTTCTGGCATTAAAGAATAGGAGAGATACAGGATTAGGAAAAGAATACATTTTGGTCAAAATGGGCTTCCAATTCAAGTCGGAATCTTGGTATATACTAAGAATATATCCTACTGGATTAATTTTGCTAGATTTTTGTTTAGCATGGAAGAACGCTATGTATTTTCGGTTCTAGGACACTGGCACGTTTGTTTATTCGTATGGTGAAATATAAAGCTTCCGCTCATGAACATGTTCACAGAATCATACTAATCCTGCTAATTCCCCTGTATTTAGTCTCAAATATCTGTACACAGGCATCAATGGCACTTTTCAAGGGATTAGAGTGTTATTAAAATACGAGGCCTAACATATTTTTAACGTTAATTTATCCAAAAGTGTACACTTTACACATATAAAAGAATATATTATATCGGATACATTGTACAGAAGATGTACTTGGTTATGTACAGATGAACCACTAATTATTAAAGATAAATAAAAGGAGGTATCTTAATGCTTACTAAGCTCATGAACGCCATGCAGTCATTAAATCTACTATAGTTTTGTCACTCACCAACTTATTGACTTCGTGTCCTTGTTGTTCAAAATTTTCCAAATTCTCTGGCTGCAAACAAACAAGCGCGTAAGGGTTTGGCGTTCAAACGGCCTGCTGGGCCAGATGTAATTTCCCTTTTCTACGTTCATACCAGACATTTTCGTTAATAAATAGTCTGAGTGAGTATTTAAAATGAAACAGGATTAACCATGTCTGCTATGTCTACGATGTATGTATTTCAAGGCTGAAATTTCATGTCGATTTTAAAGCTGATGGCCGCCAACTTTTCTAACCAAAAATGCTGTAGTATTCATTTTATCAGCAAGGGGACTACAAATCCATGAGTGAATATTCATGAAAGTTTGGAAGGGGACTGGCTGCTCCATTTATGTGCTCTGGAGAAAATTGTGTTCTTTCAGGCAGGAAAGCTCTTAACTGTGCTTGTTATGGTACTCGTGACAAATACACCGCCTGCAGCCTTCGATGCTGAAGAAGCTCCTGGACAATGAACCAGTGAAAAGACATCATGAGTGTTACTGCCTGACCTTACCATTTCAATGAGATAATGCACAAACGCCAGAATATGGTCATGGACCATGTGGTATTACAGGGTCCACTTTAATTGGTACTCGTGTAGTGATATGAGCTCATTCTTTTACCATCTCTGGACAAGAAAGAGATCAGTGAAGTCAGAAAGAACAACAGTATACATATGGCAAAGCAGATGATGCTGGTAGTGGAAACACTCAAAGCACTTTCAACTTTTCTTTACATATTTGACAGTGGCAGTCACATGGTTGGGCCTGTGATCATAATATTCTCGGGAAAACTTGTTGGTGATCCATAAGTAAATGTTCATGTCTGTCCAAATAGGCGAGGCTGTGGCCAGATTTGATTTAAGAAATTCTGGATGTCACGCCAAGCACTGGGGCACTTTGGCCATTCAGCAGTCAAGACAGTAGAAGAGTGTGAGTGGTTGGACAGCAAAATAAAAAGCGTTCAATAAAATAAAGAAGATGAAATACAACGATCTAAATGTGAAACGCTATCCTTCATACAGGGAAAATGGCAAGATGGATTTCACGCTAGTTTGAGAAACATTTGGAACCTTTGGTGCAGCAAGAAAACCTAAGGTAACTTTAGAAGGTTTCCTTATAAAAGTTCATTTATGCACGAGGCATTGGGGTAGTGGAGTTACACCAGGAAAGTTTCTCAGATGCCCACATGCATCAGATGATGTTTCTAGCACATAGATTTTGGAATTTTACCAGTGGTAATTGACGAAAATATATAAACATGATGTTATGTACCACGTAAGTTGAAAAGTCTTAAAAGATGTTATTAATATTTTTGTATATCATAATAACTGATAATTCAGATGTTTTACCAATTGAGTATTTCATGATGTCATCTAAACGGGTTTGTAAACAGTATTTTAAGTATTTTCGTGAACACAACAAGACTGGATGG
>NC_089796.1:54768735-54771235 GCF_040412425.1 Macrobrachium rosenbergii
AATTACGAAAACCGAAAAGTTATAACTTCTGGAACTAACGAATATTAAAAATTTATGGCATTAAATTCCAAAGATTATCTGTGATACTTTACGACTTTCCCTTTGTACGTATTCCGTTATTTTGAGATTCTCTCTCTCTCTCTCTCTCTCTCTCTCTCTCTCTCTCTCTCTCTACTCTCTCTCTCTCTCTCTATATATATATATATATATATATATATATATATATGTATGTATGTATATATATATATATATATATATGTATGTATGTATGTATGTGTATGTATGTGTGTGTGTGTGTATGTTCCACATACACTCTGAAACACATTGGGCAATTTCAACCAAACTTGGCATATATATGACACTATCTCGAAAAGAACACTGTGGGGTAAAACATCACTAGCACCAAAGGCGTCAAAGCCGGTGGGGTTGGAAGGGCTTTCCTGAAACAGGGCTGGTTCTGTCAGTGAAACAGGTTATGCTCGTAGGCTTGGTAACTTTACGAATTTATCATACCTAATTTCGGTATACATATGACTTACTATCTGGAAAAGAATACTGTGGGGGCAAGACATCAGTGGCACCAAACATGGTGGGGGTTGGGCAGGGGGTGACAGAGAGAGAGAATGAGGAGAGGAAGTGACAGAGAGAGAGAGAGAGAGAGAGAGAGTAGAGCGGATGTTAGAGAGAGGAAAGGGAAAGAGACAGGGAGGGTTGGAGAGAGTGAGAGAAAGAAAGAGGGAAAGAGACAGGTATGGTATGAGAGAGAGAGAGAGAGGAAGTGAGAGAGAGAGAAAGAGAGAGAGTGGAGGGGGTGTTATAGAGAAGAAAGAGGGAAAGAGTCAGGGAGGGTTGGAGAGAGGGTGAGAGAGAAAGAGAGAGAGAGAGAAAGTGAGAGTGAGAGAGAGAGTAGAGGGGGTGTTAGGGAGGAGAAAGAGGGGAAAAGTGAAAGCGAGAGAGAGTGGATAATGCAGCACATGAGTAGAAAAATACTTCAGTTTGCGATACAAGAGTGAAATTTCGCACAAGTGCTCATTTTAACCCCCTTTTTTTGAAAAATCTGGGTGTCAACGCAAAATTTTAATATGGCCGCTAGCTGTTTCGATTTCTGACACTTTGAGTAAATCATTATTGAAATAAATACATCAACCATTATTCAGATAATGTCTTCCTGGGTAGAAGAGTTAATTGAAGATATCACTAGAGCTCCTACTACCATATTTACCATTGTTATAAAGATGGCGTCCTGGGTAGAAGAGTTAATTGAAGATATCAGTAGAGCTCCTACTACCATATTTACCATTGTTATAAAGATGGCGTACAAAATGGCCGCCTTGAAACATTTTGCTTGATACCTCTGCAACTAAGAAAGATAGAGGTATGAAATTTTATCTATATCTACAGTACATTTATGAGGGTAGAGAATCTGTTCCTAGCATTTCTATTGGGCTATTATCAATATTACATCTTGGAAACGGACCCCATAATGCTACTGGAAAGTATACAAGCACAAGACTATAATGGAGTATGATAACAGAGTATCTTATCTATGCTTGAGCATTGTCCCAATGTCTTTTTTTTAAGCCTGAAATGAACACAAGATTTTAAAGATGCATGGTGTCACCCTTTACTGTGACGAAATTCTCATTCAGATGTACCTGAAGTATCATTTGCAACATTATAATTACACCTCACATTATGATTACACCTCACATTTGCAGCTACACAAAGCTGTGTGCATGTAAGCCAAGCCTGTAGTTTCCCTATCCTTCGAGTGTTGAGGTACACTTACTCCCTCCCTCTGTTTTGAGAAGCAATTGTACTGCAGGAGCTGAGCAACAGCGAGGTCTGACTTTGATGAGCCAAACCTTAGCTGTGACTTTATGTCTGCTCCATGTTCGGCCATACTAGTGAACTGGAGCAGACTTTGAGGTATGGCATCATTGATGCATCCTTCACCAAAGGTGCCGTCAAACCTGGACTGAAGATCCAGAATATGCTTCTTCAGTATCTTTGCTGCTTTAGCAATCACAAGTGTATCTGAGTAGTCAGATGCCTGAGATAGGGTTAAAGCTTCATCTTTCTGCAAGGCAAGTAGCTCACTTCTTTCTTTCTTGTGTGCTTCTAAGTCAGGGATTTCTGCTAACAATTTACCTTTAATCTTGTTGTATTTACAGTGTGTGAGGTAATGCCCAATTGTTCCAAGCGAAGCTGGTATAATTGGGATATGTGTGCAAGAGGAAATATGGCAGGACCATCCGAACTCAAGCTGGTTTCAGTGACTTAATTAACCAGCTGTGATAGAACCAGTGGATATACATCTGGTTCTTCATTGTGACATTACTCTGTTTCAAGATTTCTAAGATGGGACCTCTCCCTATTGTAAAGGCGATTGAGATATGCAAGATGGTATTTCAGCTCTTGTGCAATTGCACCACCTGCACCTAGTTTTGCCAATAATTTACCATCATCAAGTTTGTGAGCTCACTCATGTAGTCTCCTG
>NC_089796.1:54778735-54788735 GCF_040412425.1 Macrobrachium rosenbergii
AGGTGGAGCTCTGAAAGTTGTTACTATTAAGAAGCAAAATCCAAGTATCAGGGATCGCCTGAAAAAAAACCCAATGCTAGAAAATTACATAACAAATTCACGTGCCCAAACATGAAATCCTCATTGACTGGACCATTCTTGGGTAATTGGCCTGTGCATTTATTCATTTGCCGGTATGTTGAGAGATGCTTGATGGGTGGTCAGTTTATCTTTTCACGCAGATTTCATACAGCGTCAGGGTTAAAGTTGGCGGTAATCGGGTTTGTTATAGCATTAATGATTTATACGAAAAATAGGTTAGAGGAAAACTAAAGTTTCTCTCAAGAGGACATTCTTCAGACACACGAACTGCAGCCTTTTAAACGACTAAAGATTTGCAGTTTGTAATTTAAAATCGAAATCGTTTCATAACACGAAAGAGATCCTTGTATTTAATGTTCTTATAATCAAACCAAAGATAACCAGCTCATATATGATAATGAGTTAATTGAAGACTCCAAAAGAGGCGGGACTTTAGAGACTTCGTTTTTCTGTGTTTCTGAATCCGATGGAAAGGTCGAATCTCACTAGCGTCATTTAAATTACATTTTGATCTGGTTGACAAGGGAACTCTCTCTCTCTCTCTCTCTCTCTCTCTCTCTCTCTCTCTCATTTAAATTACATTTTGATCTGGTTGACAAAGGAACTCTCTCTCTCTCTCTCTCTCTCTCTCTCTCTCTCTCTCTCTCTCTCTCTCTCTCTCTCTCTACAAAAAGTTTGTACAACATTAGCCACTGTGCTATTCCCCTCTGTGTTGCATGAACATTCGCGCCTCCTGTGTGTGAGACCCATCCTTTCAATTTGCCTAATATTTTCTGCGTCTTCCTCTCCTCCTCTGTCGTATCTGTTTAATATTGGTAAATACATAGATGCGTACGTACATACATATATACACTTCAGGACATCCAGCACGCGATATAACGTAACTAAAGGAAGTGTCAGGCACCACTGGCATGTCAGTCTCGTGGACATTTGTGAAGGGGGAAGGTTTGGTTCCAGGAAGGATGTGGTGGCCTAGGTTAGACAAGGATGTATCCATGTAAGGACATCTTTCGCACTTTTTGCCTAAGGCAAGTGGTGTTGCGCCTTCTGACCAGGAAGGACAAAGAGTATTTGTATTCCTTGCTTCCTTTGTGGTTAGCAGATATTTTACCATAGCTGTTGGTGCTAATCGCGTGATTTTGTTTTTCTTAACCAGATAACCCGGTTTCTGCCCCCCTATAGTTGTAAGATGTAGCGGCAGTGATAGATTTGGCATCATGTGCATCTCAAGATACGATTTTCTGAGGAATTTTGATGCGAGTCAAATGAACAAATGAATCTCTGAATAAAATATATATATAAAAAGAAGCCCATGTAAAACAAATACATTGTCTAAAATTGTAGAGAGTAGTGAATACATCTAAAACTATTTGCAAGAGGAGAAAGTGAAGAGTGAATACGGACAGTTGAAGAATGAAAACAGCACACGTTATCAAGGAATAAATATTTTGGGTGATGGCAGGATAAGAGATGAGATGATCCACAGAATAAGTGTGGCAAGGAAGGAAGAAGAAAAGATGTATCGAAAAGTCTGGGAAGAAATTTGAAGTGTCTATAGACGCCAGGGCTGGAATGGGTGAACGAATTGTTGAGCAAAGTGAAATAGGATTTTGAATGTGATTGAAGGAAATGTGTACGCGGTAAAGACGATTTGTTTTATGCACCGTAAGAATAACTGAATGGGTGAAAAATTGGTAGATATACTGAGGGAAAAAATTATTTTTTGACTGTAACGTTGACTGTACGAAAATTTGAATGCATGAAACATGGAGAGTTCATCTGGGATTAACCGGCTTCTATGAAAGGTCTATCGGGTTTATTTCTTACAAAGCAGCTCCTCTGCAAAATCGCTAGTTTTCTTTTATATTATCACAGTATATTATCTTAGTAACTTTCATAAATCGTGCTAGATACCTGTATCGTTAGATTATTACTGTTATCCTTTAAAAAAAATAAAGTAACGGTATTGCCTAAAAGAGGATGGTATAGGAAAACTTCACTGTAGTCATGAATATATTTTTACTATATACAGTTGACTGTCTGTAGGCTATATTTATTAGAAATTACTGTGTAGCAATGTATGGCATGTAAAAATCACCTTCTGGTGGCTGTGGTTGTTTACGAGTAGGCATTGACATATTAGGTATAGTCGTATCTTATGATGGTATTCCCGTGGAATACGTGAAACTCGTGGCAAGTGAGTTTGCAGTAAGTAGTGGGTTACGTCGAGGAATGTGTCACCTGTGATGTCTGCCTTTCTTATGGATTAGAAAGAAAAAACCGTGGGTGGAGATGGAAGAGGTTTAAATGGAAGTAATGAGACATGCTTGACAGACTTTGAATACGCTGATAATGCAGTTTTAATCAGCAATATTTGCAAATTCACCTCAAAAGAATACAACATACATGTACCTGAGAACAACAAAGCCAATGATGACAGGGTATGCACGGTGACATAAGATGGAGAAAGGATTAATGAGGTTGAATTTTTCAATTTGGAACAATGGTATCCAATACAGGTTCTCTTGAGTTGGAATTCAGTGAAAAACTGGGTTAATCAAACAGTGGGCAGATTGCGTAAGATTTGCAAATCAAGTAGACTGAAAATCATAAGAAAGTAAAATTATACATTATTACGATCTGTATTACTATATGGACATAGATCATGGTATGACGATGAGGTTACATTTACAAGATTTGGCGGCTCAATAATAAGCTTTAAGAGGAATAATAGAAGTCAGATGGCAGGATAGAGTGAGAAAAAGTAGATACCATAAATACATTAACGGATGTTCTATATGCAGTGATAGTATAATGACAGGGAGACGAAAATGACTTGGGCAAGTCCTTCTCGCAACCCTTGGGAGAGTGTAATGATAATGTCAGTTGTTTTCTGTGGGCACCAGAAGAGTTGGAAGACCCAGACCTACTGGGATAAGAAGAGTGGAAGTTTATGGGAAAGGGAGTATAGGGAAGGTATGAGTGTGGGGACTTGAGAGCCCTTTTGCGTTGCATGGCCTTGGATGCGATTATTATGATCATGTTAGTGCTGAAAACTATGAGATTGACTGCTCAGTCGTGAAAGAACCCTCGTTTAAGTAATTTCCACAGCTCTGCATCTGCAAATAACCATTTTTAATAATCATAAATCTCTTGGTATCCTTACTTCCTGTAGAGGAAAGAATTACACCAAAGACCCATTTACATTTAATATTCTTATGACGATAATAAGATTGCTTATGATCTCTTTACAGGTAATTGGAAGTCATTCATTCTTTTTCTCATTCCCCTGAGGATAAATCTGAACATTAGCTCTTTTTTATCTTGGTGTCATCGCTTGACTCATTGCACCGTGATACTGTTAAGTAGTATTAATTGATCTTCATATAGAAATTAGATTGAATCGTGTGCTTCTCTCTCTCTCTCTCTCTCTCTCTCTCTCTCTCAGTGAATATCCACGAAGAGTTGTATCCTAGAAAATCTTTATTTGGTTCTTATATCTTTCACAGTAATAAACCTGAGGAAAATTAAAGAGCAAAACTGTGGGCATTTATGTTAGATAAGGTAAACTAAGATTAGTTGGCATCCGCTCTTTTGCTCTGGCCATTCAAACGAAATTACATTCGAACAAAATTTTTTCTTCCAGTATAGGGAATAAGTGTTATATGAATGAAAATGGAGATAGGGATATACCTGAGGACAAACGTAAAATAGAAATTGGGTAGAACATGGATATTTTACCGCATCACTCACGTAAATCACGTGTGGTTTTACCAGAGTCAGAGTTTTTTTTTTTGAACCATGATATTTTTTTCTTTCGTTCGGTGAACCAATGAAATAATTTGTTGTTGATTCGAATTATGTCTTCAAATATTATGAAGATGTGAGTTCATATAGCTAAATGGATAAAAAATGATTAATAATAAAGAACCGGAACAAGTGTTATCTCACAATTTATTAATAACGAATTTTCAGATCCATTTTAAACTAACAAGCTGCCAAATACGTTCTATAGGAAAATCTATAGCACAACCTGGTGCATTTTTCAGCACCCAAAACTACATTTTTGTACTTTCGAGACGTAAATTAAAAACACGTGAAAAAAGAATAACACGGTACTCCTGAAATGGTGCGGGATACCTTCAGAAATAAAGAAAAAAAAATAAAACGAAATGTCCACTCTACAACAATGTGAATAGTAATAAAATTCAGATCAGTCTAACAGTAATTGAGTCACCTAAGGTGATTCATTTGCAATTATCCCCCAACTATTACCTATTTTTCCACGCTATTTAACAAGGTTTTCAACGAATTTGCTTCTTGAAATTGACTTGGATTATAATATGATTAAATTTATGTCGAGCTAAAGATATGTTCATAATGGCAAAAATAGTTATTATTTAAAATATGACATGCAGATGATCCAAATTCAGCCTGGTTTCGCTGCCAATGGAAGGTTACGCCTACCATGAATCTCAGTTATTTTATTCGGTTGAAAGCAAGCATGAATTTAAGCGTGGGACAGCACACCGTTTTAGATAAGTACTGCCCAATGTGGATGTTAGTGCTGAAAATCGTGAGGAAAATACACGTCACCCGTCGCACATATCGCATGGGCCATTAAGTAATACTCCAGAACTGCTTGAATTTTCCCAAGAAGGTCTTGTTCTAAGTTCTCCTTTTAGAAGAAAGCTAATGTAGTGACTGGAATCAGTTTCCATTCTGAAAATTCAAAAGCCTTTTTCTTTTCTCGTATAATCTTTCGAAAAACTGTTTTGTACCGTTCATCATATTTCTTGTACAGTGCACTAAATTTCCATACGAATTATGTGTGGAAACAGTGGAGATATATATTCGCGTAAAAGATGTTAAGAGTAGCAAGGAATGGGCGCCATTTAAAAGTGCGGCAGCGTTCTGGGAATTGTTTGAATATTTTCATACATCAAACATTAAATAAAATAATCTAACAAGCGGAAACGTGTTACATCTTCGTTGGAAATAGTTTCCGAAGTTGTATACTCTCTCTCTCTCTCTCTCTCTCTCTCTCTCTCTCTCTCTCTCTCTCTCTCTGAGTCCCTCGTTGGATGGGTCGGTAGAGTTCTCGGCTAGCACTCTGCTAGGCCCGAGTTCGAGTCTCCGACCGGCCAATGAAGAATTAGAGGAATTTTTGGTGATAGAAATTAATTTCTTGGTATAATGTGGTTCGGATTCCATAATAAGCTGTAGGTCCCGTTGTTAGGTAACCAATTGGTTCATAGCCACGTAAATAAGTCTAAATCCTTCCGGGCCAGCCCTAGGAGAGCTGTTAATCAGCTCAGTGGTCTGTAGTTAAACTAAAAGGTATACTTCTCTCTATATACTCTCTCTCTCTCTCTCTCTCTCTCTCTCTCTCTCTCTCTCTCACACACACACAATATATATATATATATATATATATATATATATATATATATATATATATATATATATATATACATACTTACATACATACATACATACATACATACATACATACATACATACATACATACATACATACATACATACAGCCATACATACATACATATAGATTGATAGATACAGATGTATAGTATGTACTGTATGTATGTTCATTGTTTGTTCATCATATGGTTTTTTTATTTTACCATTATATGTAGTTTTATTTCCCTTTATGTAAGAAGCGTTCATTTTCACCTGTACCCCATAAATATAATTGCTTTCATGAACCTTACCAAGGTCCTATTATTTAGAGATTCAGAACGCTCAGAAATTACAGTAGGAATCACAAAAAGGGGTTCTGCCTTTACTCGAGAAGAAAAATAATGAGAAAATAATATTAAATTTAGATAATACTGAGCAGCCCTAAGTAGATTACTGCAGCAATGCAACTAAAAACAAATGATTTGGACGGCTTTTCCTTTCCCACATTCATTCTTTAAAGAAAATACTAGAATTGTGACAGAGAAATATTTTTCATTTAAGATTCCCAAGGGGCTTTTCTACCATGTTTGTAACCAATAGCATTTCTTGGTGTCTGTGGCGTTCTGTGAAATGGCTTATAATTTTTCGTAAGGTAGTTTTCCCTTAGACGTTCATTGCCACCGGTCTTGTGTGCTCGTAGAATATGCTGTCAGTTTCCCCTAAAATGTTTTTTATGAAAAGTCTACTGAGATGCATTCTCAGAGATCTTTTACGTTGAAGATATGGGGTTATATTAATTAAGAAGTGGAGGGACGTAGACGTTGACTTGTCATCCAAAAAAATAGGCGTAGATAGACAACCGGCAGTTTGAATGACAGTTGGTAAATTAGTATTTTATTCGATTTTATTCAGAGAACTTACTACACAGTCCAGAGTTTGATAGTACGTATGACGTTTAACTTGTCACCAGGAATAATTATATGAATTTAGATGTTCATGTTGTCAAGTAACGTAAGAAGGCGCTGATATATTGACATTTTATCCCGCGTTATTTGTTTGTTGCCGTTGTAAAAATAAACCTTTTGTTTATTTTCTAAAAGTAGGTTGACGTTCCACAGGAAATGTACCCATGTTTGGTAATTGTACGCAGAGGATACAAATTTTTTTTTGACTGAGATAACATAGCCTATAAAATATATATTCTAAACTTTTTACATATCTTGTGTATTCATATTCTTGGCGGCGACATCCACAATCATTAATTTTCTCAATAAATAACACTTGATTTCGAGGCATGATAACCGACCGCCAGTTTCACACGAAACTTGGCATTGTCATGTAAATTCTTATGCTTAATAATTAAGCAAACCCACTCGTGCTTGTGGTCCTCACCTATGAACAAAGTAAGTTTACGCAATTTTCTTTATGGCTAAAATTGCCTTTGCATTAATGTGTACCATTCTAAATGAGTTTTAGGTATTAGAACCCTGGTCCTCAGCATTCATATAATAATTTCCCTTCCCCCATTAGGCGTTTGTTTTTCCCGTACCAAATACCATGCTTTCTGCTGTTTTGGCCACCGTGGCAGGCAAGGTTCGGAAGAACAGTTATTGCAAAAAAGATCAACAGTATTTCCAAGTCATTTATTGCTACAGATGAAGAATTCTTCTTCGGGGATTTAATTGGGGTAGCACTGGACACCACCGGCAGTTTTTACGTTTTTTCTAAGCAAAAAATGAACGAGAAAAGGATGCTGGAGAAAGTTTTCTATTCATTTTACCCAGACATGCGTTGCTTTTCGATTATTTTCCTTACTGTTGATCGATGAGCAGTTGCAAGATGTCATGGAATAAATACTTCAACCAGTTCATTCCAGGTAAACTAATCAGGTTTGATGTTAAGGAATAGATATTGTGCAAAACCTGGTTTAAGTTTATGAATTTTCAACAGGGCAAGAAGGAAAAGCTTGCTATTCAGGCATTTATTGATACTCTGGTTCCTAATGTTATTTTGGGTATGATTCAGCAGCTGAGCAGTTACAATGATCGTGAGGTATAGGTGGACAATTTCTTTACCAGTTACAAGTTGCCCATTCACACTTCAGGCATAGGATGGCAAGTCAGTGAAAACATGAGTGAAGAGACACATGATTACAGATTAACAGAGGAAAGTGATATGTTCTTTTTGGAGAGGGGATGAGACCAGCCAGGCTATCATAAGTAGAATTCGTCTCATTAACATGCTTCAATTTATAGTGCATACAGTAAATACAAGGGAAGAACGCATCATTTTGACTGACTCATTCAGAAGTGTCAGACATGTCTGATATCGACGAGATGGTATTTAACTTCTTACAGACTGTATTTTCGTGCCAGTACTTCATACATGGAACCTAGGAGAGATTTATCAACGATTAACCATCAGGACTAAATTTTTAACCTTTGTTTTCCTAGTTATGACCTCGAACTGTATTGTGGCTCTTACCAAAATCACCAAGACGACCAATTTTGTGGAAATTCTTCCTGTAATGACAAATGGTATTACAAGGCACCACAACGGGAGGCCTGAAGATGGAATACAAAGAAAATATGCATAATGTAAGAAAAAAGGAGGCGGGAGAGGATCATCAGAAACATTTATATTTTTTCTTATTAAGTTTAATGAGTATTTACAATCATCGTTTGCACCTAATTGCTCTAAATTGTGAAAGAAAATCAGGAAACTATAGCTATTAATGGGATTAACATGTTTTTTAGGTTTAAGGTGGGTGAGTTTGTATTGGGTAAGCGGCATTAATCATTTTTATCGCGATCGCAGTGCAAGTGGAAACCTTAACTGCGATCAGCGAAAAGCTAAGAACTTATCTGATAAAGTCACAGTCATTAGAATTAAAATGAATCCTTTGGCGGCATTGCACAAACGACAGGTACTGGCAGAATCAAGTACCAGTTTAAAATCCGGAAGTTTGTGTTTTAGCGGGGAACTTATGTGATCCCAAACCCAGACCAATCAGATTTCTGCAACATTAACTGATTTATTACCAAAAATGTATTTCTTGTAAATATATATCTACAGATAAGTATAATAATCAAACAGACGAGGAACCCAACGAATTGAGCATGCTACATACTCCTCCTCCTCCTTCTCACCTGGAAGTTTTTTTTAAATATTTTGTCATCTTTATAGAATACTACTCACTTAATCGAAAGTGTATGGTACTGTATAAACGTAGTTACGAAATTTAAGTAGAATCTTGTAGTAGAAAGAAATCGTTTTGACGTTTGAGCAATATGTCAAGAAGGAAAGAGAGAATTTTTTACTATAAAGTTGATTGGTTTAATTTAAGGCTGTCTTGTGAGTGATAATAATTTGTGAACTTTTTGAGACAAAAGCCTGAATTTATATTTTGTCAGTAAATCTAATGATCCGCATAATCATTTACGCCTACGCATTTAATTAGTTTACTTTTTTATGCGGAACTCTTTTAATCTGGATAGGATGACTACATTCAGAATTTTTTGGCAATTTGTCAGTTAATGTTGCAGAAGTGATTGATTAGGGTTCAGATAAGTTGATTGTTAAAACACAAAATGGTGCGTGTTTCTGCTCATCCTGTCGTTTATGATAATTTTCACTCTCATTTTCAGTGCTAAGAGATCTGTAAACCTCTTGCATTTCTTGAATAACAAGGGAATATTACGATTACTAGCGGAAACAGCTACAGCCTCAGATAATGAAATAAAACTGTTTGTTCCCAGAATTTTTTGCTGGGTTTTGTTAAAATATTTTATGCAGTGATTTGCCTTTCTCTTTTTCATTTGGTTTTAGCGTTTGTCTGCTAACCCCAAGTTTTGGAGACATCCCTGCTCAGCACTTGTTTAATGGCCATAGAAATGAAAATAAAATGGGAAAGTGAAGAAATGAGCGTTCTATGGGTTAGTGGCACGCAGTGTGCATACATTTTTTTTATATTTCCTTTGGGGTTGGTACAGATTCCTTAGGAGCGATTGGGTGAAGATAGGACCTTTATTTCCAGATATTTTGGGAAGTAGAGAAATTGTATCATTGATGTTAACGGCCGTGCAACACCTACAACAAACATTGGTAGTGATATTAGCAGTAGAAATAAGAGTAACAGTAATAATTTAATAACAAAGAACATGGCCTGAAGCGGCAAGAAGGATAGATTTTGCTGTCTGAGCTAAGTAGAATATTCGAATAAATAAATGTTATGCATAGCTGTTTTTTGTTAACAGTAGACCTCTGTATACAATTCGAATTATGAGTTTCTGTTATAATTAAAAGAAACTTTTATCAAGAAGGACATTTAATACTGGAACAAAGGAAAATATTGTAACCTTTTTTTTTATATAAGACTGCACTGTAAACATATCTAATGTATTATACAGTTCAATACATGGATTACTTCTAAACGGCTCCAAAGTCTGAGTAAGAGCTTCTTTTATTTTTCCTTTTGATTTTTTTTATTTTTACTTTG
>NC_089796.1:54793735-54836235 GCF_040412425.1 Macrobrachium rosenbergii
GAAACTAGAGCCTCAATATTCAAGAGGTGGCATAGTGCGTTCAAGGTAGAAATGAGTGTTGCAGTGTATTTAGGGAGGTCAACGCAATGCTGATGAGCTTCCTGTATAAATGTGTGAGCAATTAACATTATGGATATTTTTCGCGCAGTGTTTATGCAAAATTCAACAGTTCAAGTGTGAATGTGGTAGTGATTATATATATATATATATATATATATATATATATATATATATATATATATATATATATATATATATATATATTTATATATATATAAATAATTATATATATATATATATATATATATATATATATATATATATATATATATATATATATTATACATATATTTGTGTGTGTACGTGCGTGTGCACGTGTGTGCATGTGCGTCTTCCTGTTTTCTAGTCGGTTGAAACCCTTTTTTTCATGTAGATGTTGTGTGAGAAGTTTTTCCGGACAGTTGAATGTTATCCACGTCGCGGTAAATGAAGAAAAAGGGATATAGCTTCTCAATAGAGAATTGTAATGCACAGCCAAAGGAAACTTCGTTTATTGTGATATTTAGCTGAGCAAGATATGAAGCTTAATGTTTATCCTTTAATCATATGTTTCAATGAATGGGATGTCTTTGATCTATAACAGCAAAACATATGAAGAAATCTTGCTAAAGTTTTGACGTGTGGAACCCCAGGTCGTCTTTCTGGTGTCCCTCAGCTCATCAGGAACTTCTGACAAAAGAAAAAGACCCCTGCCACTCTCTTTTGTTGCGGTTGCTCGGAGGCCACATTGAAGTGTTGAGATATTTCTCGTCTTGTGTCCTGGCCGATTTTTATTTTCTTGAGGAGGACAAGATGAGCAAATCAGGCTAAGATTAGTTCAAGTTGTGACAAGAGAGACAGACAAACAGAAGTAGGGGAGGGGCGGTGATTGTTGCTGGATAATAATATCCATGAACGTCTGGCGTAATAACCCCTTCCTTTAAGAATAAATGAGAGTTGAATACAAATATCCTGAGTTCATAATTTGCCCAAATTTTTTTTTTTTTTTTTTTTTGGGGTGGGGTGGGGGGTGGGGGGATTACGGAATCCGTTCGTTATGAGTTACGATTGCTGCAAAAAGTTTGTGTAATGTTTAAAACTTTAAACTTCCAAAGTGACCAGAAAAGGAAGGCAGTCCAGCAGCCTTGAGGAGCAATGTCAAAAGCAGTATATGTGGTATTGCCAAATTATTATTATTATTATTATTATTATTATTATTATTATTATTATTATTATTATTATTATTGAATAAAATGGCTGCATTATGTGAATTGATTTTATACTGAGCTTTCTCAATTCTTCTAATAATTCGCTCTTCCTGCACATCAGTATTAGTCAATAATTGGCCAAGGTTCATATTTCGATAGATAAAACAGCGTATTTCTTGCAGCAGAAATTCTTAACTTAACAATTACAGCAGGTTACTGAAACCTGGGCTGTAAATCCTTAGATTTTCATGATGGTATTTTCGATGGTATTTCTTCTTTTTTCTTTTTCTGACGTCTCTCTGGTATTTCTAGTACTCTTTCTTTCGACATGTTTCGACCAGCTCGATGGTAATCTTCTGGACGTTGGGATGTGTCTGGAGACACAGGGTGCACAGGAGACCTTCCTCCTCCCGACGTTTGTGCGAAGGGTGGCACCCACTGGCACCCCAGATGAGTGAACCAATCAGGATCGTCGATCTGCAGGCAGCAACCCTCTTAGTAATACACTCTCTAACGTGCACTGTAGCTCACGCACGCAAGAGCGCACACAACCATCACTGCGCGAGAGGAAGTTCTTCATTGGAGGGGTTGGTATCGTTCTGGTTAGCACTCTGCTAGGCCCGCGTTCGATTCTCCTACCGGCCAGCGAAGAATTAGAGAAATTTATTTCTGGTGATAGAAATTCATTTCTCGTTATAATGTGGTTCGGATTCCACAATAAGCTGTAGGTCCCGTTGCTTGGTAACCAATTGGGTCTTAGCCACGTAAAATAAATCTAATCCTTCAGTCCAGCCCTAGGAGAGCTGTTAATCAGCTCAGTGGTCTGGTTAAACTAAGGTATACTTAACTTTGCGCGAGAGGAGGCTTCGCCCTAGGAGAATCAGCCTGATCCGAGACCCCTATATATACCGCCACGAAATCATACGACCGTTCATTGTATGCTATCGTCATGGTCTTGCCGTATCCAGAAACCACACGAACATACGCAGGCATTCGCATTTAACAACGTCATTTTGGAACCATAGTGAAGGAGGCGTCGCATGGGTACCCCCTTGCGATGGCAGAATTGAAAGGATGTAAATTTCAACTCTGCATTAAAGCACATTTGCCAAAGTGACTTATCCACAATGTCTAACGAAAATATGAAACAATTTGTGGTAAAAAGACCTGAATAACAGCACTACAAAGGTCTTGAAAAGAATACTTTTAAGAAGTCTTTGCCTGCCGACGACGGATGAACCAGTCAGGCACCTGTGTTGGAATTCTTTTTCTTCAAAATAGGCTTCGTTGACGTGTTTAGAGTTTCCTTTTCAATACAGAATTACGTTTTTAACTGGTATACATCTAGAAATCTTAATGTGCTAGTGTTATATTGCCCAAGAAAGTTGAAATCAGTACAGCCACAGAAGCTCACAGGTAGGCTACAAGGCGATACAAGCGTGAAATTCCTCGTAGGCTGTTTATCGGTCGGTGATCACATTCTCATGCTCCTTTATTAAATTAAGAAGCATTAAACACTGAGAATCGGCTATTGGGGGTGCACGCTCCATATTCCTGTTAAGTTGCTTGCGTATTTCCTAGCTGTTTGTTTACATTTTCGTGAGAAACAGGACAGCAAATATCAAATACACAAAATATACTACAGATATGCAGTTGCAGTATGTTTTTCTAATAAATAGTAAAGCATAAAGACATTTTAATTCAGTATCACTGTAATAAAAGAAATTGTCTATGATACTGTTGCAGCCTTGTAATCATCGATTCCAGGCATTTCATTTCCAGTAACCGCATATATTTGTAAGCCTGTTTAACTAGTGAGGCAATGCGATGGGGGTTGGGGGGTTTTGGGGGTGTCGTACGATTTCTGGATACCACGACAGCCCTTCGTTTGGGACCATACAGCCGCGATCGCCTTCGTATTGACAAATGCGATCGTATGATTTCTGGATATGGCCCTGTGTCTCTAGATTCATCCCAACGTCCAGAAGAGACCATCGAGCTGACCGGAACATGTCGACACAAAGAGTACTAGAAATACCAAATAGACGTCAGAAAAAAGAAGTAATACTACCGAAAATACCATCAGAAAAATCTACTGATTTACATCCCAGGTTTCAGTAACCTGCTGTAATGGCTAAATAAAGAATTTCTTCTGTATGAAACACGCTGTTTTATCCAACGAAATATGAACATTGGCCAATTATTGACTCATACTGATGTGCAGGAAAAGCAAATTATTAGAAGACTTGAAAAAACTCAGTATACAATCAATTCGCATAATGCAGCCATTTTATTCAACAAAACCTGCCTCAAAGAGGGTCTTCTTCCTTATTATTATTATTATTATTATTATTATTATTATTATTATTATTATTATTATTATTATTATTATTATTATTATTATAACATCAATAGATAGCAACATCATATAGCAATCAGTGTAAGATTAGCTTTCGAAAGATTGAAATGAAATATACCAAAGCTTGAAAATGAACATGCAAAGGTGGAAAAGTGAGCTTTGGTTTATCTCCCAGTTGCTGTCGGCCTTGGTGCAGATGAAAGGATTGAGTGCTTAGTTATGGTCACCTAGTTTGAGGCAAGTTAAGATTGCTTATAGGTTTTGTAAACATTATGGTCTCTTCTAAGTAAGTATTGAGGAAAGACAGAAATGAGTTGATGAAAATCATTCTTCCCTTAACAATATGTGGACGCTGTTATATTTTATTTATTTACTTATTTTAGCTAGAGAGTCTTAAAGTTTCCGTCATTTTTTGGAAGTGATACAAATATGTCTTATCTGTAAGTCAAGATGTTCAGTCCTTCACTCTCATTGTGGTGATGCTGATTCACAACACTAAAACCGTTAGTTTGCCAATCCCTCGCTTGAGATAGCATCATTAGTACACTAAAATGCTCAGTGTTTGTTTCAGTATTTTTACCCTTTCATGCAGTTTCTAAATGAACTATGCCGCTCTTTTCTTTAATTCCAGGGTTATTAGAGAGAAGACGAGTTCTTACCACGTCTTATATAAACCAGAGATTCAGTCGCGCTCGCGTTCGGAATAACAATCCTAGTTTAGCTATTGTTCGTACTCTTTATGAAATACTGTTAAATTTAGGGTATTGATTAAAAAGTCACTCATAAGTAGCAGAGGGAAAGGACAGGCCATTGCACTGGTGCAGTGTGCTAGGGATAGCATAAACACAAATGATCAGCACCTTAGGCACCTCTCAGCCCAAACTAGGGTCAGGGAGAATAAACAAGACAGTGGCTGCTGATGACTGAGCCCCCCCTCCCCTCCATACCTATCTCACAGACCTGATAAAGTGCTGCTGCCAGTAATCTCTATCAATCAAGAGTCGGGCTTGAATTCGGGGTCAACAATACCGTGGAGTCCAGGTGAAACCAGCTGAGCTGCTACGATCAATTACTGTTTGAGAAGCTTTTTGGAATATTGCAAGGGAACACAATTTGTATCTAAGCCTAGAATTTCTTCCTATAATTTAAAACTTGACAGGATATAAAACTGTAACGTTTTCAACAATATGTAAACCAAGTGTAATCAATTAATAATGATTGGCTAATGGAAGGAAGTGCATAAAAGAAAAGCCACTGTAAGAATGCGTAAAAACGTCATTACTGTTGTATATTGTAACCGTGATTAATTCATTGTATAGTTGATAGGAAACATGCAGATTTTAAGGCAGAAAACAAGTTGTACTGAAAATTTCGAAAAATTATCAGAAGTATTATGAACAGGCAAAAAGAAGGGAAGGTTATCAAAGAAAAAGAGAGGAACGACATAGGAGTTTGAAGGAGAAAGTGGAGAGACACCCGAAAGAGTACAGTAAGGAAGAGTTAATTATCATGTCAAGGGAAATGATTGAAGGAAGACATTGCAAAAATATAGATAGTAAAGTAAGTTGAAGAGTGAACCAGTCGAGCGTTTAACTTTTGTAAAATGATATAATAGCAAAGAAGAGCATGATTATGTTTCCGTGTAATTAGTAAAATAAGAATTCAAAATCTTTAACGTCAACATTACCAAGCGTTGTGAATAGCAGGGGAGTTGAAATGGAGTAGCGTAATGGAATTATTTTCGAATATGGAAAAAGATGCCATATTAGATTTCCAAGAGTGTTCAGTTTCAGTCTGGAAAGGCCGCGGTGAAAGGAGGAGAGGGATGGTGACGTGAAGTTTTGTGAATGATCACCATCGGAGGAGAGAAGGAGTAAGAGGATTAAAAGACCCAGAGAGAAATTTGAAACGATTAATTTTCGAAATTCGAAGACACCGTCCTTTGAAATTGTTGTGTGTGCGTGTGTGTGTTTGAGAGAGAGAGAGAGAGAGAGAGAGAGAGAGAGAGATGAGTGCCTAAAGTTTTCTTCCTTTCCGTCCTTTCCCTTACGTCGGTTGTAAGTGATGGTGATTCCATTGTTTTGATAGCTTCCAAATGTTACAGAAAAAAAAGTTAAGATAGAACTTTCTGGCACTGTGATTAAAGTTCTACTCCTCATATGGAAGTTTTTAAGTTACGTAACCTCATACTACATCTTTCTTTTATTTGCGTAGTGTTAATTCATGTGTGTTTTTATTATCTGTGATCCCCTTGTTTCTCAAAGGCGAAATGGAAGTATAATAAACGAGTAAATGGTTGAGTCATAACTTCAGCTTTGTGGCTGTTGTTTAGGCGATATGAAAGAATAAAATCGTCACTGATCATTCCATTATCAGAATAGTTTTCCTCTATTTTCACCTTACTTGCTCTTTGTTTGGTGTACAGTATACTGTGAAGAAAACATGCCAAATAATTAATACCCTGCATTTCGGTTGCCCCATTAATGTAATGTTTTCCGCTCTACATTCTCATGCTTACATCAGTTCTCCTTTACACAGCAATATCCTCTCTCTCTCTCTCTCTCTCTCTCTCTCTCTCTCTCTCTCTCTCTCTCTCTCTCTCTCTCTCTCTTTTTGTGTGTTGTTTTTTTGTACATCGTATGTAGCTCTACTTTTATCGTTGTCATTAGATGCGATAATAGATCTCTTTGGATTTTTAATGTTTTCTGAAGTAGTTCAGTTTTGTTTTATGGTCAGTATCTAATGGAGAATATGTTTTTATGGCTGTAAAAGTTGAGATATGAGCTGCAAAAAAAGTGTTAAGAGATTATGTATTTGTAAAAAAAAAGAAGTGCTAAGAGAATGTATTTGTTAAAAAAAGTGATAAGAGATAATGTATTTGTAAAATAAAGTGTTAAGAGATTATGTACTAGATGCAGCTATGGCTTTAAAGATTAAAGCATTAGCTGTAAATTCAACAGAGAGAGAGAGAGAGAGAAGAATCTTCTTTACCGGTTAATCATGTTTCAAGTAAATGTCTGTGTTCATTTACACTTTAATACAGGATATAGTTTTAGAGCTTAAGCTAGAAAGAAGAGCAGATTATCAGAGATTTGATGGAAAAATTCGGATTACGATGCACAAAATTGCCATTGAAGTCTGTTTCAAGCTGTTTGAACGGATAAGAGTAAACATTATTCTGAAATCACATGTAACAACTGATTTTGCAATATTTCACTCTAATCTTCATTATTTCTTGAGGTGATATACTTACAAAGCCAATCAGTTGTTTTGTAACGCGACTGACAAGGCAACGGTAAACTTTGCCATTTTTGGATATTTGTGAAGTTTGAGTATCCAGCTTATAAATACTTATGCTTTAACATTAACTTGAAACGACTAGAGAAAGTTAATCTCGTGTTATATAATTCTCATTTTGTACCATCTTTTCATATGTATGAATGTAACAGTGTGTAAAACATTCTGAGTTGCAATTCCGTCTTGGAATATACTGAGATGGCTGCAAAGCATTTATTTTTACATTAATGGCTTCGGTAATCTTGCTTTTATATTCACTGAACATAGCCATTGGCAGTCCTAGTTTTTCACACTGCTTGTTAAAAAAAATTGGCAGACTTGTTGGCATCGTTGAATTTTTAGGTAAAATGACTTCAGTTTATAGTTTTGTTTCCCTGTAGTTAGTTCCCGTAGGGGCTTAGTGCCGTCAGTGCACCTGATGTGATTCTCTGCAGGTATTACTGAAGGGTGTTAGCAGCGTCCCTTCGGCCCCATTGCTGCGCCCACTATTTAGCTTCCTTGCTTCAGTCTTGCTTTCCAACCTCTCAAACTGTTCTTAGCACAACTGTGGGTTTTGGTTCTCACAGTTCAACATTTAGTGGGGCAGATAAGAGTAATTTTTTAGAAGAATCTTGCAAATGATGATACAAGCATCAAATTTGGCACAATTGTTCTCCAAGGGATACTAATCAAATCTGCCCGATTGGCCAATGAAAATCCAAAATGGCGGGCATTTTTCAAGATGACCATAAAATAACCACCAAGTTGATGTTTTGCTAGAAATATTTGTAGTTGTCAATTGCATGATCTAAGTGTGGATTCCTGTGTTTTTAAGCCTGCTGATGTATATTTTCTAGTTTATAACATGGTTGAGGCTCTGTATTAAAGGTGATTGTCGGGCACTACCAAGGCATTGGTGACATCACTGCTGTGAAACTCAGCATGGGTTAAGTGTCAGCTAAGTAGGAAATTTATGTTGGCATCATGCTGCAACAACCTACTGGTATCCCAAATGTTGCCTAATCAACCCCAAATCAGTTGGGCAGCTGCTGAATGGACAAGACGTGCCAGCGGCGGGAGAGCGACCAAGGATAACAAGGTTTTAGTTATCTGGATGGTGCACAGATCACACGGGACTTATGACACTGGATGAACGATCGGACTAGGTGTGTGGCACAGTGCAAGAACCTAGTTGTATCCCATACAGGAAAGCGCCTATTGTATATTACAGGACATAAGAGGCCTATTATACTGTATAGGGTGGTAGAAGGATAAACTCTCGACCCTGAACGTCATCGTAATCATGGATGCGAACTCTACTGGATGAACATGGAAAACAGACTGGACCAAGTGTTGCTAAAGTCAGGAAGTTAAGAAAGAAGATCTAAAATCTCCCCAGGCCAACCCTCCCAGAAGAGGGGATGATGGATATACGAACCTGGCAAAGAATATTCCTCTGTTTCACTCACTCATTGCGCTACCAATCAAGCTAGACCCTGCAAGACTTGACAAAGGTTCTGGGATAGAGGAAACGTTGAGAAAAAATAAGGCACAATATCGTGAGAGTTGCAGGCTTCTGTTCAACAACACAAAGTTACACTGAGCTGAAAAAGAGCAAGTCATGTATACTAGTGATGAGGGCAGTAGAAGTAAGATTCAAAAAGCTCCAGAAACTAAAACAAAGAATGCTTCTTCTGCCAAAACTGAAGGAGGGGAGCTTAGAGAAGCAATGACAATGCAAGTGAATAGGAGAATAAATGAATGTGCAAAAACACTCAGTGATACAGAACTTCTCGCCAAACTAAGTGTAGGAGATGTCGTAGCCCAAGAAGTGAAATATCACCCTGGCTGTTTGGTGACATTGTATAACCGAGAATGGGCATACCTAATGGTGCAGGAGCAAGAAAAAGCACAGGAACACTGGAAGGATGCATATCCAGTTGCTTTCTCTGAACTAGTCACCTACGTCTACGAGATGAAAAATGCCAGTGAAAGGCCACTGATTTTCAAGCTTGCTGATTTGACCAAGCTTTACAAGCAGAAACTGGAACAACAGTGTGACTCGCCTGATGTTCATCCTCGACTCGTGGATCAGCTGCTTTTGCACATTCTACAGCTGCAAGCTAATTGCCAAGGACAAAAGTTCTGTTGGCTGTTGAAACTGATGTAGGTTCAATCCTATCAGAAGCATCCCGTTATGGTGAAGCGATCCATCTAGCAAAAGTCGCTGGGATAATAAGACAAGACATGCTCCGTCAGAAGTCGAATTTCAGCAGCTATTTTCATGACAAAGACTTAGAACAGGCTGTGCCACCTTCACTGCTTCAGTTTGTATGCATGATCAAACATGGTGCAGACATCAAGTCCCAACTGCATCATGGGCGTCGAAAATCAGACTTTGCTATATCACAACTTCTACAGTACAACTGCTTCACCGAATAGAAGGAAGGAGTGGATGTCCACAGGCATTCCGAGGACCAGGAGCCACATTTTGCAGTCTGTATGAGCCTGTATGTGTTTGCCAAGACGAGGAAGAGACAAATAATTGAAATGCTCCATGAGAATGGGCTCAGCATATCATATGACCGAGTCCTAGAAATCTTAGCACAGTTAGGAGAAGCAGTTGTTGCACAGTATATGGAAGATAGAGTAATCTGTCCACCAGTCTTGAGAAAGAATTTGTTCACAACTGGAGCAGTTGACAACATAGATCATAATCCGACTGCGACCACAGCTGAAACATCTTTACACGGTACAAGTGTGTCTATTTTCCAGCATCCAAACACTGGAAATCCTGGTGATGAACGTGAGCCACTCAAACTAGATATAGAGTCGAAAATGAAGGATAAAATAGTTCCAGAGCTTCCAGAAGCATACACCAATATTCGACCAGCATACATCACCAAAAACTCCAATCCCCCTCCAGTTGCAAGCCAATCCTTACCAGCACCAGAGTCGATCAGGTCACATTTGAAAGAAGAATATTCTTGGTCGAAGGAAGTCTTCCTCACTGAGAATGTGGTTGATGCAGTCAGCATCACATGGTCAGCATATCATGCAACACAGAAAATGAGCGTCAATTTGAAGTGAGCATATCGGCAATGATGCCTATGTGGCGAGACCAGGCACACACTGTTACAACTATCAAGTATGCCATGGAGAAGGTCTGTGATACAGTGGCTATTTTGAACCCACAGCAGACAGCTGTAATTGATTCGTGATCTTGACATGCAGAGGCTGGAAAGATTCGTTGTCTTCATGTACAACAGATCAAGCGCAGCCACTGGTGTGGACGAAGCAAGACTAGATCTGGTTGCCCGCAAGCAGAGGCCGTACAACTCAATACCACCAACACAGAGGCAGCCCCCAGAGAACATGCAAGCGTGCAGCCTACCAGGCTGGGATCATCTGGGGCCAGGCAACTAATGTAATCCACACATGAGCAGTCCAGCTGAATGGGGTGGACACAGAAAAGGAGAAGCATGGCAGATACATTGGACAACACTACCACCGATTGCAGCAAGCTGTCAAAAATTGACAAAGTGCTCCTGTAAGAAGGGTTTGCAAAGGAAGATGCAAGTACTCCCAGGCAGAGCTTCCCTGCACATCACTCTGTAGCTGCATATGTGAACTGTAGCAGATTGAGAAACGGCAGCATGGTATGCATAACTTTGAAAATGTACTAGCCGGGACAAAACTTATGTAAAGTAAGACAAACATCTTGGTGGTCATCTTGAGAAATATGTCTCAGAGTGCTTTTAAACAGGAAAATATAGTTCAGGCTTCAAAACATAGGAATCCATACTTAGATTGTAACTCAGACAACTACAAGTATTTCTAAGGAAAACATCTGCGCCCGAGGTTATTTTGGACCATCTTGAAAATGGCCGCCATCCTGGATTTTCAATTGGCCAATCTGGCAGATTTGATTAGTATACCTTGGAGGATACTTGTGCCAAATTTGATGCTTGTATCATTATTTGTACGATTTTTCTGTTATCTGCCCCACTAATTTAGATCCTTGTACTTCATTTCATTTATTTTCTGGATCTCTTTATCTTGCTGGCCAACCACTCCAACTCCCTCTTTTCTTTGTTTCAAGCATTAAATGGCTGCAGTGCCCCAGTGTTGGAGTGGCAGCTGAATTTTATTAAATCAAATCTTTATAGTTAGGTGCATTAATTTTCTGTTCTACAGCATTAAGGTCCCTTACAATCACACAACCATGATAGTGATCTTTGAGAAGTGAATTGTGACAGTCACTTCCACATTCTTGTGTTACCCAGTCATCATGTCCTCCTTCCAGGCAGCATCTTAGTTAAATTGTTGGTTGAACATCTTGGCTGACTTGACTATTACTCACATCTCCCCTGCAGATGAGAAGGTGAAGTTTTGGAGCTTGCTGGTGTTGGGAGGAAAGGCATGACTTTATTCTTAAACAAATGGGCAGACTTTGTCCAGAGACGTCCCTGTGTCTGTGCTTTTCTCCTGGCAAGTTTTGGTTGAGTGTAGTTAAACAGAACTGATTGATTTTGGGTTCTTCTTTGCTTTCCAAAGGGTAAAGTTGAGGTAGCAGTGGAGAAGAGGCCTGATAACCAAGACACGTTGATCCACGATCCAGTCTCCCTCAAACCTTCCAGGACATTGAAGAGTTTGCTACCAAACCTTCTGGATGGCCAAGCCTTTTGTCCAGTATTGGAAAGTCTCAGGCCTCCTTGAAACTACAACAGGGAGCTCAGGTTTCTTCTTCCCCACGAAATGCAAGTGAAAGGAAAAGGGAGGGTGATGCAAAGGTAAACTGTTCTGCTCTCCAGCTTTCACAAGTGGGGATGGTCTGTGTCCTTAAGGACAGTTATATACTTTTGTAGGCCAACCAACCTCCCCTCTCTTGAACACTGATCTTGTTGCCAGCCTACCATTCAGGGTCTTCCAAACCTCTGACCCTGTTGGTACATGTGAGGGCAATGCTGGAAAATAATTCACTAGAAGTCTTAGATAATTTTTCCCCTGCCTTTTACAGTTGGCTTTCTTGGTGAGAAGATAGAAGCAACACGTTCTGTGTTAATTCTATGGGAGAGGGCGACTTTATGCTTTCAGTGGGTTTGAAGGAAGAGTATTTTTAGATGTCCATCCATCATCCCTCCAGAAAGTACTGTCTACCTTGTACTTTGTACTTCAGACTTGCAACAGCCTCATAGGTGCCCAGATGAGTGTTCACCTTGGTGTCAGCTTGGGTCCACTCACATGGGATACATCTGCATTATCTTAGTGATTTGTTGGTTCCAGCATCCTTAAAGATGTATTTGTTGGAGAACAGAAACTGCCATTTTGCCCTTTTTTTTTTTTTGCCATCTGTGGATTGCAGTGAAGTGGGAGAAGTTAGATCTTGTGCTCAAGCAGCAGGAAAATATGGGTCAAGCTGATAAACATGGCAGCATCAAGAGTTTTTGGCAAGGCTCATGCTTCAGCAAGTTCAGGGAGGTGACAGTGAAGTTCCTATTATAATAGGAACTACCAGCTCGACATGGCAGGTCATCTGTTGTCCTTGAAGAAGTTTGCGCCTTGCAGGTGCTTCCACCAACACTTACTTAGTTGGCAACTTAACTGGTTGGTTTCATACAGACCTTACTTCATTCCTTTGCTTGGTGGCTGGACAACTGGAACCTCGTAGTGGGAGTTGTTGAACTCCCTTTAAACTCTCTCCATCTCTGGAGATACTTCTGATCTTGGATGGGTGGAATGCACACAGGATCTCTCCACTTCAAGTTTGTAGATAGAGAACATCTTGGGAATATGTGCAGCATGCATAGCAGCAACATTCTGAGATTGTGTGATGGTCAGTCGTTAGTGCTGATGAGTAACAATGTGACTAGGGTGATGTTCATTAACAATGGGGGGACTTTAGTGATCAAACTGTTCACCCTTCCAGTGCTCTGCTCTTATGTTCCATGCCCCTAGGCTCCCTTGGAGAACTCTTTCCAGTGGTCTGCAGGACAGTCCTTTTCCTCCTGTCAGTTTGATTTGCCAAGTGGTCAACTAAGTGTTTGTCCTTCTGGATATCTGAAAACTGGTAGCTTCTCATTGGTGACATGCTGAGTGGTATCCTGATTTGCTAGCTCCTTCTGGTTAAGGCACATGCAGATTCCCCTTTGGCCCTCTCTTCTCTGATAGCCAAATGTTTTGAGGTAATCTCAATTAGTGTGTACCAGGGATGCAGACCATCTTCTCCAATTGGCATTGTAGACAGGATTTTTCTCTTGTAGGCACTACTTGCATCAGATGATAGTCATATTCATCTAACTTTGGTGATGCAAACTACTCTCAGCCCCTGCATTGAAACCTGTTGCTCAACTTGGACCCAGTCTTTTGGGTAATACCCATGGACCTTTCTTCTTTGGTGGAGTTGTTCATGTTCTAAAGAACTTCACACATCCTTGCCTACTGGGGGTGCTTTGGTCTCTCTTCCACAATTTAACTCAGGCACTGTAGAGGCTTAGGTTCAGAGAAGGTTTTCAGTTTCTCAGGTAATAAGTGCCAGGTATTTGGCAGTGGCAAACTTTCCTACTTCACCATAGGAACATGGCCCACAAGTTTTTGGAACTTTTGGCCAGGATCTATGTTTGCTGTGCAACAGCCTGTTTAGTCTCCAAGCTCTTTTCTGACAAAAAAGCATCTAGCCTTAGGTTCTCAGATGGCAAAAGACTTGAGGTTGAACAGGGTGAGCATCTTTCCCTTTCTCCCTTCTCCCTTTCCCCTTTCTTCCTTCCTCTATGAAGTAAACTTCATAGTCGGGCATTCTATCTTACACCTTTGCCTCACAAGGTGTGACTTCCTTCACTCTACCTTTAAACAAAAGGGGAGTGGTGTAGGGTGGCATTTATGATTGACTCAGATTGCAGATGCCTACCAATTTGTCATACTTTATCTTAGGGTAGCACTTGGCTGTCAAAATTCATAGTGTCACACTTAGGCTCAGGGTCCTACCAGTCTCGCATCTCCATTAGTTTCCTGTTGGTCTTGTCCACTACTACTCTAAAACAGCTATTTTCATTATGAACATTTCTGAAATGCAGTTCTTCATCTGCTCAGCAAAACCAGAATAATAGTTATATTCATGACTGGCAGTACACATTTCCCTGTGGAGATTCAACTTGCCTGTCGGTTGAGACACTCCTCCCTCCTAGTGAGTGAGTCTCCAACATAAAAGGCAAAGGTTCATATTTCCATAGGAACAAGCATCAAATTTTAAGGCTCTCTTCATTTTCCCTAGGTATATAAGCCACAGCCGTTTACCATAAATCCAACTTTAACCATCCACCACAGTCCTTCACTGGCTTACAGCAAGTGAAGGGGGAAGTTTCACTCCACTCACCTACCTACCCCTGATGAACCTCTTTTTTACCAACTTTTAACGTCCGTATCAAGCTCACGCTGAGGAGTACTTTTACATAAAAGGATTAGGTTTGCATACTAAAAATTTGGCATACTGGGGATTTTGTTTGTGCTTAATTGTGGAATCATAGATACATTGGCATTGATTTTCTGTAATGAGAGAAAGACTTTCTGTTTTAAATTATTCCATGATTGTTACCTGGTTACAGGTTATGGATTATAAATTTAAAGAAGTTCATTGTAATCAGGGTTTTCCCAAACCATTCCAAATTTGTGTCAAACAAAAATTATCTTTGGCTTTGGTTTTAACTTTAGGACTGAATAATTTTTCATTTAGATGAATTGGTTGCTGTATTTTGACATAGTTTTGGTGCTTTTGATGGTTTATCGTTGCCTTCATACATTAATCCCCCCTTTATGTGTCCTTGTACTAACTACAGATAGCATCCTTAAAGCATCAATCTTTTCCTGTATGATTATCAACTCCAAGGCATTTTCAGATCTTTAAAGTATTCATTGCTTGGTGAACCCCATTTTCCTCTCTAGCTAAGTGAAGTCTCTTTCTCTGTCATTAGTACATACGTGTCTTTATAGCTTTTTTCTAGTTATGAATCAGTCTGGAAGTTGTCGAATTCTTATTTAGACAGTTGATACGCATCATGACTATCCTTAGCAGGGTAGACAGCATCCTCCTTGAGTTCTTTGCTATAAAAGTTGCTTAACTGAAAGTTTGTGCTCGGGAACTTGGAACACAATTTTGAAAACTTTTGTCTACCGAGTAAATGTAGTGTATGCACAGCTTCGTACTTGCGATCCTTGATTGAGGTAGAGCAACGCGGCAGAAGCTTGGTGAATATATATGCTGTAAATAATATATATATATATATATATATATATATATATATATATATATATATATATATATTTATATTTATATTTATATTTATATTTATATTTATATATGTATGTATATATATATATATATATATATATATATATATATATATATATATATATAATCATAAAAAATGCTTTTGTGTCATATATTTCATGCCTAGAGTCTAGCTATGCAGAAGTATTTGTTAACTTTTGGGACACTACTAAGATTCGAGTTTATTATGATTATATATATTAGCATTAAAGCTTTTAAGGTTGGCGGTGTGTTAATGGAATGAGTTTTAATGCGAAAAAATAAGCCCAAAGGTTTGTTATGCAGCAAACATTGGCATGGAAACGCAACAATTGTACGAGTACTTGAAGACTGCGTAGGGGCGGCATTAACTTGGATGATACATTTCTAAAATAAATAACAAAATGAAAAATATGTTCCAAACGGGATAAAAGAAAAGCCGTACTCTGTCAGGATCTAGTAAATCCTTCAAATCGCGTGCTGAAGGCCGGGAGTTCATTGGAATACATTGCACAGAAAAATGTGTAATGTTAAAAATTCACAGTTAGTCACTTCAGTTTTTTACGTTATATGCCATCTCAGTGCACGCCCGCGCGCGCACACACCCACGCGCGCACACACGCACACACGCACGCACACACACATATATATATACATATGTGTGTTTTGTGTTATACACAATATATACAGTATACATAGATGTATATATATATATATATATATATATATATATATATATATATATATATATATATATACATATACATATATATATACATATACACACACACACATATTTTACACAAACATTTCGCGTTGGAGGAGACTATAAATACAGAATATGAAAGTCCATTTATAGTTCCTACGGTTTGGTTAATAGCTAATTTTTTTAGTCAGTCAAATTCATAAATACAGAACACCTCGAAAGAAATTAGAAAACGATTTATTTTTTTAGTACTGTGGCGTTGTTGAAAGTGCTGGCATTAATTAGCTGTACTCCTTCTTGTATTACTGGAAGTCTTACTAAAATTCGTTGGCGTCTTAGATAAAAAACCGTATGATTTTGAGTTGGCAGACACTTTCACTGACCAAGTAATTCTTCTGAAATTATTTATTTTGTGTAGCTACATTTAATGGACATGAACTGACTATAGAAAACTAGCTTTGCGTACTGGTAGTTGCAGAAGAGACTTAATAAGAACGAAATCTCTGTTAAAGATTAACTTTTGACACACACTCTCTCTCTCTCTCTCTCTCTCTCTCTCTCTCTCTCTCTCTCTCTCTCTCTCTCTCTCTCTCTCTCTCTCTGTGTGTGTGTGTGTGTGTTTATTTCTAAATTGAGGCAAATTCATTCATTCCAATGTATTTTGCTGAAGCATTTCTTACCAGACTATGTTTCATGAGAGGTAGCTACAATTAAGTTACTGGTTTGTTGTCATGAAGAAATATTCGTTGCGTGTTTACTTAGTATTAGGAGCTTCATGACTGAGCATTTCCTTTCTAACATCCATCTTTCATTTCAGGTATGTGATAAATGTGGCTAAACGTTATGCATTTAGGTGAACGCTGGTAAGTGCAGGCTAAGCTATAATTTTGCATAGTTTGTAATGAAAGGCAATATTAAATTTTTAAGATCAGGTCGAGTGGAAGAGAATCATTCAGAATGAAGAAAACGGTAAGAATAGCTAGGGGATTATTGGTCCTTATTCCTTTCTGAGCCCTATACTTTACATAAATTCCAAATATAGTAATAATATGCAGGGGTTATCTATGAAGAATTTCATTTTTGCACTATTCTCGTTTTTCTCCCGTTCTTGTCCACAAAGGATCTTGATAAAAGCTCAGATGGTACGCGAAACGGAGAAACACTTGATAATGATGTTAGAGGGGCTGGATGATAGTGACAACAGACAAAGTGTTTATGCGAAGTCTTCAGTTTTCCGTTTACGGCTGTGAGTGTGAACAGCTTGAATGTCCTCTTTTCAGGATTCGATCGATACTTATGTATTTTAATTTGATTTTTCAAGTCAGTTTCAATACAAACAATTGACGACACTTTCCGGATGTTCATGGTGTTTTCTTATTATACATCGACTACATTTATTAAGCTTGCAAGGAAGAACAGTATAAAGATGCTGTCACTCGGGCGCATGCACGCTGGCATCTTGACACTCGATTCACACAACTGATGGCAAAAGGGAAGACTCTCATGTTCTGCATCCGGGAATCGAAGATGGTTACTTTGGCTTGTGGGGGAACTATCCGATATTTTCGCAGCCGACGAAAATATGATTTAACTTAGCACATTAGAAACACAGGTTTTTCCAGTTATATTATATAGCATATTTGGATGACTTATAACCTTAAGATAATGACTTTTGTAAAATGTTAGTTATAGAAAAGGCTGGGCTCTTGTATAGCATGCACGTGGGTCGTTTTGAGCCAGCTCTACAGAAAGCTGCCAATTATCCTAAAAGCATAACGTTCTAATAGGATACATGCTCAGCCAGCTCTACGTAAGCTTCATTTATTTTTATCTGGATTCAGTACTTGTAATCATGTATATAAATTATATATACAGTATATGTATATATATATATATATATATATATATATATATATATATATATATATATATAATATATATATATATATATATATATATATATATATATATATATATATATAAAATATCAGCTCGGGATTATAAAGTCTAGCTTGTTAAAAAACAGATTATATCTCCCTTGTGTCCGCATCCCTGTCGGAATTCCCAAGTGAAATTAGCTTAACAGCTTAAAAAAAAAGGCAACGTAATTAAGGCTAATAGGGACTCCATTATTTAAGCCTATCCGGAAAGGCTTATCTAAAAGTAATACGTTCCTAAATGAGCTGTTGAATGGTTGACGGGACCAAATCGTTTCTGCACAGATATATGAATTTTTAACAAGAGGTCACGTTGATTAAATGTGTAAAAATGGAAGAGCCAGCAATATACCGTGTAGTGGTGGTCATATGACAACCAGAAAAGGTACCATAAGTTTTCTTCATAAACTTAATTGACATCCAAAAAGAAGCTCTGATTCTAATACCAGAATTCATTTTGAAGAATACTAGGAGCTGATGTAGATACAGCATGTTAAAAGTATAACCTATAATAATAATAATAATAATATCTTGGAAGAAGGCTCTCTTTGAGGCAAACTTCGTTGAAAAGAATGGCACTCCGTATGCTGCTGTGCTTATGTTGCTCCTTCCCAACTTGTATTAATTTCTTCGTTTCAGCAGGTAAATTATGAAGCAGCTGTTCGAAGTTCGGTTTTTATTTCGATGCTTTGGTAGTCCATGCTACCATTGGAGAGAGGTGAATGGCACCAGGGGTACATGCAGGGAATATTTATATCCAAAAGTGGGTTTACGAAATCAGGGGGCCGAGAAAGGTCTGAATATTGGAGAATAAAAAATCCGCCGAGTAAAATAGTATAAGAGGGAAAATGATAATGAAAGGTCTATTGTACGTTTCAGTATCAAAATACTGAGCTAAGAGAGGGGGGGCCCAAGTTTTGATTGGTTGGTCATGTTCAGGGAGCTCTCCTATTGTCTAAGAGTTTGATTGACTGATGTGTACGCTGATTGGTTGGCACCGGGGGCTCTGCTCGTAGCTCGAGGAGGAGGACGGCTGTAGCATTGTGTCAGGAGTGCACCTCATTGTTCTTCTGATGGTAGTCGGCAGGAAGAGTGTTTCCTGAGTCACATCTAGAGTAGGTTTCCACCGAAGAGTGGCGAAGGCCTCCTTGTAGCTGAGACAGCAGTGGTCCATATTGCCGTCGAGAATTGTGGTATTGGTGGTGTTGCTGTGTTCCCTCATGCAGCGTTGATAAACTGACCCTTCACGTAGATGGATGGCGATCCTCTTAAAGAGGCGAGTCATTGTTATACGAGTGTAAAAATAATGGCATCCATCCTCGGTGCATGGTATTTGGTAGACCACTCCTCTCAACTTTGTGGGATTGCTGCTGATGGAGGGCTGTTCTTCATGAAGTATTGGGCTTTCCTCTGATCCTTTTAATAGATCATGAGGTCAACTATTGTGTCTACTTTGGCAGGGGTTACATATGCCTAAAGGATGTTCTCTAGGGCTGCCTCGTCCTTCTTATACTCCATATTTATATATCCTCTGTATAATAGTTTCATGGTCCTTGTATGCTCCCAAGGGGCACTGCTCTCCCACTGATACCACCTGTTGACGTCATTCCTCAACATCCTTACAACTGGATGGTAAGAATATTCATTGTTTACTAGTGTCTGGGCGATTTGTTCAAGTTCGTCAGAGGTGGCACTCCAGGGAGGGCAGTGTGAGAGGGCACAGCTGACGTAGGCATTTAGTACTGATGTTTTGAATTTATTTGGGCATCCTCCATTTCTGTTGAGGTAGAGCCAGATGTTTGATAGTTTCCTGTAGACCTTCATCTCAAAGCAGTGGGGAGTACTGGTAACACGGGACATCCAAGAAGTGGATGGTATCATTGGCAACTCTTACGCACATGAAGTGGGGGACTTATTCTTCTTCATATGTTCGACAAAGTGTTTCCAAGTCTTCCTCATCAGCAATGGTGAAGTTATTGTCTATATAACTTACGTACAGGGTAGGCTTTGAGAACCTGCTGAAGATGTGCTGTTTGTTAACTCCCACGTAGTAGTTGGCAAACACCACATCAGTGAGAGAACCCATGGCAGCTCTGTCATTCTGAGTCCTTAGTCATCCCCGTTGATCGACGAATGGAGCCTCCTTCATTTAGATATCTAGCAGGCAGTGAAGGGACTCTTCTAGGATGTTTAAAGTCTAGTAGGAATTGTCCCTGTAGACCTTGTTCCCCAACTGCCTGCTGGAGATTTGCATGAAAGAGGCTTCATTCATCAATCAACGGGGATGACTGTGGACTGTGATCGATGGAGCTGCCATGGGTTCTTGCCTTCGTGTACTGTTCACCCTATATGTAAGGTATATAGACAATACCTTTGTCATTGCTGTCAACAGGGAAGAGCTGGAGATACTTATTAAAACATTTGAAGAAGAATCAGTAATCCATTTCATGTTCGAGAGAGCTGTTGATAATACCATCCGTTTCTTAGATATCCATGTTACCAGCACTCCCCTCAGCTTCAAGATGAAAGTCTGCAGGAAACTATACAACATCAGGCTCTGCCTCAACAGCAATGGGGAGTACCCAGTTAAATTCAAAGCATCGGTAATAAATGCCTACGTCGGCCATGCCCTCTCCACTGCTCTTCCTGAAGTGCTACCTCCAACCAGTTTAAACATGTTGCCCAGACACTAGTTAACAATGGATATTTTTACTGTCAAGTCACAAGGGCGTCGAGTAACAGCAGTAACAGGAGGTATCAGTGGGAGAGCCAACCCCTGGGAGGGTGCAAGGACCATAAAATTGTTATACAGGGGATACATAAATATGGAGTATAAAAAGGACAAGGCAGCTCTGAAGATTCAGGCTCATGTAACCCCTGCCGAAGTAGACACAGTAGTTGACCTTATTATCTATTGAGAGAATCGGAGGACTGCCCAGTACCTCATGAAGAACAGGTACACCATCAGCAGCAATTCCATGAAGTGGAGAGGAGTAGTATACAAAACATCGTGGCCCAAGAATGGATTTTTATGTTGGTACGACAATGTCTAGCCTCCTTAAGAGGATCACCATCCATCTACATGAAGGGGCGGATTACCAACACTGCATGAGGGAACACAGCAATGCCACCAATTGCCAGCAGATCATAAGGAATACCATGATCTGTGATGCCAGCATGGACCACTGCCGCCTCCGTTACAAGGCCCTCGCCATTCTTCGGTGGAAATGTACTCTAGATGTTACTCAGGAAACCCTACTCCTGCCAAACACTGTCAGGAGAACAATGAGGCGCTCTCCTGAGACAACACTACAGATGCCCAAGTTGGTCAGCCAGACTTGCAGGCAACAGGAGGGTTCCCTGAATATAACCACGTGACTTTTCTTATGGAAGAAAGAAGTTCAGTTAGAAGTAGTATTACCATTTACTTTTCTTTGCTATTACTTGTGTTAGAGATGTCGACTTTGGATTTCTTCATATCAAATCAATGTAATTATTCAATTACAAAAATTGTAAAAGAAATATGAGAATATGATTATACAATAAAAAAACAATTACCCAAAAAATAATATTATTAGATAGGGATCATTTAGTGGAATAGTTAATCTTAAGCTAAATTTCTAGACAACACCAAAGTTTATTTAACGATGGAACCACCTTCATTACTTGAGTGAATTAAGATAAGGAAAAAGAAAGAAAAACCAAAGTCGCTGGCATAAGACTTGTTAACTTAAGTAAAGTTGCAGTATATAAGAGGGTCTTAGAAAACTTCTGACCACCTTTTTTTCTTAAAAAAAAAAAAGAGAAACTGTGTTTGCTAAGAAGATTAAGAACCATAATTAAAAGACAGTAAAATCTGGTTGATCCAAGAAGAAACTGACATAATATGACGAAAGAATTCCATTCCCACCAGAATGTCGCTAAGCAACAAGGAAAAGTTACAACCTAATTTCCGTCTCCCTTGCCACATTTAGGGACAACAGGATTTCGTTTTACCCTCACCCGCATGACTTCAACTGATTTTCTTTTCAAATCTTGAGTAATTCTTGATAGTTTAAACTTTACTTGATTGATTTAATTTCTTGATAAATTGAAGTTTTTGTGATTTAGTTTTGTTTAATAATTTAACTAAAAATTTATTAAATTTTGTGTTGTTTTCAAGTAGTAGTAAATTTCTTCAGATTGTGAATTCTAATTATAAATTTTGACTTTAAAAATAAATTTTTGTATTTAAAATTTTTCAAAAAACAGTGTTTCATTTATTGACTACCAGTGAATAGGATTAAATGTGTTCATAAGGCAAAGTGATAAACATGTTTTGTCCCTTTAGTTTTGCTGAAGTGAATTAAGACCAGGGAAACAGTTAAAATTGTTTGTTTGAGTGATGCCCTTTTACTCTAGTATATTTCCTGTTCAGTTGTTGATACCTCACACTTGTTTTGATAAACTTAGTTTGATTTTTCATGTGATTAATAAGCTTTTTAAGGGATCACTGTTACCTTTAGAGTACTCAGTCGTAATTTTTATTGTTATGAGAGCTTAGGTATCTGGCTGAAGTGAGGTAAATTTTTGAATTCTGAGATTAGTTGTGTAATAACCAGGTACTTGGAACACTTCGTGGCAATAAGAATAAGAATTTTTGGTGCTCAGACCTGTGAACAAAACAAAATAACACTCTGGTTCATGGTTTATACTGGTGGTTTAGGGATATATTTTAATAGGATAGTGACCACATAGTTATTTTTATTTTTTTGCATTGTATTGTGAAATATTCAGTTGAATAACTTAGAGAAAATGGCTCTGTTCAATGTACAGGGGTTTTTAGCACCTCAATCCATCCAAGAGTTATCTGAATCCAACCTGACTAAGGCACATTGGACTGCTTTAGCAGTGGCATGTGGGGTTAATGCTTCTAGTGGTATGATTAAAGCACAAATCAGATGTATTGCAATCCAAGCATTGATGGACTCTGGTAAAATAGATGAAGAGTTAGGAGAGGCACAAGAATTGTTCACTGCAACTGAGACATAATTTATAAATAAGCAAGGGTAAAAGAAGGAGAAAAGTGATGCAGAAGCAGAGCTTGGACACATAGAAGCAGAAGAAAGTTTGATTAAGCTGAAGATGCAGGCTGAAAGAGAAATAGAGGACAGAGAGAAAAGAGAAAGAGCAGCAGAAGAAGAAAGAGAAAGAACAAGAGAAGAAAGAGAAAGAGCAAGAGAGGAAAGGGATGAGAAAGAGAAACAGAAGAAGAAAGAGAAAAAGCAAGACGTGAAAGGGAGATGGAGCTAATAAAAGCTCGATCCACATTACCTGTAACACCGTCTAACCCTATCCAAGGTACTCAAGAGCCTGTATTTGATGTAGTAAGAGTACAGAAGTCAATTCCAAAGTTTACAGAAGAAGCTCCAGATGAGCTTTTTGATCACTTTGAAAAAGCAGCTGCAAGTATGGGATGGCCAGAGGATAAATGGTCAGTCTTGATACAGAGTGTTCTTATTGGTAAAGGAAGAAGTGCCTATTTAGCCATATCAGCTGATCAGTGTAAAGATTACAGGGTACTCTAACACAATGTGCTACAAGTTTACCAGATGACCTCTGAATACTACAGTAGTCCTAGAGCAATATCTTAGAGGAATTCCTGAACACATAAGAGCCTATTTAAGAGAGAGAGAGAGGTTAAGAAACTTGACAAAGCTGCTACATTGAGTGAAGATTACAATATAAATTGTAGCAAAAGGAATTATAATGTTAGGTACCTGAACCAACAACTCATAGGTTTTAGGTCTCATCCAGATTTCAGGAACATTACTGCTGGGAATTCTCTTCATCCAGTTTCTCAAGACAGATACAGAAGATTAATGTTGTGTGCTTTAAGTGTGGAAGAGCAGGACACTATAGTCGAGAATGTTATCAGACACAACAGCAGATCAACTGGTTAAAGGTACCCAGGTGAAACAAACTACGAAGAGCAGTGTGGAGAAGACTGAGACAGTTGGGACGACTGAGACTAAACAAGCAGATTGTTTACCTGCTGGTGGAAATGTAACTTCAAGCAGTGAGTGGCTGAGCAGCTTGGAGGCTTTTAAACCATATATCTATGAAGGTACACTGACAACTCAAGGAGGGAGTGTGCAGGCACCAAGGTATTGCATGATACTGGGAGTAACCACAGTGTGGTAGTTCGTGGTCTCACCCACAGTTGGAGAAGAATCTCACCAGAGATTCAGTTATTTTGAAAGGTATAGGAGAAGAGGTAACTCCCATATGCCGCTTGCACCTGTCGTGTGAATTGGTGTCAGGGAATGTTGATTTTGCTGTAAAGGACTCACTAGCTGTTGAAGTTGTACATGTTTTACTGGGTAATGTAGTAGGTGGTGTACCATTTGTTCCTTGTCCTATAGTGACAGAAACCGTTGAGGATAAGTTCTACGGTAGATTTAGAGAAGAAAAACCCCCACCTGGGTCCAAGTTGTGTAACTACCAGGAGTATGAAGAGAACCATACTGCAAGTGAAGAAACTGAGGATTTACCTGCACAAGAAGGAGCAAGTGAAGGATCTTTGAGCTTAGAAGAGCTGTTCCAGGAAAGTGAAGTTTCCCCTAGCGTTAGTAATGAAAAGATTTCCTAAGGAGAGATTTCCCTTGAAGAGACTCAGAGTAGTCAGAGTGTTCCTGAAGATAGTAGTGAAACTACAGTAGCAGAGTTAGCAGATATTGAGAGTTGAGCCCTTGAAGTTCGTCAAGTGACTAGAGAGAAGCTAATGCAATTGCAGAAGAAGGATACAGCATTGGCTGATTTGTTCTTCAGAGTTGTTGATCAAGAAGAGATGCAACAAACTCCTACCCGTTATTATCTAAAGGAAAGATTGCTAATGAGGAAGCATCGACCTGCAGATATACCAGGAAATGCTGAATGGGGCGAATATCATCAAATTATGATTCCATATCCATTGAGTATCAGGAAGACTGTTGAGAAGATTATGAAGTATTTTTTCTGGCCTGGACTTCACAAGGATGTTAGCAGGTTCTGTCGAGAATGTCACACCTGCCAGACAGCTGGCAAACCGAATGAAACCATTCAGAAAGCACCCCCTACAACCCATAGAAGTTAGCGGAGAACCCTTTAGCAAAGTGATTATAGATGTGGTTGGGCTGCTTCCGAAAACAAAGAAGGGAAATTAATATCTTTTAACATTAATGTTTCCAGTGACAAGGTATCGTGAGGCGATTCCTGTAATAAGTATAAGTGCAAAGGTAATTGCTGAGAAGTTGGTGGAGTTTTTCTCCAAGTTTGGAATACCAGAAATTGTGATAGAGGAGCGAGCTTTTCTTCAAAATTGTTCCAGGATGTGATGAATTTGTTAGGAGTGAAACAACATTCATCAACTGCTTATCATCCAGAGACTCAAGGCGTCTTGGAAAGGTTCCACCAGATTTTGAAAAGTATATTAACTAAGTATTGTTATGATCAGGAGGAGAATAGGATGCTGGTTTACCCTTGATGTTGTTTGAAGTTAGGAATGCTTATCAAGAAAGTATTAGATGTTCACATAAACAGATCATTTTTGGTTGAGACGTGAGAGGTCCATTGAAGATTCTTGAGGAGAATTGGGAAGAAAATCAGGAGGAAACCCAAAGGGAATATGTGAAGAATTTGAGGAAATGGTTAAGAGAAATTAGAAAATTCTCTTTAGAAAATCTGAAAATAAGTCAAGAGAAAATGAAAAGAAGATATGATGCTAAGACTAAGATAAGAAGTTTTAGTGCAGGACAGCAAGTTCTAGTGTTCTTTCCAGTGAAAAGATTTCCCCTTACCAATAAGTTTCAAGGTCTGTTTAAGATAATAGAGAAGTTAAGTGATCGAACTTATGTGATTGAAACACCAGGAAGAAGGAAACAACAGAGGAAGATACATGTGAATCTTTTGAAACCTTACTTCTCAGAGACTAAAACTGAAACAGTGTCAATAACACAGACAGCTTCATCTACAGAGGATGATGAGGGCTGCGAATTGAGAGCTGAAAGCAAAATGAACAATTCTTCAATATCGGAAAATTTGGAGGATAAATTAAAACAACTGAGTGTTGAGCAAAGCAGTGAATTAAGAGAAGTGATTAGAAGTTTCCCTGAAATTTTTGCAGATGTACCTAGGCGTACCGATCTGACAGAGCTCGAGATAAAGATCAGAGAAGATGGAAAACCTTTTGAACAGAAAGCTTATTGGTTATCACCTTTTCACAGAGATGTTTTAGAGAAAGGAGTTGAATATTTGTTGCAGCATAGATTAGCAGAACCCAGTTCAAGTCATTACAGTTCTCCATGTGTGTTAGTGAAGAAACCAGATGGCTCATTTTGGATGTGTACTGATTATAGGAAACTGAATTCCATCAGTGTGGCTGACAATTATCCCTTGCCTCTTATTGATCGATTACGTGATGATATTGGGCAAGCAAAATTTGTTTCTAAGATAGACTTGTTGAAAGGATATTATCAAAAACCTTTAGATGAGGTTGCTAAATTGCTGTCAGCTTTCATTACTCATTTTGGACTGTACTAATACACTGTTTTGCCATTTGGTCTGATGAATGCACCTGCAACATTCCAACGAGTGATGGATCAACTGCTAGGATCCATAGAAGGAGTGGGTGTATACCCTGATGACATTGTGATTTATTCTAATACATGGGAGGAACATCTGAAGATTTTAAGGAAAGTGTTCAAGAAACTACAGGAAGTGGGACTAACAATCAACTTACAAAAAAGTGAGCTTGGAAAGGCAACTGTTCAGTATCTGGGATTTGAAGTTGGAAAAGGCCTTCTCACTCCTGTTGATGCTAATGTAGAAGGCATCCATAAGGCTACCTGGCCCCCATACCACCAGGAAACAACTACAAAGAATTTTGGGCATGGCTGGATTTTATCGCCAATTCTGTCAGAATTTCTCAGCCATAGTAGATCCCCTAACTGATTTTGTAACCCTACTGTGTAAAAATAGAGAACATTTTTGGAAAGAACAATGTAGTTGAAGATTATTTGTCCCGTTGTGAATCATTGAAGTCAAACCCGGGATAACTAATCTTCTGTGGGGAGGAATTTCATCATATTGCCTTGTAAGATGTATATCTTTTCATGATTTTGATATATTTACTGTTCTAGTTATCATGTGTTCTGTGTAATAATAATAGCTGTTGAGATGTCGTATGTAGTGTAATGTCAGATCTCAAAAGAGTTAGTGATTTAGATAACAATGTAATAATATCTTTCTTGATAATAGCATAGTAGCGGGAAATAGAGATTCGAGTTAGACCAGATTTTGTGCATTGGTTCTGTTGTCATCGTGAAAGACAACACGTTGACAAGCGAGAGAATAGCAGTCAAGTTGTTTAAGATTTTGTTCCATATGAGAAAAAGACTAATGATTTCGCAGTGTTTCATGTACTGCTCTAAAAACCAACTTTGGTTCTTCATCTTGTTTTAAAAACATGCCATTTATGATTAGCCAGCTACCGTCTGTTTTGATAGTGTTGAGATTTTGTTGTAAGCTTTGCCCCACACGACTTTCTGGTAAAGATGTGTACCTTTTGAGAAATGCGAACAAGTGTTGCACTGAAGCACATGGAAATTGCATCATGTTTAAGGGCACATCTTCTCGCATCCTAACCAGTCTATCATGAACTAAAACACTTCCTGACTTATAGTTGACAGCCCAGGATTGCAAATGGTCCCCCAAAAGATACATAGTCTCCTCACTATCCCATACTACCATTGAACCATTAAAACCACTAAGGAAAGGTTGTATGAGAAAACTATGAAACAATTCCAAGTTACTAACTGGAATTTCCACAATCAATCCCCTATCAGGTACACTAACTTCAAGATACTACTCATACAAATTCTTCTCAGTAAAAATTACCTGAGAACCATACCGATATACTGAATTCATTAAAGGCAGTTCTAAACATTCGAGAGGTAAAATATCTCCCAAAATTCCCCTTAGAAGTAGCAACCACTGACTTAACCTGAGTTTGAATTTCCAATGACACATATTCCGCTTGAGTTTGAATTTCCGATGACACATACTCCGCTTCTTTTTCAATATTCAACAAGGTAGTTTGACAGGACGACAAAGCTACCGTAACATCTAAAACTTCCCCCATCCTATCAACTTGTGACCAGTAACCCATTAAAGAAGCCCATAAAGGCCCAAAACCTTACTGTAATTACTCATAGCTATCTCTTAAAGTCATCAAAGTTTTACCCTGGTTAGCAAATACTGTCGATACCTGCTCAAATCTCAGCAAATTAGCAATTGACATGCTAGCAATCATCACTCCTATAATCATAACAACTACAATTACCAATGGCGCAACCCTCTTACTCCTTCTAGAAGAGAACTGAAAAATCGAATCCCCTAAATTTGGAAGCCATATTAAAGTCTTCCCAAGCCTATCCTGAACCCTAACTGATTTGCCCGTTCACACAGCCCATTAGCTTCTGGTCTATAGGGAATAATAGTGACCTTCCAAATGCCCATTACATCCTCAAGACACTCTAACGTCTTGTTTACGAATTCTCTCCCATTATCTGTAATCAGCACCTCATAACGACAGATATACCCATTAAAGAATGCAACTGCCACCTCTTCCACTGTTATATGTTTTAACGGAAAAATCTCTACGAACCTAGTTAACTTGTCAGCAACCACCAACAGGTGCTTGTGGCCATAACTAGATTCTCAGAAACTGCTTAAAAGATCCTTATGGATCCTTGAGAATGGCCTACTGGGAATAGGAAATGAACCCAACTTACAAGAAACGACCCTCGATGGCTTACATGCATAACAAACTGAACAACCCCTCACAAAGTCTTCCACTGACGTGAGCATAGTCTTCCAAAAGAATTGTCCCTGTATATTCCGATACACTTTCTCCATACCCAAATGCAAACTGCCAGACGTACAGTGAACGATATCCAGAACCGTAGGCACTAAACTCCTAGGAACAACTATTTGCGTCGTATCACCCTTATCCTCATTATTCCTTAGTCTGTACCTAATCTTCCTAACTAAGAAATCACCCTCTAATTCAGGCCCCGCAAAAGGCAGCTTATAACCCTTCCTAACTAATTCCCCTCTAAGAAACGCTTTTGTGCCTGCCAAAATCACATCCTCATCCTGCTTCTCTTTTACTAAACTAATATCCCAATCTGTGCAATCTCCAGATACATAACATACATGAGTACCATCTGCATCAGAAAAACTTCTACTAAGGGCGTCCGCTGCAACATTATGTCTACCGTCTATATACCTAAGCTTAGCATCAAAATCCCTGATTGTCAGATACCTCCTAGCCCTTTTTGGGGAAAGATCTGACATATTAAAAAAAATCCAACAATGGCTTATGATCCGTAAGAACCTCTGCTTGATTGCCCAAAAGAAGCATTTTGAAATGAACCAAACTAGATACTTCAGCAAAGGCCTCTTTGTCCACTACCGACCATAACCGTTCATTACTACCCCGTGTCTTAAACTTCCTACTGTAAAACGCAATCGAATGGAGTCTTCCATAAGGCATGCCCCTATACCATCACAACTAGCGTCCGTTACCAACGTGAAAGGACATTCCAAACCAGGAAACTTCAACACTGGGGGATTCACTAAGGCATCCTTAATCTTCTGAAAAGCTACTTGCTGTCCATCTCCCCATAAAAACTGCACATCATCCCTCAGGACATCTGTCAAGGGAGATGCTAGAATAGAAAAACCCTTCACAAATCTACGGAAAAATCCAGCCATGCCTAAGAATGACCGAATCTGCTTCTTATTCTTCGGAGTAGCAAAATCCACAATTGCCCTAACTTTATCATCATTCACTTTAACACCCTTCTTAGAAATGGTATATATATATATATATATATATATATATATATATATATATATATATATATATATATATATATATATATATATATATATATATATATATATATATGTATGTAAGTATGTATATAGTTCTGTTGCAGCACTACCAGTAGTTAATATTTTTCTCGTTTTGGTTTGTAGACGTTTTTATTGCTAAAAGTGATTACCAAGGTTTCTCGGAAGCTTGAGTAAATAAAAATTTCATTAAGGAAGGAGTAATAATGAAAACATATTTACTTCCCTACCTAATGTATACACGTTGCCTTCACGAATCTAAGCAATTTGGTAAATGCCTTCAAAATGCGTTTAAATGCACATATTGGTTTGCAATGTTCCATTTATTTGGTTACATTTATTTTCAATTATTTTTTTTATTTTCCCTGTGCATTTGCGAAAGATTTATTCTGCAGAAATACAGGAGATAATAACGTAGAGATAAGTATCTTCACTCGGCTTTTAACTTATTTAAGGAGGTCTTCATTTATCTGTCGAGAATAAAGAACTTATCTATATAAGGAGATCTTGATATCACCTTTAGTTTCAGACGCAGACTTTGTAAGCTACCTCATGTTTGCTCATTCAGTATGCCTAGCAGTGCATGAGTGCTCTCCTTTAGTGGATGGTCTGCTGGCTTATGCAAAAATTCCTCTTTGAAACAGAGTATATCTTTCTTATCTTTCTTTAGGATACATTGAAATCTTTAGTAATTTTCAGATCGGACAAGTTCATCTATTTTATATTTGAGTAGTGTAGTTGCAGAGGTATAAATTTTATCATTCCTACTCAACTGGCATTGTATCATGACTGGAATAGTACAGGCAAGTTTACATGATGTTCATATAAGATTTTCGTCGGCAGTGTTACAATAAAACAAACTGATGCATCATCTTAGAAGCTGTTTTAGGGGCTAATTCATAGGTATATTGATAATTGTATGTCCTTCTTCATTCAAGATTAAAGGTGACCCTAGAGCTGAGCATATGAAAAACTTCATGAAAACCTCGTATTGTCTTCCTTGTTTTTCTTAAACATGTTTCATTACGTTTTAATGTGTAATTTCGTAAAGAGAGAGAGAGAGAGAGAGAGAGAGAGAGAGAGAGAGTGGCGGTCTCTGGATAGTTTTCAGACACCTTTCCTTTAGGAGAGACTTGACATGCAATCCTTTGAATATCTCTCTCAACTTGATCTGAGAAGAATTCATCTGAAGAAGCCTGTAATACATCTCTGAATAAGTATTTGTTATCTATACTGAATGGGTATTTTGTGAATAATTGTTCCATAATATAGCTAATAGTATTTTGCAGTACTTCATCAAGGAACTTTTATCAAACTTTTTGTCGAAACATATATCTATAGTTGAGTTCAGTATTTCTTAATCAGTTTCAAAATTTGATTAATCATGGAGATGTGACTGAGTGGTACACCACTTGGTTCACGTTTGATAGGCCCGCAAATTGCTCCGGCCTTCGTTGGCTGAACTGTCGGAATCTGAGGTGCACTAGGAGATCTAAGCTGATGCAACTGTAGCATCACATGGACGGAATTAGGGTGATCTCATGGTATCGAATGTTCTTGTGGGGTTAATGTGTGATACCCAAACACATCCCCACTAGCTGAGAATCCTCAAATTATATTTTTCCATCAACCCGTTCGGTCTAATCTTCGCGGGTTTCTTCTCCGGGCCAGGTTTCTTCTCCCTGCCTTTGACCTTGTAATGCCGGTATATGTTGTTGTTTGTAGCATTCGTGCAGGCTTGGGATCTTCGTTGGTAGTGGAGTGAGGAAGAAGTTAGTCAACGTTACGAACCTAAGTAGATCTTCTTGGAAAGTTTCATGCGTTCACACTGCCGAAACTAATCACCTTTGAGGCGAGTGATCTAGCTTCTGGGGTTTCATAATATATAAAATAGTAACAGGTACCCACCATTCACGTTATGAGCTACTTCGTGGCTCCAAGGCTTGTTTTTTTTATGCTTGGACTGATGAATAGGGAAAATTTTTGTAGATTCTCTGGGAGAGAGTATCCCATGGCAGTGTGTAGAACTGAGATTTTCAAAACGTTACTTGCTTTCGTACCGCTGATCAGTACAACGTTGAAGTAAATAGCCGATACAGAGGGTTAAACTAGACAGAAGAAAAGCAGTGAAAAGGGTAGAATCAGACAAACAGACTGACAGATGGACAGAAAATACAAGAGGAGAAAGAGATTGGATTTTTTTTTCAGAAAGGGATCGAGTGGTTTGTTGATTATTTATGACTGAGCCACTTCTTGTAGACTTTCAGTTATTTTTTGGCATTAGTTAAAAAGGGAAACTTTTGAAGTTTTTATAAAGGTAGCTACAAATTTTACAAAAACTTTATTCTCTTTTGCGAGAGTTCGTCCCTGGTCAGTGACGTACAATGCAAATGCTTTCCTTTCACTGTCTTTATTGGCTCAGTAAAAAGTCTTTTAAATTGGAAGAGGGCCTTTATTAACTCAAAAGTATACTGACATCGATTTTCAGTGTTTCATTAGGCAATTTAATTTTGGTACCTTTGATACCATGGCGTTGATAGATTTTTCACTTCCTTGAATACCTGTGTCCTTATAATTAATTTTGTCATATTTGGCTCATGATTAGTTCTTGACTTCAGTTTTGTATTGTGGAGCGAGTGAAACTTTGAGGAAATAACGAAATGATTTTCATAAGGTGGCTACTCATCATGTAACTGTGGTCCGGATTTTACACCGTAAATTGGTTTCCTTCTCACTGGAAGGTTCTGCTGCCATGATATTAACGTCATTGGTTACCCTAGAATTTGTCTCTCATGTTTTTTTGTATCTTAATTTGTTCTCCTGTTCATGATAAGGCTTTTCAGTATCATACTTCAATTCACCCATGTTTTGTTTTCTTTCAGCTACCCAACCTTTAATATTTCGATGAATAAGACGGTGCCTACTAAGGGAGTCAAAGCCGATGAAACGCTGTTTTTCGGCAACAACTTTTTATCAGAGTATCAGATAAAGGTGAAAGTTGGCAAGTGTATATTTTACAACCCTACCTAATTTTTACAAGTATTATTTAGTACCAAAGTTCAATGGTTCTGGTACTTAGAGTAAAACTGTGTTTCCTATGCCAGAGCCATCAAAATCGCAGGTAAGAGTTTTGAACACAACAGTCGCGTTAACCTACGATGTCATGAGGCTCAACCCACAGTGAAGAGAAGTTTACATATGGGGAAAACGTCTCTTCACTGTGGCTCTGCCCACTTACTGATGACATATTCACTAATAGATGTTAGTACCCAAGGCCAAGAGAAAGAGAGGGTCTGCTCACTTCCCCTCAGAATCCCCAATGTAGGCGGAGCTTTGTCTACCTCATTGCGTCAGCAGGTGAATTGCCGAAATGAGCAGGTACCTCTAAGATACGTCATCGGCTACATAGTTACCCCAGGTGGGAGGTGACTCCACCCAATTGGGTAAACCTTGTCTCTCTTGACTTTGGATTGTCTAACAGCTCCTACCCACACTTCTGGGCTGGCCAAGCGACTATTATCCACTATAGAAATGATTAACTATTTACGCCATGGGTCTTCTCGCTTGTATGCAGTGGCAAGCCGTAGAACAAATGCAGTCTTGCAACCATGGGGACAATTCCATATCTTGCTGGCCATTATCGAATTTGTTGAAGCCTAGACTGTGTAAGCGTTAGTGACTTCCTACTTGGTTGATGGGCGGACCCTCATGACATCATATGTTTATAGCACGAGTGGTTTTCAGGATCCTTGTCTGTGATTTTCTCGGTTCTGGCCTGGGCAACTTCATTTTACTCTATAATATCAAAACTATCAATTTAGGTGCTATATAATACTTGCAAAAATTAGGTGGGTTTATATCAGAATTTCACCTTTATCGCAAAAAATTAGGTAGGGTTATAAAATATACACTTCTCAACTTTCACCTTTATCCGATGCTTTGATAAAAAGGTGTTGCCGAAAAACCGTGTTTCATCAGCTCTGAATCCCTTAGTAGTAACGCTAAATACATCTAATTAACGTTAGTATTTACTTGATGCCCAGTCAACCAATGAAAAATATTGAATCTACACTAGGAGCAACAGGTTTTGATTTGATATGTAATATTTGCAGTTCGAATTTTATGCAATAGTGTATTGGTAAAAATAAAATCACCCATTCAGAAGGAACAGTGTCATATATCGAACACGATGGTAGAGTTTTCTTCCTTTTCAGAAAAGTCGCATGAGTGTAGAAGATTGCTCTTGTATAATTAGATTTCACCCGAAGGTCGTCAGTGTTTTACTCCATATAATAGGCTTCCTCTAATTAGGTTTCTCCTGATGTACCATCCAGTTCAAGGCGCAGTTGGGCTCCTCTTCATCCTTTTAAAGTCTTGTTTAGTCAAAGCTGATTTCACACTGTTCTATAAAACATTGTGCACTATATCTAGGTATTTTACACATACTGAAGTTTCTACATTAATATATCTAGGTATTAACAGAACTGAGGTTTCCTAATTAATATATCTAGGTATTTACATAACTGAGGTTTCCTAATTAATATATCTATGTATTTGCAAATACTGAGGGTTCCTAATTAATACATCTAGGTATTTACATATACTGAGGTTTCCTAATTAATATATCTTAAGTATGTTCAAATACTGAGGTTTCCTAATTAATGTATCAAGTATTTACATATTCTGAGGTTTACTAATTAATATATCTAAGTATTTTCAAATACTGAGGTTTCCTAATTAATATATCAAGTATTTAGATATACTGAAGTTTCTTTATTATTGTGCTTCAGCCGAACTCCGTTATGCTAACGTTACTTAAAGATAGCGTAGACCAGGACCATATGTCAAGGCAGTGCCAGTTACGACAACTACAGTATCAGTCTCTAACATCGTAGATGTAGTTTTTAATTAAGGCACGTGACTTTTTCTGACAAGATTTATCTTTCCCTTGCAACTGAAAGAAGCACAGGACTAGTAACCTTTACCTTTAGTCGCCTTAGTGATGCTTTGAAAAACTGTAGCTCTCAGTAACGTGTTTGTCGTTTACCCATACCTTATTTTGGATCAGTTATAGGATGGCTAATAATTTTAATCTTGTGACCGGTAATTCGGGAGAAGAATAAAAGAATGATGGTCGAATGAACTGAAAACATCAGTGGAATTGCAGAAAACCGATAAGTCGTGGATCATGAAAGAACAAACAAACAGTATACGTTAACATATAATGACTTTCCTAATGTGCACCAGATTTTCTTCTGTTGACATTAGTACTCTTAATTACCATTGACAAGGAAATTAGTTTTGGTACGATTTTTCTGATTATATGTTAGAAGTATTGCGGGACAACCAATAAACAGATTTTATCGAAATATATTTGATTAGGGTTTCGTGTGGGCCCTAATCAGGATCCGAATCAGTATTAAGAAAAAACTGTCATTAAAAGCACTAATATCTAGTTAAGAACTTTCAGCTGTTTATTACATATATATATATATATATATATATATATATATATATATATATATATATATATATATATATATATGTGTGTGTGTGTGTGTGTGTGTGTGTGTGTGTGTGTTTGTTTGTGTGGGTGTGTGTGTTATTATTATTTTTATTATTATTATTATAAAGAAGATAAACCCTATTCATATGAAACAAGTCCACAGGGGCCATTGACGGTTTTCAAGCTTCCAAAGAATGTGGTGTTCATTTGAAAGGAGTAAGAGAAGGTCTTAGAAAAATAAAGAAAGAAGAGATCAGTTACTAGAAAAGAAAATATAAATTAACAAATTCATAAATACATAGATAAAAATGTAAGTAATTTATGCAAATACAAGGAGAAATGGTTTAGGGTAGTAAATTGTTGCATCTTCGCTGGAACTTTTGAGGTCCCAGTCGAACAACATCTTCGGGGATACTGTTCCACAGTCCAACGGTGTTAGGAATAAAGGACCTCTGGAACTGGGAAGTTTGCCAGCGAAGCAGATTTACTGTATGTTGGTGCTGCTATTCAGCAACTCTGGTTGCTTTTGGAAGGAAAAGTGGATCTGTGTATGTATATATACATACATTATATATATATATATATATATATATATATATACTCACTCTTCTCTTTATATATATATATATATCATATATTTATTTTTGTGCTTTAGCTCTTTTCGGCTGATAAAGTTAATGTTATTGTAGCGCCCACATGGCAGGCCTACGATCAAAATCTGCTTTCTTCCATGATGAGTAACGATGGTCGAGAGAAGCAAATTCTCTAGCACGTCCTTTATGCAAATATCTCAGTCACCGTTATGGTCACCTTTCATGTATTGTTATCATTCTGTATATTGTTATGCCAGCTTTCCAGTAATGTATGTATAATTGTCAGTCAGATGTCTTGTATCCATCCATATGTAAATTTATATCTGTGAAGAAACACGGATGCTTGAATTTAATCTCTTCCTCGATCTGTCAAGAGGTCAGGACTACTTTGCGGCTCATACGAGCTATTGACGTGTGTGAAAGTTTTGTAAATAAATTAGTAAGCTATACACCTCAATATCTTACTCGTAACTCACGCACATTATCATGTGGCTTTGGCCAGGCTTGAGGTAGTTGATTACTTGTATAAGACGATTGTAGTTTAAGTCCTCCATCCTCATTTCTAGTATAAGTTTTATAGTTTGCTGAATTCTCCAGTTCTTGAGACAGGAGGAATCCTGCTTTAACTTTTTTCTAGTCGATGTCAGAAGTTTGTTGGATTTACAGTGTAAAGAAATATTTTCTCCATTAATACCCAACTTATACGTCAGGATATTAAATTTTGTTAGATATGAAATTTACTAAATAATGAAGGTTTAAACAAGTATCTTTCCAAATTCATTGCCGATCACGAACAGAAGGATAATCATTCTTTTTCATACGCAACACTGAATACGGTGTAAAAATTGTTTGTATTCAGTTGAGGAAATTGTGATCATGTGAACTGAATGAAATGTTTAAATGCCTCTGGCTCTGGCTGAGCATTTTCCTTGCAAGTGGGTTTATCGAATCGTAATTTTTAAATTTGGAAATAAATAGGTTTGAAGGTTGTTAATGTAAGTTGGTTACCTAATATATTTTGGTCTTTACCAGTTTACAGATAGCGTTGAAAAATAATGTGTGATCTGATGATTTTTTTAAGTGAAGTTTCACAACTCGTCAGAAGTAATTAAATTTTTAATTGTGCTGTTTCACTGCGCTTTAAATTGGTTCTTTATCCTTGTTTATTGCTAGGAAAGACTGATTATAGTGATAAAGTATTTAAAAGTTTTTAAATTAAATTTCTCTCTCTCTCTCTCTCTCTCTCTCTCTCTCTCTCTCTCTCTCTCTCTCTCTCTCTCTCTCTCTCTCACACACACACACACACATATATATATATATATATATATATATATATATATATATATATATATATATATATATATATATATATATATATCAATATGATCTTAAAGAATGTATTGTTATTTGAACGAATTCCTTTCTCAGGTATTCACAAGAGATTTATATAAACATAGTTTGTTCCTACACATATACGAAACTAAGCTTTCGCATATGGAGTCCTTGTGCTTGGCGCACTTCAGCTGTTGCTGATTCATCTCTGGAAAACAAAATCCTAATGCTAGACCTATGGTCACATGTGACCTGGGACGGCCTACCTTTGTCCAGCATGTTCGCAGCCGTGGTACTTTTTGCACACTTTTGATTCGTCTTACATTACAGTTATACTGTTTCTTTGTTCTTTGTGGCTTGGGCTTTCGTGCCCCTACATAGGTAATTATCATCAAGCTGTTCCTTCCTGATATCCAGACATTTGGTTACGTCTTCTCTGCCCCCATAGAAAATTAGTTTTTCTGTGTTTTAGTGTGTTTTTCTTGACCCTTTGTGCGAGATGAGAAAGTGGTGTCCCCTAAGCATTCATCATGTATCTAGTGGCATCTCTCTACGAGTAGAGAATAGTTCAGTGACACAGTGTTGTTAAGGGTAGTCCCCTCCTTGCTTATGAAGAATGTATACATAGATGCTTATTGTGAATTTTTTCCCTGTAATTTAGTGTTGAAAATAGTGACTCTTGTTCTTGACATGGGCATAAGTGCTCACGAATTCCCATGGTACCTAGTGTTGACTGTGTTTTTTTCTTTTTCTCTCCTTCCACAACCCTTCAGTGTAATGAGATGGAAGAAAGTGGTAAGTCTGAGGTGCGTCGGTTCATAGCCAGGGATAAGCCTAGCAGTAAGTTTATATCTCCATTAGCGGTGGACTCCCACTCAGTGTGCATTTTGTGCAGGGGTTGAGTATGTTCCCACAAGCTTCCCTGCTAGGAGTGTGTGACATGGTCTTCTCAGTGGCAAAAATATGAGAAGAGGTGGAAGAAGAAAGCCACCCTCAGCTCCAGAGAACCCACACTGATCCGCTCCCCTGGCCCCTCATGCTTATCTTTGCAAACACCTCCTCCATTTACCAGTCACGCCTGCTAAGGATTTCTTTCCCTCCCACCCCTAAGTCGTCAGGTAGAAGGAAGACAGAGCCTCCCTTAAAAGCACTGGCAATACCTGAACCATGAGGAGTAGGGAGACAGCACGACGGAGTCCGAGGAGGTGAACCCGGTGAGCAGCAAGAGAAGTCCTGATTCACTGTACAGTCCTTCTCAACCAGTCAAGTACCAGAGGAGGGAAGAGTGGACCCGCAGGTTGCTGGGCTGTCGATGACAGAGATCCCTGGTGACGATGTCAGACTCCTCTCCTGGCCATCGTCAGCAGTGAGATCAACCTCAGCGAGAACATTACCAAAGAGGATCTGCTTGAGAAGGAGGAGCATGTCCCACTACTCCGATGAATTAACACTGAATCACCAGCGCCACCAAAGGAGCAACTCATCCCAGCACTCCACCACAGGAATTTCCCACTCTCGTTTGAGGAGTAGATCGAGGAGGCGATCCACCTCGAGAGGGTGGATGTGACAGAGCTATGTCCCACACCTCCACACACTGCTCCTAACACTGATCATCAAGACAAGATAATGTTGGACAAGAGAAGTCACTGGTCTCACTTGGGAGGTAGAGTTAGGAGATGACCCTCCTTGAATGCCAACCAGAACAGAGCAGGGTCCCACGCCTCCTACTGTTCCCGGTCCTGGTTATGAGGGTGGGCACATCAGTAATGCCCAATACCACTCAGTCTCCCCCATCTGGTATGCCCGAGCAACTGCTTGGTGGAATGAAGTGGAAACCATGCCATACCATAACCCGCTACTCTGGGAGTAGAGGGAATGCTAGAGGAAGAGGTAGAGCTTTCCCTCCTAGAATTACCAGACAAGGAGAAGGGCTTTGTGGAATTCATCCTACAGATCCCTAGACAATTGGGTCTGCTTGAACTTGACATCATTGTTCCACAGGAGTACCCCACCTCATTTCTGGAACATATGTCGGAAAACCTCCTGGAGACAAAGCAGACAGTTTGTCTTCCCTGGTCCTTGCTAATTACAGGCGTCCTGGAAGAGGTGAATAGCCTGGTAGTGGGAGAAGAAGGTTCCTTGGCCTCCTCCAGATTGCTGAAGCTGCTCCTCCCACCTGTTCCCCACCATGCAAAGAATTACACACCAGAAAATGCCTGTGCCTTACTGAGGACTTTAAGCTCGACAGTCTGCTGGCTGTTTAGTAATGTCCCACTGGAGAGTTTCTGGCAACTCGGCACAAAGTTCACCAGCTTAGAAATGACTAACCAAGAGGTCATACTAGGAAGGACATTGAAAGCCACCTCCTGGCTGAGTAGGTGCCCGGGAGCCTAGGTGAAGGAGATGAAGGAACTTATTCTACCAGAGAAGCAGCACTTCATGAAACAATACATGGCTCCTGCGGATAAGGCTTTGTCCTATGTAGCCAAGGTTGTAACCCATGCATGGCCCAACGTCATCCTAAAGAGGAGGAAGAAATTCTTAACATTAGCACAGAAGTATATTTCAGTGGATAGTTGGCTGAGCCTGCGAAACAGTCCACTTCTGGACTCGCCTTACTACTTCCTGCCAGACATATTGAACCAGGCGGTAGCAGACGGGAAAGAAGACGCCAAGGTCTCAGTCTTCTCAGTGTTGAATAAGCCAGTCCTGAGAGGACAGGCCACTGGCTCTGTGGTTCAAAATAGACTTCCCATCTCCACCGGACTGACATTTCTCCCCCTGGTATCAGCCCCAGAACTGCGTAGCTCCTTGGGGAAAAGGATGGAAGAAGGTCAGTCTTTTCGTTCTTCTCAACCCCGCCGACCCATTAGGTGAACAGGACAGGGAAGAGAGGAGGATCGAGATGAGACTCAAATTATCTCACCCCCAGACCTGCAGAAGGTGGGGGGCTGTCTTCAAAACCACTCAGTTTCCCCTCCTACTAGAACAACTTGCCCAAGGGGAGGGCCCAGTAGCCAGAGATTGGAGACATGCTACAGAATGGCTGATAGAAGTGGTAGAGAACAACACATGGCTTCTACAGTCGCCTCTTCCAACTGGAGAAAGCGTTGGGGGGATGGAGGCTGGTCAAAGATCTGTCAAACCTGTTTGGCTTCCTCCAGCTGACTCCATTCAAACTGGAGACGTTGCAGTTGGTCATAGTGTCAATAAGAGAAGGAGGCTTCATGGTCTTGATAGACCTTCAGGATGCATACCACCACATCCCAATACATCCCTCCTGCAGGTAAGTTCCTGCAGTTTGTCTCCCAGAATATTGCATTCAAATTGAGGGCAGCTCCCCAGGTTTTCACCTGAGTGTTCCAACTAGTGTTGGGATGGGCCCACAGGAAGGTTATAATGAGCAACAAAGGCAGCACATTGTCTTGGAGATGCGAGCAGTCTGGCTGGCACTCCAACATCTCCCAGCTTTCCTCCAAGGTAAGTCCAGAGTCGTGGTGAGTGACAACACCTTGTTGGTCACTTACATAAACAGACAAGGAGACACAGCCTCTCACAGCCAGAATGACTTCGCAGTGAAAATGCACTAGAAATCAGAGACCAGGGGACTACACCTGTCAGCCAGATATATCCTTGAAAAGAACATCATGGCAGAGCAGCTAAGCAGGGTGGACCAAGTAGTGGGAACAGAATGATAATTGGAACAGGGCGTAGTAGACAGGTTCCTCAGGATGTGGGAGGGCCCTACATTGGGCCTATTTGCCAAAGCAAGGAACAACAGGCTTCTCCTGTATTGTTCTCTGATCCCCCACCAAAGGGATGTCCTACAAGACAGAACAATAGGGAGATTTTGAGGAATACCTTTTCCTTCTGGTTGAGAGAAGGGGTTATGAGGTATACCAGCTGGACCACAGTGGAGACCCTTCTCCAACCAAAGTAAGGGCTCATGATATCAGAGGGATAGGGTCTTTGGTGGCGTTCAAGAAGAATCTCTCTGTCGTTCAGGTCCTCAGGGCATGAGTCTGGAAGAGGAAAATGACGTTCACCTCTTTCTACATCCAGGACTTAGCACACTGGTCCTTGGATACCTTCACCTTGGGGCCGGTAGTGGCAGCCTAGCAGGTGATATGAGGATGTAGAACCGTATGGGAGCTCTGTCAGGAAGAGGGGAGATGATGTCACAGACCTCATGAGGGTCTTGGTGAGTGTGGTTTTCATGTATACTGGACCGAGCAGTTGAGAGGGGACAGGCAACATCGCCTGAGATCCAGAGGGGGAGATCAACTCCTGTTATTTGGTAGGGAAATATCCACCTGTTACCTGGGAGAGATCATCCTCCCATCTCAGAGTAAGGCTCCATATATGAAAGCTTAGGTTCTTGTACATGTCAAAACAAATACCAAATTAAAAATAAATTTGTATTTTTCCCAACATACGAACTTACACCTTCATATAGATAAATTTACCCTTATCGTACCACCTCGCATAGTTTTGATCTCTCACTCCTCCTTGGCGACAGAGAGTAATTACATATGGGCTGACTCACACAGTGGACGAAGGTAGGCCGTCCCGAATCACATGTGACCATAGGCATAGTGTTCGGATTTTGCTTTTCAGAGATGAATCAGTAGCAACCAAAGTGTGCCAAGCGCAAGTACTCCACATATGAAAGTGTAGGTTTTTATGCTATGAAAATTACAAATTTATTTTCAACTTGGTATTTTTTATACTTTTAGATTTACTCTTCGATGACCAGCTTTTCAGATAAATGTAAAATGTAGCTGGATTACTGAAGAACAGCACAGCAGGTTTTTGAATAGGTTATACCATGAGAAAATATCCTGTGGGTCATTTCGGTATATATTGCTTCTCAGAGAAAGTCTCGGATGATCTTCCAGATGTTCAGTGTGTTATGTTCATGGACACCAGTCTTGAAGTCCAGAAACAGTGTGTTTTCAAATGGCAACCTTGTAATCGTTAAGCGAACTTCCATTTTAGTTTTTTCACTATTGAAAACTCGAATGATAAATCCTTGGCAAATTCTTGCTTGTAGTTAGGCAGTTCTAGCAATTACACCACATTATTCGGAAAAGAATATTAAAATCTGAGAACAGGGCTTGTAGTATATTTTAATAATTACTTTTAAATCTTGCTTCATGTTTTATGAATTTTTGTCTTTTTCCATTTGATCCTTAGGTAATGGATAATTCTTTCGTATAATATCAGTAAGCACATCAGGTTTTATCTGAATAATCCTCTTTGTAGCAAAGGGGGTTATATATATATATATATATATATATATATA
>NC_089796.1:54838735-54881235 GCF_040412425.1 Macrobrachium rosenbergii
CATTGTAAATAGAGCACTTTACTTTGTAGAAGAGGTGGCTTCAGCATAGAATGGCTTTGGAGGAGGACTTAAGGGGCTCACTGGTAATAAGACTGAGGCACGGCAAGGTGGACCTTGTTGAGGGGGCACGGCACTCTAAGGGATGCGGGAGGCAAGGGAGAGGGCGGTGTCTCGACTGCGTCCAAATATTGACCTTTTGTTCCATGGGTCGGTTCTTTTAAGCCCTCAGTTCTGGATTAGGATGCTTTCCTGTCCAGATGGGGCTAACGTCATTCCTCTATGCTTGGGCATCTTTTGATTCAGGGTCACTGCGTGGTCAGTCAAGACCACATGATTCTACGGGGCCCTTCCCTCATAATCCGTGCCGCCGGTTCTATTTCGCCTCTGGCCAAGGTTATCTTCCCACGGCTCCGCGTTTTGAAACTAAGGATCCTCCAGCAGTCACATGTTTACAGAGAGAGAGAGAGAGATAAACAGTGTGTGATTAAAGGATTTAGGGAGGGGCCAATATTTCATGCCCTTCCTTGTCAGGCGGTACTAAGCAAAGCACAATATTTCTTATTGAAGATTCTATATTAAAGCTTTGGAAGGTGGGTTGCTTGCGAAGATATAGCAACTCCCCGCCTAAGTTGACATCTCGCATCTTCATTTGGGTGCGGATGTCTACCAATCCAAGCAATTCGGCTGACAATGCTTTATGTTACTCTGCTTTTCTCTTTAACGGTACTCATTTGTTTTCATCAAACTAAATTTCTCTGCTTCATAGGAGATATTTGCAAAATTCACTTGACACTGAATGTTTTACATTAATCACAGAGTAAAAGAAACGGTTTTAATATTAAATTACTGTTACTTTTAAACGGGAATTTGTTAAAGAAATGTGATAAATTATCGTAATTATCAAAATACAATAAATCATAAGCTATTGCTATTCTAGAGCAGAAACTGTTACAAATATGAGAAAGGTATCGTAAATATTAAAATACTATAACTTTAAGTGATTTCCTTAAGGTAAATCTTAAAATAATCATGCACTTAACTTTTAGTAGTAATTTTTACACAAAGACATGCAGTTAGTTTTCCTTGATGAGGCATTATAATGAAGTATACATGGTCTTCAAGTTAGGTGTTGCCATGTTACTTGAGGCGACAGCACAGTGCCAGACGTGGCACTAACAACACGGGTGCCTTGCAGCTCGAAGCTAAGTACAATGAAGGACAGACAGGTGTGTAAAGTACATGGGCTTTTCGAGTCACGGTCTTGGTATTTAAATTACAAGGAGAATAAATGACAGATGCAAGAGTGAGTAAAAGTTGTGATTAATATACCAGCATTACATTCCTCAGCCTATGAAAGATGGCTTAGGTTCATTCCTTAGCCCCAGAGGACATTAAATGGCAGTCAGAGGGCGCGACCCCTCTGGCAGGAGCATCTGCCAATGGTGATGGTAACGGCACACTGCCAGGAGTGGCACTCATGCGGTCGAGGCCTATGGCTCTGTTATATTCAATTTAAAATGTACCATGCCTTCGTAGGCATGAAAAGGAAGTCAAAGGACTTACTGTATTTAAAGAATCTGGCAACTGCACTCTACATTGGCAGAGTCGGAAGCAAAGTAAAATGAGGAGCCATTTACAAGGCTTTTAAAAAATGGGCATCAGCAATTCAGACAGAAAAGTCATGAAAGGAGTTGGAACCTAAGTACTACGTACCTGAGGTTTTTCCCTGGCAGGCGAAGCCTAACAAGAGAAGGTGAACATTTTTTCAGACTGACAGACTGATTTTTGATGTGGAATAATAACTGAATACTGAAATGGGAAGTGGTGCAAGTATCGCTTTAATTTCCTATCATTTGATGTGGAATAATCACTGGATAATGCAATAGGAAGTGGTGCCAGTATCACTTTAATTTACTAACATTTGAAGTTGAATAATAATTGAATACTGCAGTGAGAAGTATTGCTAGTATCACTTGAAATTCCCAACCTTTTCATCACTTGAAATTCCTAACCTTTTATGTGGAATAATAATTGAATACTACAGTGGAATGTGGCGTTAGTATCGTTTTAATTTCCTGACATCTGATTTGTAATAATAATTAACTACTGCAATGGGAAGTGGTGCTAGTAACACTTCATTTTCAGAGAATTTGATGGAATAATAATTGATTATTGCAATAGGAAGTCAAATACCTTCTTACTGAAGGTATTTGACGGGGACATTCATAATTTGTCCTGTGAAGTTTCTTTTGTCGTAATTTTATCAATTTCCCTGAAGGAGTAACTTGGGTAGCTGTGGGTTCTCATCATCCCCCTCCTTCCTTGGTATTTGTGACTACTTAGTCATCTAAGACGCCGTCGACAGGTAAGCATCATGTAAATCCGAGATGCAGGGTTTGGGGCTAGCAGCCTCACTCCTAAAGACTTGCTTAAACCGGGAAGGCTAAACCCTCAAAGCCTCCCCTACGATGGAAACATGGAATGATAATGTACAGTATATACATATATATACAATATATATATATATATATATATATATATATATATATATATATATATATATATATATATATATATATATATTTCATCATTTATACCTTCTCTCTCTCTCTCTCTCTCTCTCTCTCTCTCTCTCTCTCTCTCTCTCTCTCTCTCTCTCTCTTTTTTACTGGTCTATTTCTTTTATCTCTTGGGAATCCCATATCTGGATTTACGCATGTTTGGCATTTGTGATGATGATATTAATTTGTAATTACAATTTCATGTATGCTTTGTTGTCTTTGATAAAACCGATTAAATAGGTATAGATTCTCAGCTGGTGGAAGATTAAATATGCAGTAGTGAAAGACAGCATGATTAGTCGACCATGAGGTTGGACGGGATGAAACAACTTAATTAATAAGAGATTATCTTTCTATTTTTGGCAAGACTCTCCTTCATCAACGATGTCATTGGAGCTGATCAAAGGCAGAATTCTCCGTTCAGATTATCTCTCTCTCTCTCTCTCTCTCTCTCTCTCTCTCTCTCTCTCTCTCTCCCTCCTCTCTCTCTCTCTCTCTCTCTCTCTCTCTCTCTCTCTCTCTCTCTCTCTCACTTCTTTTGGTGGAAGTTATTACATATGAAATGGAGTGCTTTTAAAATATCCTAGATAATGTATACCCTTCTTTTTAAGTGAACCCTGGCAGTGAAGATAGTACTCTCGACAGAACTTTTTTTTTTATTATCGTTATGAATCTTCTCAGCTAAAACCTGTGTTCGGTGAGAAAATTTTATTTATGCAATATAAAGATTGCACAGATTTTACAGAAATTGACAGGTTATCGTTATCTGGTGAAATATTAATATGATGATATTGATAACTCGTTACAAATTCAGTAGCCTCCGATCATCACTGATTAGATGTAATGGTACAAATAAACAGGTATAACAGATTGTACGGACTGCTCATAGGCAGATATTCTAAAATTAATAGGCCATGCGTTTGTTTTTTGCTGCCATTTATTCAATTTTCTATTCTTTTCTTTTTTAAAACTAAACCAATCAGACTACGTATGTTGCATCTTGTATCAATGGCAATTTTGCAATCTATCTATGCCTGACCCCATTTTTCGTTTTCATTTTAAGTATTCTTTATGTCATACCTTTTTACTCATTGTTTTGATCCGTCTGTTACATTTACAACGCATGTCTATCTTCCTAGACACTATCCAATCTCTTAGATGTTAATTCCCAAAACTCATTGTTTGCAGTGTGAGGTATCTCGACCCATGTCATCATAGCCCTTTATTTGCTGGATGTACAAAACTGGCTGTTGGATTGTCTCGCGAATTCTGTGCCCTTTGAAGGTGATGGATACCTTTAAGGTTACTTTCAATCCTTCCAGGGAGTCAGCAAAGCCCTGTACCCAGGGGTGAGGGGAAAAGCTGCTGGTTTGCGACAGTGATATGATCTCTCTCTCTCTCTCTCTCTCTCTCTCTCTCTCTCTCTCTCTCTCTCTCTCTCTCTCTCTCTCTCTCTCCCTCACTGATATGACTACATATGCATATTAGAAGAACTATCGGTACCGTGATCATTATTCCTCTACGAATTGCTAGCACATTTTACTTGCAGATATGTAGAGGTAACAATAAAGAAATCCCGAGCTGAGCAACGAGATTTTAAACATTTTTTTGAGCATATTCCTTTGTGATGTAGTTCTCGATACTCGATAGAATGCAAGTTATTATGCTTTATGCAAATACAAGGCCCAGGAGATACTGGAGCGTCAGATTGTATTGAACGCGGGTGTTTCATCTCTTAAATGTTGGTAGAAGAGTTTTATGCGACAGTTCCGTTCTCGGCCAGTGAAGGATTGCGCTTTATTGGTCATGATTGTATTCTACCTCGATTTTCCCGTAGTTTGAGGAAGCAGATGTTTATTTTACACCAGGAAGTGTGAATTTTGTCATGTAGTATTACGTCATATAACTAATTTTTTTCATTTTATTATAATTTATTTGTACATACTAAGAAGCAAATAAGTGGGGCAAAAATTATATCCTATATCATGTTACAGTATGGGGTCGAGACGCTTTCTTGGTACTCATGTGTCTCGTGTGATAACGTAGAACTTAATGAGAGGAGAACTTGCAGTAATTTTGACATATGATAAGCCTTCAACTGGCTATTTGTGTGTACATGTATGTGTTTTAATGCGTAGTGTTTGTAGCAGTCACAAATGCATGTAAAAAAGAGAATATAATGTGTTATATTTAACTCAACCTTTTTTCATAGGCGTTTAAATTATTAACACATGATCGTAAACAGGATCATGAAGGTTACTGTAGAGAAGTTTCAGTGTATAGGATTCATATGTTGTCTGTTAGGAAAGATTTCTTTCATTCAGAGTTAATGGCTAAAAAGAAGTGAACGATATATTTTAATAAAGGAACTGGGATCAATTATGTTGAAAAGAACCACAATTTTTGAACAGAATATCAAGAGATGAGAAATTTAGAGATATACAACAGACATTTGTTGAGAAGTAAATAAGAGAAACGTGAAGAAACATCTTTGGGAGTCGATGATGGCTATCCGGGGAAATGACTTGGAGAGGAAAATAATAATGGACAAGAGGCAGACGGAGAACCTGAGGGTAAAGGGCGCACCCGGAGACCCATTAAGGCCATCCACTCGAAGGTAATGAGGAGGACGACGACGGAATGAAAAAATTAACTGGTTTATCTATTTCTTCCAGTTGCAGTTTTTCCTTTTCATTAGCAGTAAGCTGTGCGTGGTGTTTGTATGGCGACGGGGTTATAGCTTTGGTTCATGTTGTTGTAGTTTGTTTTGGATAGAATGATATTATTTGTGTCACTTGTGGGCTCCAGTTTTTTCTCCTAGAGATCCATTGGCCATTTGTAAGGGTAGCTTGCAGACTTGTTGAATTCCCTAGCTTATGGTGAGGGTCTTTTGTGCGTTTTTTTATCAAGCTAAAGACATTTGCTTTTGCTGAGGATCCACGCCATATTTGTTAGAATCTTTGTAAGATTTGCTTTTCATTTGGCTTAGATTTCTTGACAGGTTATTGATATTTTATATTTATTTTTATCTTTTTTACTTGTTTTTTATATGCAGTAAATACATACGGGAGCGCTTTATGTGAAAGCATAGTGTAGTCAAAACAGCAGGTAGGAACATAAGTTGCATTGACCCCTGAACAGTACAAAAAAAAGTTTTCTCTTATTATGGGGTCGGTAAAGCTGAACTTGCAACTCAGTAGACACTGAGTTCAAATAAATAAATATATTATTTATATATATATATATATATATATATATATATATATATATATATATATATATATATATATATACATACTTTATAACAGCTCGGAAGACACGAGTTCAAGTGCATATGCAGACGTCCGTTTCATATTGACATAGTTTTATTAGTGCGACGTCTCAGGGACCAGCCCTATTTTAAAGCTGAAAGTTACAATAATAAAATAAAATTACAATAAACTTAACAGAGATTACTTGGAACACTGTTAAAGGCCATGATGAAGGAGACTGACGTCGTAGGGAACGCCAAAGCAGGAGCAGGCAGCAGGACAGCTCAACACATCAGCCAAAGGGAAGGCCTCAGATGGGATACATAGCATAGTTTTATTAATGTGACAGCAATATCAAACAGACATCTGCATTGAAACCCCTCCCGCTGTGTATCCTGTCTGAGCCTTCCCTTTGGGTGATGTGTTGAGCTGTTCTGCAGCCTGCTCCTGCTTTGGCACTCGTTACGATGTCAGTCTCCTTTATCATGGCCTTTAACAGTGTTTTAAGTAATCTCTAGTATTTTTATTGTAATTTTATTTTATTATTGTAATTATTAGGTTGAAAATGGGGTTGGTCCCTGAAACATCGCATTACTTAAACTACGCCAATATGAAACAGACTGCATTGAAACCCCTCCCGCTATGTATCCCATCGGTCGATATTGCAGGACCCCGCTTGGGCCCTCCAGGCACCCACTGTCCAAAACAACAAACTTGACCTACCGCAGAACATCAAGTTTCCCCAGAAAACACAAGTCGAAGACGGATGGCTAAAGCAGCAATTTTCATGTATTTGCAGGAACTACAGTATCACATTTGTAAAACCAAAACCATCTGTAAATGTGAAATGCTTCAAACTTTTGAACCATATGTAATGGAGAACCTTCCTTATTTTATACAAAGAATTGTTAACTGTTTTCCAGGTGTGAGGAAACTTGCCTGACCATAAAATTATGCTGTCTTGCTCTGATGTTACATGCTACCTTTCCATTTACAGAAGTCCGTGTCTTGTCAGAAATTTGTGACATTAAATTAGTTGGTACCCAGATGCTGCCTCTTATTCACCTTGTCTCCTCACTGGTGACCACCAAAATGACCACCACCAGCCCAATCAGCGACAACGCTGCAGCTGCAGCCGTCTGCCTGCCCCCATTCACGATGCACAACCCAGAGGCCTGGTTCTTCAGAGTTGAGACCATATTCAGATTCAAGAAGATCACATTGTCTTCACACAAAGCCGACGATATCTTCAAACAAATCACAGAGTGGCTAGCCGAGCCACAGACCACCGTCATGTACGAGATGTTGAAGGCACAACTGAGGTCATCCTTCAGCATGCTTCCTGCCCTCAGAACTAGGAAATTCCTAGACAACGTAGGATCAGCGATAGGAGACCAACGGCTGTCACAGGTCTACAAAGAACTATGACAGCTAATAACGATCCCCGCCACAGATGGTTGACCAGAAGCGATGCTAGACCTTGTGAGAGAGGTCCTCCTGACAAAGTAGCCATGCCAGACAGTTGCCATGATACCCAACACATTCACTGTGCCCCTCAACAAATTCCTGAGAATGGAATACTCAGTCTGTCTGGCCCAGACATCGTCAGAACCCACTCAACCACCTGTAGCAGCAGCCACCCCACAATCACAGCATCAAAGCGATACAGAACCAGACAGTGAGCTAGAGGGCCCCGCCTCTCCCATACACCGCTTACGAATCAACAGAAGGGAGAACAAACATAAACATAGGACCAAAATAGAAGAATGTCCAAAGGGCCCATGTTTCTTCTACTGGAGCTTCAGGAATTAGGCCTGAAAATGTGAGAACAGCTGCCTACTATCAAAGAACATGCAAGAGGGCTGCAGCAGTGGCCCAAGCAACAACCATCAGAGATGGGCAGACTGGTTGCCTTGTAAGGGGAACCAGCTTACCTTTCGCTGTCTTTCATCCAGGTACAAGTGAAAACACTCCACGTGTTTTTACATCACAGATGATATGTCCAACACACAGTTCCTTGTCATTACGGGCGCATGTAAGTCGTTCGTTCCAGCCAACCCACATGAACGCCTCAACCCCACTCCCAGCACTCTTCATGTGTCTACTGCCAGTGGTACCCCGCTTGAAATGTATGGAAAAAGAACTATGAAATTATCATTCAATGGCAAACCATACAGTTGGACATTCATCACAGCAGATGTCAAAATCACACTACTAGGAACAGATTTCCTGAAAGCCCACGACATGCTGGTGGTTGTAGCAAGACAGCAGCTGATTTAGAGAGAAGGCCCTATAGCACCCATCACTCCAAGAACAACAGCAAACCCTACATCGGGACCAGAGATCCGTCACCTCCTTCAAGAGTTTCCCTAAGTATTCAAAGATGTCCTCCAGCACGACCTAACGAGCCCTGCAAAACACCACATTGTCACTGAGGGTCCCCCAGTCCACACACACTTCAGAAGTTTGGCCCGGACAAACTAGCCTATGTCAAACAAGTATTCCATGGCATGGACCAAGCAGGAATCTGCCAGAAAGCTTCCATCCTGTGGGCATCCCACTCCACTTGGTAACTAAAGCAGACAGTACGTGGCGGCCCTGTGGCGACTACCAACGACTCATTGTCAAAACAGTACCAGACAGATACCCTCAGTCTAACTTTGCCTACATAACAAACCAGCTAGAAGGGACCAAAGTAGTCACAAAAATTGACCTACTGAAGAGGTACTACCAAGTCCCGGTAGAAAAGGAAGATATAGAAAAAAACAGCTATCATAACCCCATTTGGGACATACACCTTCAACTACAGCTGTTTCAGCCTTCGACCTCCAAGCACCTCATGGATGAGATACTCGGAGAACTGCCCTGCTGCTTCGTTTATGTCGATGATATCCTGATATTCAGCCCCTTCTATAAACAGCACATAAAGGACAGAAGGCAAGTCCTGGAGAAACTTGGAGAAAATGGACTAGTAGTGCAGGAAGATGAATGTGAATGGGTGAAAAGTACAGTAGAATTTCTTGGCCATCAAATAAGCGCCGAAGGAGTCAAACCCCTCCCGACAAAGGTCCAAGCTATCACCGATTTCCCAAGGTCAAACACCACCTAAGCGATCCAAGAATTTGCTGGTTTGATCTCCATTACCACTGATTCATACCGAACCCTACCTGAAATCATGTCCCTATTATATGAATGCTTAAAGGGAAAACCAAAATCTTTATGTTGGTCTGACAAACAAGAGAGGGCTTTTCAGTTAGCCAAAAAAGCCCTGAGTTCCATGGCAAAACTAATGTTCCCTCTATCCCATAGGTCCATAACCTTGACAACTGATACAAGTAACACTGTGATGGTCGCAGCACCCAAGTAGGATACAGATGGAGGTTGATGGTCGTTGGTATTCTTTAGCAAAAAACTATCTCCAGTGGAACAGAAATACTCCACGTTTGACAGAGTTGCTGGCAGTCCACCACACTATTCGGCATTTCCGACACATGCTCCAGGGATGGCAGTTCATGGTGCAAACGGACCATCAACCCTTGGTCCATGCCTTCACCAAAAACGGAGACTGTTGGTCAGTGCGGCAACAGCATCACCTGTCTGCATTATCCGAGTTCTTGCGCACCATCAGGCACCTAAAGGACTCTTCCAACAATGTCGCAGATGACCTTTCCAGAAATACCATCAATGCCGTCCAAATTGGGATATCATATCCTGAGATCACAGCAGCCCAAAAGGATGACATGGTCCTTCATACCTGTCATACCCGTCTGGCTGTTCCACTGCCCATATCTTGTTGGAATGATACATCTGGTGAGCCATGAAGTCAGACATCAAGAAATGAGCTCAAGAATGTCTCTCTTGCTAAACATCCAAGGTCACGAGGCATACAGAGTCAGGGGAGGACAATTCAATACAGTGGAGCGACACCTTGCCCTCATTCATGTCGACACTGTGTGACCCTTACCCCACTCATAGGGGTACAGATATCTCTTCACAGTCATCGACAGGAACACCAGATGGCCTGACACAATACCTGTCAAACAGCACACAGCGGAAAGTTGTGCATGGGTTTAAATAAACTGGGTCAGTCAGCATGGAGTCCCTCAGGACACCACCAGTGACAGGGGAGCTAACTTCATGTCTGCCCTATGGAACTCTGTCACCACCAGCCTCGGGACAAAAATAAAACACATGCAGCATACAACCCAGAAGCAAATGGTATGATAGAGTGGTTCGCTCACTGCCAAATGTCGAGACAGGAGGTGAAGAAAAGAGTTGCTGTGGATTTTATTAGGACCGAGAACAGCCCCACACACAGCATTTAATGCATTGCTGGTGGAATCGCTCTATGGACAGTCACTAGCAATACCAGCAGCCTTTTTCCAAAATCCAACAGAGCCAATCACCCCCTCCAATATCTGTAGAACATTAAAACAAATCATGCCAGAAAAAAGAACATACGACACAGCCAGAAAAGCATACGTCCCCGAAGAACTGGGCTGAACAAATTATGCGTTTATCAGAACTGATTCACACCCCCCCTCCTACCTCCATCTACTCTGAACCTCACGGAATCTTGCAGCGTTAAGACAAGTGCTATTAGATGTCAGTGGACGGGAAAACTACCTGGTTTTCGAGAGACAGGCTGAAACCGGCATACATCCCAGATGACAGTCGATCTCAATGAGTCTCTTTTTTGGGGGAGGGGAGTACTTGGACCCTCCGGGTATCCGCCATCCAAAACAACAAACTTGACCCACCACAGAACATTAAGTTTCCTCAGAAAACTCAAGTCAAAGACAAATGGCTGAAGCAGTGATTTCCATGTATTGCAGGAACTACAGTATCTCATTTGTAAAACCAAAACCATTTGTAAATGTAAAACACTTCAAGCTTTCGGACCATATGTAATGATGAACTTTCCTTATTTTGTGAAAAGAATTGTAAACTGTTTTCCAGGTGTGAGAAAACACATCTGACTGTAAAATTATGCCTGTCTTGCTCTGATGTTAGATGCTACCTTTCCGTTGCCAGAAGTCCATGTCTTTTCAGAAATTTGTGACATTAAATTACTAGGTACCAGACACTGCCTCTCATTCACCTCAAATCACAATATTATTATATATATATATATATATATATATATATATATATATATATATATATATATATATATATATATATATATATATATATATATATATATATATATATATATATAATTATATATATATATACATATATATGTGTGTGTGTACACATGCATATACATATATGCACGTGTGTGTATGTGTGCAGTTGCGTTACATACCCAGTATTTCTTTCTTTAATTAGTTTTCAATGTAAAGTGATATATGATGAATTATCAGCTTCTTATTGAAAAGATTAACTTGAAGATTCTCTCTCTCTCTCTCTCTCTCTCTCTCTCTCTCTCTCTCTCTCTCTCTCTCTCTCAGAAAATAATGATTTTCCCTTCCAGTTCCTTAAGTTGACTAAGACAAATTGTACGTAGTAAGTTTGTAATTTATATCACTCGAGGTGGTGCGTTATCCCCTGATGACGGACGAACGTCTGAAAATTGAATATTGGGTAAAGGATCGGAAATTGTTCCTCACTGAAAGTTTCGTTGTAAAAGGTAAGTGTTACAATAAATGAAAATTGTGATGCAAATAGATAGTGATTTTCGGTGAAACACTTCGTGGAGAATTTGCATATTTAAGAAGTTTCATCTGCCGCTTTTGTTTCTTGTTTTCTATTTAGGGAGTCCATTTCATACACTAAAAGATTATAGGTGCCATGAATAAACAATGCAGTTTAAAAGGAAATACTTCTTGGAATACTAGTTACTAGCATATTTATGGAAACATCACTGAAATTTAATTTCGTTTTTGTGTTAAGGTTGTAATTTCTAATTATTAATGTTGAGTATTTATAAGCGCTGTCTCTGTGAATTTAAATTCAATGGCGAAAAATTTCTAACGGACTTTACTTCAGTCTCATCCTGCTTTCACAGTTTTTCAGCCTCCTAAGCCCAGGTTTTAATTTTCAAGTATTTTGAAAAATTGGATTATACAAATCGTTTCATGGTGTGACAGAGTTCTTGATTGGTTTTGTTACATAGATTAGCTTGATGATGTGACATAGTGTAAATTAATTTCGTGCTTATTTTTTCAGTTTACCTAGTATTTATTTTTTTTTATATCCGTGCATTGTACCGCATAGTGTTCTGATCATACCTAATGCTAGAGAGAGAGAGAGAGAGAGAGATGAAGGCGGAAACAAACCATAACAACATACTGTGGTTGGGGGTAATGCCGTCAGTGCACCTCACGTGGTGCAGAGTAGACATATAAAGGGTTGTTGCAAGTCACTTCGCCCCCTTTGTGCAACCACTTTTTGCCTTCCTTTACTTCCTTTCCCTCCCTCCTTTAATCCATCTTCCTGTCCAACTAATTCAACTCACTCATTGTCACTGTTTTAAACGCTAAATAGCTGAAAGTGCCCCAGTGCTTGGCTTCCAGCCAGGTTTTCATAAATCATCATCATGGGTATATCATGCTCTAATCAGTGCTTTAGATTTGGGCAGCAATGAGCGGTTAACAATATTTCGATGTTATGTTAGAGGCGAGAATCAGATTCTGTACATTTGAAACTATGCAAGTGGCAAATTAAATAAAGTAAATTTACAATCTTTTCTTATGCATTCATATTGTTGTGCGAGTTAGCTATATGTGAAACCCTTCGTCTGAATTGTTACTTTGATTGTCTTCTAGGCCATATTTTGACTGAATTTGTCCCTTACCTCCTAAAAGAGGGGCATGGAATTGGCAGGGATTCAAGCTTTATGAAATTGAATTGCTAGATTTAATTAGTTATTCGATTCTTTTATTATTTGATTCTTTTAAGTATTGTATGGTTATAATCGCCCTATTAAAGACACTCTTTGTGTTTAACTAAACTTGCATGTAGGTTTTTCATGATTAATAAGCTAATAGTTGTAGATGTCAGCATGTTATTAGCATTAAAGAAAGGATTTTTTTTATCTTACAAATATGTCTTGAATTAAGGAACTCCTTTCACTTTCTTCGTATAGGATTAATTCTAGAAGCGATTATTCACCTCCCATTTTTATATAAACTATCCTCTTCTTTCTTTCATTTTCAACAGAGCCTTAATTAGAGATCTTTCGAGGTAATGATGTACTTTTGCCATTGAGCGAGATTTAGAGTTAGAAACAAGGTAGAATATATACTTACACTTAATATATACTGTATTATATGCATATATATATATATATATATATATATATATATATATATATATATATATATATATATATTCATATTTTAATTTTCTTACCCAGAGACAAGATAAATTCTTCCATGCTTCCAGCTTCTCCAAATCTCGCTCAATGGAAGATGCACATCATTACATGGAAAGATCTCTTAATATATATATATATATATATATATATATATATATATATATATATATATATATATATATATATATATCATATATATATATATATATATAATTGCTCTTGATTGAAATGTAAACAAAAAAATTAAGTCCATACTAATACTAAAGAAACGTGTTCTCAAACATCTTCCATACGGATTTAGGCTCGTTATGTTGATGTTCGTAACTATTGAACTATGTCATTATTAATTCTTAATTTTCGTCTTGTGCGAAAGGAAGGTTATATTAAACTTCATAGTGTCAGGACTTTATAGCTTGCATTTTGAGACTGTGGCGTATGAAAAGTGATCATAGTAATTAAACAAGAATTTCGAGACAATTTTGACACTTAACCCTATGAGGATTTGGTGAGAAGGCGGGGGCGGGGGGAGGGGCAGTAAAAATGTGTCTGAGCTAGAACACTTGCCATTTACCGACTGAGTGAAAATGCTTAGCAATAATTTTATTTGATCATTATGTGTACACATTATACTTAGTGCTACGTTATTGAATTTTTATAATTTTAAAGCTAATGAGTTAAACATTATCATGATGCATTTAAAATGCCAAATTATTGTAGAAAAATTGATATGTCGAGGAAAAGTTTGCCGTAATGAAGAAATTTGTTACGTTTTCTTAAAAATCACAATAAACAGAGAAGAAAGAGACCTAACTTCTGTTTACACAGTGTAAATGTATGATAAATTTTCTTTCCAAGATTTGAAATTCATCACTATTTGAGCCACTTTTGATGAAACGGAGAATTTAAAAAAATATGTAACGTATACTTGAGTTGCGTAAGGTCTCCAAGGGGATAATGTTTTTTGTCACTTTTTATAAAAAAAAACTAAATCAGATTATATATATAGGTTTCCATAACAACAAAAGCATTCATACGCGCCATTCCATTTTCTTTGAATTTTTGCGATTTATGGGGAATTTAATAAAATATCTTTCGAATATTACTGTATTCGTCATCAGAATCTCAGAGGTTGGAAAAACGATGACTATTAAACGATGAGAAATGATAACGTAAGGGAAATTATAAAAGGTGAGAAATGATAACGTAAGGGAAATTATTAAAAGGTGAGTAAGGGAAATTACAGAAGTTCCATATTTGGATGATGTAATGATGAAAGGGACATTGAGGTGACTTGGGCATTTCCAGTGCACCACCCCAAGGAGATTAGTGCGGGATAGTATCATCTGGTCTTCTCTGCACACCAGAAGAGTTGGAAGGCCCCAGCGTACTTGAATGAAAATTGTGAGACAGGAGCTATAGATGAGTGGCGATTTGTGGAAGTGAGAACACAGGATGGAGAAGAGTACGAAATTTCAAAGGCCCTTGCATAGCATAGCTTTGTGGGTGATGATGCCGAGACTTTAAGAATGAGGATTTTTTCCATTGTTTCTTTATGACATTTAGTTTGGTACTGACTTTGAACGACGTGTTTAAAATATGTATGGTCATAGTCTGATAATTCAAGTTGAGGAAAAAATCTTATTATTTCTTCTTAGCACTGAGAAATGGAAACATCATATTTGAATCACGATTCTTCTACACATAGTGAAAGTGGTAATAAAATACATTTATGAACGTTGTTTGAGTACAGAGATATGCTTGATGGCATCTGCTTGCCAATGTTATTTCCTTTTGTGGCGAGTGACCTTTGGGATAACCGGCAAGGTCACTCACTCACTTGTATATAGAACCAAGGACTCCCGGCTCACACACTGTTTATGCGGGGATGGAAGGCCGGGGATTTGAAAGGATTTCGATATAGGCTCACTTCTTGTTATTCATTCTTCTTTTCAGACGCTTTTCTTTCTGCATGAAAACATTTTGGCATTTATGAAGAGATTTTTTACTTCCAGTAGAAAGAAAACTAACGGACTGAAGGGGAGAGGGAAAGACACGAGGACGTAGGAGGAAATTGGAGGGGGAGGAGAAGGAAAAGAGAAGGATTCTGCGTGAAAAGGGAACGTAGAAAGGAAAAGGTGTATGTCTGGGGGACTAAATAGTAGACTTTGAAGTTAGGTCCTTCTTAAGGTTGTACAGTTGGAATTTTCTCCTTTCATATCATATTTATCTCTCTGGAACCGTATTTCTTCAGAGGCGAAACCCAAGTACGAGAATTTTCGTTCTTAGGATTTTTATTTCAAATGAGGTCAGTGACACTGTCGACAACAGGTAGCACCATTTTTCTGAGGAGGTAAGATTAAAGGTCGTGATCCTTCACGTTCATTGAGTAATCGATTTTTATTATTTGTTTTAACCGCCATGCAAAATAGAAGTTCCATCCGGCTGGGGATTCCTAAGTGGACTCTCATATGAGAACGAAGCTTTTTATTTTTCAAATAATTTACTGTGATAGGCTTCTTTTTTTGAGGCTCTTCATCTTACATAATTTCGCCGGTAGTCTTGTTCATTAAAACTGTCATAACTGGCTGAAATCTTATGTAGGAACGTAAATTTTTTTTCTCTCAATAAAGACGGTATCCATGACTTATTAATTTTTGTAGTCATATAGAATTGTAGTATTTGATTTTATAGTCCGCATTATGATATCCTTAAGGAGGTTAACAATGATTATTTACTTATTAAGCCTATGACCCTATTACGGCAATTTCTGCACTTCCTTTCATCTTTCTTTTGAAGCCGAGAGCTTCCGCGCTCACACCCTTCTGCTGATGAGAATTACGTAAATTAGTCAGTTTCATTCAGGAGGTGTAATGAACACTGCTCCCTCAAAAATGGCTCTCTTTAATAAATATTTCTTCACTTAAATCCCACCACTGTCTGGTCATTTTACTTTGATTTTTTTGTCACGGCTCATCATGTGATTTTCAAGTCCACGAAGAAACTTCACGACTGGTGTTTATTTGACTAAAACTACTGCTTTATTATATATGTGCTAAGTATTATGCACCGCTAGCCAGTGTTTGTCAGTTATGATTATCAGTAAATGAGGGGGACCCTGCTCACCTCACGGTACTGTATTTACATTATGATTATACTCTTCAAAGTGAAATTAGATTCAATAAACCTAATATCAGTACTTTATTGTTGAATGGAACCTGAAAAATTAAGGGTATAGGATCAGAGATAGAACTACTGTAGTATTTATTCAAATCCATTTGTTTAAAAGCGATGGGTCCAATTCCGTTTTGTAAAATAATTACCAGACATGAGAATACATTAGCCTGATAATTTTTTACACTGACAAGTTTCGTTTAAACATTATGAAACCGAAATATAGAAGACGACCTTCTGCTCAATTTCACATATGTGCAACTACATCTGCAACCAGTGGATGATTTAATGAATGCCAGTGGAGCCAACATAGAACAAGGACACCGAACCAACATTTAAAACTCCTGATTTATGTTGTCCAGTAAGTTGCTCCAAGTATTATACGGATGGGAAACGAGATATTGTTGAAGAAAGCTATTGTAGTCGCATTAAAAACAATCATTCAGTAATACTGTAAACTCGGACACTTACAAGGAGCATGGCCAACGGACCAGATGAGAGCTGAAAGGATGACTTCCCCTGTAGAACATTCGAGATGATGAAGTGTGAGCGGTTTGGAAGAGTAAGTCATTCGTTTTATTATTATTATTATTATTATTATTATTATTATTATTATTATTATTAAGCACATTCGTAGCTTCAGTGTTTTCTCAATGGCCCATATGTCTAGTGACGCGCGGAACAGAAACGTCTTGTTTTTCCCATTAAAAAATAAGTATATCTTAGTTTAACCAGACCACTGAGCTGACTAACAGCTCTCCTAGGGCTGGCCTGAAGGATTAGGTTTATTTTACGTGGCTAAGAACCAACTGGTTCTTAGCCACGGGACCTACAGCTTATTGTGGAATCCGAATCACATTATGACGAGAAATGAATTTCTATCACCAGAAATAAATTCCTCTAATTCTTCACTGGCCGGTCGGAGAGTCGAACGCCGCGCTGGGCCAACAGTGTGCTAGCCGAGAGCTGTTTTTCCCAGTAAGTGAACTACGACCAATGTACCGACGCGTCGGAGTGATGAGATCCCATTCGTTAGCAGTGATACATGTTTTCATTATCACCTCATAAGCCTAAAAATAACGTTAAGATAATTTCATGTTTTTCTTATATTCTTAGAATTAAGTTGATGAAATTGCAGGGCAAACCTCTTCTAACCTTTTAGCTTCGATAAAATGACTTCTTAGGTAATGGAGTTAATTCTTTTTTTCGTTTGAATTTCATCCAGAAATTCGTGGGAATTAGTGTGCCGTCATTTGTGGAAATTAATTGGTAATCTAAAATGATAATGAACGTTAATGCCAGGAAAATCCAACGTAAGATCCATAAATTGATTAGAGATAATGACGTCCCGTCATTAGTACCCCGAGTGTGTTCCATTATTGCAATGTCCTAGTTGAGTAAAAAGTTTAAGGGCCAAAGTCTTTTCAGTTCTACTTCTTTGTGTGCGTGCGTGCATGGCTATGATTGATTTACGTTTTCGCTTTAATTTCTTTGAACTGTAACATTTTGTGCGTGCATCCGTTAAGGGCCCCATACGCTATCAACCATGACTGCACAAAATCCTTGATTGCGCGAGCATTTCCAACGTGAGTGGGTATGATTGGTTGTTTGCGCAAATGATTAAGTTCCAACACTGTTTGATATTTTTTGCACAGTCATAGTGCTTGTACAAACTTGAGTGATAGTTAGTGGTAGTAACTGCGCAAACAGCTCAGTCTTTCGTCTGTCATTAAAGCGAGTACACCGGGCGCCCAGGGGTTTTGGAGAGAATTCATCGAACTTTATCGTGGATGTCCTGCTCATTGGGAAATAAAGAGCAACGAATAGGGAAACAGAAATTTAAAGAAAGGGGGTTACGCAAAAATGATGAGAAATCATCTTAGTGTCCTTTTTTTATATTAGAGGCCCAACTCTCTCCAACAAATCTGTAAATGTTTCTCTATCCATATGCAGAAAATTCTTGTAGTCTGCAGGGGACGAAGTGATAAGTTCTTGCATTAGGTTTTCATGCATAAATTTATTTCTTGTTCCATACCATTCTTTCATCAACAACTTTCTTTTCACAGTTGTCTTTTTTCCAGATTCTTGTAAGGCCAGAATAATGGCAACACATGCAGCCTCTTTGCTCATCTTCACTACTCGGGCTTTAACAGACAACTGATGATTGTACAATCCTGCCTCTAGTGAGAGCACAATACCAGTGACTGCGTAATCACCAATTTGTACAATCATGATTGATAGTGTATGGGACCCTTTAGAATTATATCAGCATGCCCATATTAATATATCTACAAGGTGTCGGATATCAGTTAGTTCGAAAGATTTCACTGGAAATCATCGCCAGTGACTGTGCACCTTTACCTGTGTCCGTATGTGTCCCAAGAACGGATAAATAAAATGTTGATGAACGCGGGTGATAATAATTATTGGATGATCTCGTCCAAATGGTGAACCTCGAAGAATATGTGATGGTTTTGAAACGAAAGAGGAAAACCTGAAACCCTACAATTCCACACCATAGAATGATTAACCAGTTTCGGAAGTAATTTCTTCCACCTACAAAAGTTCATGGAAATTATGTCCTCAACAACTTCCTAGGTTCATGTAGGATCCTACAGCCAACTGCTTCTGGTGGATAAACAGGTGCTCAAGGGGGTTGGCCCTAAGTGTAGTGACATACTACAAGCGGCAAACCGTTGCCGCGCGCGGCAGCGGCGAAAAAAATCCCGCCAGCATGTGTTATCCTATGGGACCTGACATACTAGAGAAACCGACGCCGCGCGGTCGCTGTTACCATGTCTTTTTTCTGCCGCGCATGTTGGCGGGAAAAATAATGCCGCGACCGCGCGCGAGTCGCGCGGTTTCAGAGAATCAACACATGTTAAGCTATATTTACTGACATACTATGCCGCGCGCGGCGGCAGGGAAAAACATTTATCTTTTTCTGGTATATATATTTTCTACTAATGTAAGTATGTTTGAAAATCTCCATGTATTACTTCTATTATTTCCTATATTTTCATTTTGCTTCATTATTAATGCCAATTTCACCAATATGGGTAAAAGTGGCTTTAAACTAAGATAATACTATTATTATATAATTACGCAGTACTATCTATTGCAATATTTGTCGCTAAAGCAAAACTGTATTTAACTGTTTTTTAATATAATTCCTCAGCTCGCTATCAACAGCACACAAGTTGCAATTTTAATGAAACACCACACCCATCTCTGATGTCGAGGAAAACCGCACTGCAGGTCGGTTTGCCGCTATAGTATGTCAGGTTCAAACTTTCGCGGTTTGCCGCTGCCGCGCGCGGCAACGGTTTGCCGCTTGTAGTATGTCACTACACTAATGGCAGTTTGCACTTAGCCGAGTGCACTTACACCATCTGCATTTCGGTGTAGTTGAAGAGGCTCTTCTTTGTAAAATATAAACGGTCTTTCATTTGTATCCTTTTTGGGACAAGATTTCAAGATATGAGTGAATGTTTTGGTGGGATTTTAAGTATTCGTAGATTCACAATTCATTTGTAGCTAACGAGTGTTGTTAGTTAATGCCATTGTTTGCAAGAGGATTATGTACAGATTAAGAGTCAACCGAGTCTATATTTTTCAAGGAAAGTCAAATTGCCTTTTGTAATGAATCTTGAAATTGAAGTAACCACGTTGGCAAAATTGAAATTAACACCTTTTTTGCATATGTTGGAGTAAAAACCGTAAGGATGATTTATGGTGTATCATTTTGCCAGTAAGTATCGTAATTTCTTTTTAATGGGAGGGAAATGGTGCTTTTTTGCTCTTCCGAAGGTTGTGACAAATACCGTGCCTAGTGTCAGGATGAAGTTACAAGTGATGAAAGAATTTGAAGATTGGTGAATGGCCGAAGTTGAGAGCAGAACTCGTTTTTGTCTGTATTAGATGCTCACCTTTTGATCATCCCTGTAGTTGTCTCCTCAAGTGCTGACTTGTCCGTAAAGACTGTTTTTAAGATTCCCCTCATTCATACAATCATCCACATGTGATTGATTCCAAATTTTGTGGCGGAAAATTGCTTGAAGATTCTTTTCAGCTCCATCATTAGAGGTGGAGTATTTAGTGACCGTAATTTTTTTTTTTATATGCAATTGACTTTTTGTCCTTTTAGAGACCAACCTTCAAAAGTATTATCTTCAGTGTCAGAGCAAATCAAGACGAATTGAAGAAGGCCGATGAAGTAGGGAAAATTATCTCGGAGCTTTCGTCATAAGATTTCCTTCGTTGAGTTTTACCAGCTAAGATTTGTTGTACTGCCAGACGATTATGTCTGTCAGTTGTTTTTGCCTTTTCTCTCGAACTGAAAATAAGTCGACGAGTGGGAGAAATGCATTCCTTTCGTCAACTGATGAAGGATTGCTTGGTTGTACCGAAAGATAAATTGAAAATGACGATAAAAAGGTACATCAATGAGTATTACCACCATAAGGAAATAAAAAATGGGGGTCATGTAATGTGGTTCTTTATTTTATTACGCAATGTACTTTTCGCTTATAGGGAAGTTTAGCGGTCTTGAAAATGAGTAGTACCTTTGGAAAGTTTAGCTTTTCCTCCTCGTTTGTTTGAATTTTCTCTCGTTTGCATACGGATGCTTTTTCATTGCCCCTTACGTACAATCTCATGTACATTGTATTTTGTCAGGAATATAAAAGTATTATTTTGATGAATAAGACATAGAATGTTAGGTAGTCCTAAAAAATTAAGTTGTGTTATTAAAAGGTTTCTGCAATAATTGTTTCTTTGAATGAAGAATGTTTAAATCTCTTTTGGGTTGGATTAAGTCAGTTACGTGACCCGGCTAGTTAAATGTAGGACATTTTTGTTCGTTACCATATATTCCAATAAGTTACCCTCTTAAAGATACGTCATTTAAGTTAATATTTAATTAGCAGTAGCTTCGATTTTCATTCTGATATTTATGCTTCCAGTAAAATTAACTCGCCACGTTTCAGGGATTAGTGCCGTTAGTTCTAGCATAATAGTAGCATTCTAAAATACGTGGTTAATTTTATTTAGGTCAACAGTTAATATTTCCGTTTTTCAAGACCACTGTGCCAATTCGGACTGGCATTATATCCCAAGACATTTGGCGGCAGGCCTCCTGTAGTATAATAATTTTAATAATGATTATGATGGTAATAGGAGGTGGAGTCTCCCACAAAGCTGTTGCTGTTGTTTTAGTTTAAGCTGGCCATATGCCAACATGGGCTATTTCTTTTGGGCGCCCAGTAAGACGAAACTCTTCCAGTATACTTTGCTTCACTCTTTGCTTCCGTCTGGCTTAATTGGAGATTATCCAATCGGGTCCTTGTAATCGAGTTTTGTTCCTGCCGACCTTCTGATTTATGATTATTAATACTGTTTGCTCCACTGCCTTTGGCTTGATTCCATCTGATTTTATCCCTAAGGGTCGTATTCTTACTGACGTCTTATTAATTAGGCCACTGAAAACTTCGTGTAAGGGCCTCTTGAAAATACTTGTAGCATTGTAGACCACAGTGGCAGTGACTAATAACTAAAGGCGAGCTAAAACGGAAAATTCAGATTTAATATCATTACATGTGTTATCTCAGCTTAAAGCTGATATTCCTCGCTGCCTTAGATATGCATAAATAAGCAGAATTTCTTATAATACTTGTACTGTAAAGGCAAAATCCCACAAAATGGCTAATTCAGGTTTCTTTCACCCATGACTTTGTACACATTTTAGGATGGAATATACAGTGTATATGCGTTTAGTTCTTAATAAGTGAAGAAAGAATTGTAGCCTACTAACTTGAAAGTGCTGGTGAAATTACATGAACTAAAAAGGCATCGCTTATTGCAGTACGAAAAAATAAGAACATCCACTTTCCTTTAATCCTGACACTAAAATATAGTCCCTTTCTGTTTATCTGGTTATATAGATGACTTTTGCTCTCACTCATTAGCATTAACACGCTTAATTTGAATGGGAATTTTTTATGCCATTCGGAATTCTTGCTTATTCGCTTCTTTCTTGTGTACCCTGGAATACCGGACAGTATGGAGCTAGCAGCCTCTTTTGAGGGCTTCGACTAATGTTTAATATGGAAAATTAAATAGGAAGTAAAGAATAAAATTCAATTAAATATACAAAAATAGAATTTTTCTTGCATGAAATGTTTCTCTGAACCAAGACTGAACATATTTGGGAGACCTAATACCACTATGATTGCCCCCGAAAAACGAGTTTCACTCTCTTGCCCTCTCATCTGCCCTGATGGTAAGGATTGTAGTAATATGGTGAGTTCACCGGATAGTTTTGCTAGGATGACATAAATGTCACACAGGCAGAGCATTTAATGCCAAAACACACTAGAATAGTTCTAGGCACTGACTTTTTAAAAATACAATAACGTAGTAATATTTCCTGTTTTCCTTGCATAGTTGCCTTGAAGAAATGGTTGACGAATACATTTCAGTTGATAAAAAGATATTGCTGTCGCGTCGGTGTCTTGAAAATGCATAATTTTCCCCTATTTTGAGAATAAGACGAACATACATATAAATCTTGGTAAGATAAGATTGAGAACAAAGTTTAAACGGTGAAAAATGAAAGAATTGTGGTAGTAAGGAGATTGCAAAAGGTTCGACGGGGTGTGAAGCAAGGGAGGTGAGCGTTTTACCAGATCGGCAGACTTTTGTGTTCTTAATTCCCTTGCATGGGTGTGGGAATGAGGAGCCGCAGGATAATCGGTCAACCTAGTGGACAAGGAAATATCACTCAAAATTGTCTGGACGTCTGATAGTATTAGTGTGAAGTATCTGATCTCCTTTTGTATTTAGATAATGTGATGCAGTCCCAGTATTCTTCTCTCTCCAGCTCAATTAGTGCAGGGATAGTTCTATAGCTATAATATTAGAAAGTACTACACATCATTTTCATTTTCGGAAGTCGTTCAGGTTGGTTTGGTGTGCGAATATCTGGTGGATTTAAATTGAGCTGAAGTTAGTTTTACCTCTTTTTCGATGTTTTTGGCGATTTCTCAGATTATGGGAACGACAGCTCGGGAAAAATTCATTATAAAAAAAGTTGTCTGATGTATGGAGATAAAAATTTTTATCATCTAAGAAAAGCTGCTGAAACAGTGCACTTAAAGATTTTATAGGTTATGAAAATAAAGCAAGAATATTTAATTTGTTATACAGTTAAGAATGGCTACCTGAAATTTACGAGACTTCTTGAAGCCTGAGACTTCAATAAAACTTTTCTCAAATGGGTGTTTTTCCATTTTCTCTCTCTCTCTCTCTCTCTCTCTCTCTCTCTCTCTCTCTCTCTCTCTCTCTCTCACACACACACACACACACACACACACACACACACACACACACACACACACACACACACACACACACTGCTATCCTACCATTCATGTACCATAATAGCAAATAATGTTCTTTTGTTTGTGTACCACTAACGGTATTCAGTGTTTGAATCAAATAATCGCTGACTACGTTTAAGAAACGTTCAAGAAGTCTGGTAAATTTAACGGACAAGGGTTATTATTTGTTATTAATTGTAATGATACTGAATATCTGCATATAGAGGGGAGTTGATATTTTCACATATAATGTTAAAATGAAGTTGTTTCCTTCATATAATATTAACAGTGTTTATGATTTCCTCTCATTGCAGGTAAGCTTCTCTGAAATTCACTAGGACATCTGAAAAGACTGACATCCTGAGTCGGTAAGTGTCATTGAAGTTTGTCGCACGGCTGAATAACTTGATCACCGTTGTGTTGCAAGACAGGGTAATCGAGTAGCAAGTAGTAATGATATTGGTTTAAAAAAAATTTTAGAGTAACGATTATTTATACACTTTTTCCTGCATCCAGATTAGTAGCATTTTTAAAGTGGTGAAAGCATTAATGTGACGTACGATACTTGAGTTCATAATGCTTTTCTGCTTCAAAGTGTTCTCGGTGAATTACAGCATGTTCGAGTTTTTTTTATTAATTGGAAATTTGTTTATTGATATTGGCGTTTTTCATTCTAAAAATATTAATTAATAATTAGTAAAGCGTGTTATTATTGACAGATATTGTAGGTCTGTTCCATTATGTTTGTGAATATTATTAATGACTAATAATTGAAGATTTTTATCCTTTTTGAACAAAACGGATTTATTATTATTATTATTATTATTATTATTATTATTATTATTATTATTATATTATTATTATTATTATTATTTTACATGTATTCTTATTTTTATGGTTAATCAGTTGCCATATTCATCAAAATATTACCGGAGAAATCCATAAAAAAATTAACAAAATATATAAAATCGAAGGATCTCTTAGAAAGTGCAATACATTGAACAGATAAAACCACTTTTAATTGTCGTTCTTAAATATTATATTGTAATCGGTAAGTTTAATACGGCCTTTTCACGGAGTCTATGCATTTCTGCATATTACATTATTGCCAATTTTTGGATTCTTTTATTTTCACACTAGTTCATGCCTTTCATTGTACGTTATATTTTTTTTTAATTTACTTTAGAAGAATTAGACTTTTTAAAAATGATTAAAGAAATACAGTAAGCTGAAAAAATAAAAAATGAAGTAAATAGAAAATATAACGAAAATGAATATTATATTTACTTCTGTATATTGTAATCTTTACAGGAAAGTAGACATTTTCTTCGCACATTTTTGTATTAAAAATTTGGTATGTTAGTAATTTTCTTTCTACTGCGTAAATTTTTATTTTGCTTGTAAAATTTTCATGATTAATTGAATAGAAAAAATAAGAAAGTTAACATAGGGAAAATCAAATATGAAAGTGTAAAGATAACTGAAGAAAATTAACTAAAACAAAGAAAAATAGAAAACAAATGATAAAAGTAAAAGAGTTATAAAAATTAGAGTGAAAAAAGCTAAGATAAAAATAATGCAAATGACATAAAACTAAATATAGAAAATGTAGTAAGATAATGAAAATATTGAAATAAAAAAGCCAGAAGTAGTCGAGATTATAAACATGAACATGATTAAAATATAAGAAAATAAAAGTAATAGAATTGAAAAATAAGAAATAGATAAACATAGAAATATTGAAGGAAAAGTAATCACAATAAAGACGAGTGTTAAATAATAATACTATAAATGTAAAAATAAAAATAACAAAAAGAAGATTAAAAGCATTGAAAATAATAGAAAAAGTAATACAAAAAAAAAATGAAAAATTTTAAAAATAAAAATAAAAGTTAGAATTATAATAATAAAAAATATATCAATTTTGTAAGTAAAAAGATTAAAAATAGAACATTAATTGAAAGAATGAAAGTAATAAAGATCGGAACGAAATTATTAAAATGAAAATATTAATAAGAAATATAATTTTTATAAAATAAAATTAAGCTTGAGACAATAAAGATAAGATTAGGAAAATGAAAAGAAATAGCATAATAAAAATATAATTTCTGAATATTAAATAAAAATGAGAAATAATAAATTTAAGACAATGAAAATAAAAATGATAGAAATAATGGCAATAAAAATTGAAATAATCAAAATATAAACAATAGAAATACGAATAATGTAAACACGAATAAAAATAAGAATTGAAACAAAATAATGAAAAGAAAAACTTTTAATAATAATTAAAAATAGTAAATATTAAAAGAAAATTCCAAAAAATGTTAGATAGAAATACGAATAATGTAAACACGAATAAAGATAAGAATTGAAACAAAATAATGAAAAGAAAAACTATTAATAATAAATAAAATAGTAAATATTAAAAGAAAATTCGAAATAAAAAATTATGTTTCACCCTTTTTTTCCTATTATTTTTATTTATTTTGTATCTTCATCAATATTTTCGCAAATGTTATATTTAGATTTCTATTTTGTTTTTACTTTTTATTTTCGCTTTTGTAGTTCCTAGATGTTATTGTTTTATCTCTGTTTTCATCTTTATAATTGTAATTGTTATTTTTAGTTTATTTCACTTCATTTTTACGCAGCCATCTTTTCAATAATAATAGTATTTTAAATTTTCTTTTCAATTTTTAATTTTGTTTTTAATTGTACTTTTAATGCTCTCACTTTTTTATTTTACAGCATTCTATTTTCTTTTTTTATTCTGTGTATCTTATATTCTCGCTATTGTTTTAACATTCTTTGCAGCTTTACATTTAAACATATTATTTTCGTTATTTATTGTTTTAATATTTACTGTTTATTATTTTTATTCCTTATTTTTATAATTTTAAGTCATGTATATTTTCCTTTTTTAATTTTTATAATATTCTTTTTTGCTCTTTTTCATTACGTTGAAAAATTTATTCTTTAATCATATTTTTGTATCTTGTTTTTATTTTCGTTGTTTTGAATTTTGCTTTTATTTTTATTTCAGATTTTCGTTACGGTTAATTTTCCATCAAAATTTTTAATGATATAATGTTTTATATAGAATACGTTTCTTTTTTGTTTTTAGTTATTTTATTTTTATAAGTTTATTCGTTTTTACGTTTTATATTTAGATTTTTTATTTTGATTCCTTCGTATAATGTTAAAGTTTATTTTATTGGTATTATTTTTATTTTTTTTTATTTTTCGTTAGATATTATTTTGATAATTTCTAAATTTATTTTTGTTGTTTGTATGTTAAACTTTGAATATTTTATTTTTTATTATTTTCATAATTTTTCATTTTTTTATGTTTAATATAATTCCTTTTCTTCCAATAATTATTTTTTCTTTGTGTTTACTTGTATTTTAGTTTTTCATATTTATTTTTATAGTTTTTTTATTTTGTAATTTTTATTTTACATTATTAATGATTGTATTTTTATTATTCTCAGTTCTACTCATACTATTAAATATTTCTATTTTTATTTGTTTCACTTTTTATTTTTATGGTTTCTTATTTTTTCTTTGATATTACATTTTTAAATTTTTATTTTCATTATTTTTTACAATTTTCATTTTTTGATTCAGTTATTTTTATTTTATTTTATAGTTTTATTTTCCATGTTACTTTTATTTTTATTGCCTCGATTTTTATCATTTTTCTTTTTTCGTTACATCCATTTATATTTTTTCCACTTTTCTTATTTTTCCTCATTTTTTTTTATAATTTTCTGACTTTTATTTTAGTTATGTTTATATATTAATTTTTGTACATCTATATTTTTTCTTTATATTCACACTTTTTAGTTTATTTATGTATTTTGAAATTTTACATATAATTTTATATTTATATTTTATACGTATGTTTACTTCTGTTCTTTTAATTTTCAACTTTTTTATAGTAGTTTTGTAATTTGGTGCTAGTTTCTATTTAAATTTTCTTTTTATTTTTATTAATTTTTTATTTATAATATGTAGAAAATTATTAATTTGTATAAATTATCATTGTTAAATTTTTTTGTTTTTTTATTTTTCTCTGTTTTAATTTTATTTTTATTTATATAGTTATTTGTATTCTTTAAATTTTGACTATCTTATTAGTTTTACATTCTTACCTTTTGTTATCTATGTTTATTTTTTCTTATTTCTTTTCTGCCTTTTTTTGTTATTTCTTATGTTATTTCCATTTTTATTTTTTATATTCCTTTTTTTTTAATTTCAATTTTTTGGTTAACATTTTTCTTTTGAATATTTTCATTTTACTATTTTTATTTTAATTTACTTTGTATATTCGTTTTTTTTTATTTCTCTAACTTGTATGGTTTTTAAATTTTTTTTAAATCCATTTTTTAATTTTGTCCTCCTCTATTTCTGGTCTTTGGTACTTCTGTTTCTTTCAATTTTATCCTTTTAAATTATAATTATTATTATTATTATTATTATTATTATTGTTATTATTTTTATTATTGTTGTTGTTGTTGTTTTATTATTATTATTATTGTTGTTATTATTATTATTATTATTATTATTGTTGTTGTTGATTTTATACATATTTATATTGTTTTTCTTATAATTTTTCCTTTTAATATTTGTATAAATTTTAAGTATTTAGTTTTTTACCATAATTTTATATTTTCTTATTTTTATCTTGCTGGTATGATTTTTCTTTCATTTTAATTTTTTCTATAATTTTCTTATCCTAATTTTTATTGACATAATTGTTCGTTCTTAATGTTTTTATTCTGTTTTTATTAGTTTTCTTTTTCTGTTTATTCTTTAACTTTTGAATATTTATATTTTTTTCATGTTTAGGATTACATTTTCGTTTATTGTGTTTTTTATATTTTCAGTGTTTATTTTTTGGTTAGTATTTTTGTTACTTGATTTATTTTTTATTTTTCATGATTTTTTTTATTTCTAAATTTGTTCTTCAAATTATTATTTGTAAAATTTTATATTCTTTTTCCATATATTATTAATTTTGTAGCTTTTTATTATCTGTTATTTTTTACTATTCTGTTTGGTACATTAATTTTTGTTCTGTTTTTTCTTTTTCATTATTATTATTAAAATTTTTTACCAATGGTTTTATATTTCATTTTTATCTTGCAGTTTTTGGTAATTCATTACTAATTAGTTTATTTTTATCATTTCCATTCATGCTGTCAAATTCTTCTGTTTTTATTCAGTTCTTATTGTTTCTATTTTTTACTGTAATATTTATCACATTTTTTAAAAATTAAATTTTTATTTTTATTATTTTTATGATTTTTATATATTTTTAATTCAATTATTTTTCCTTTTTATTTTCTATATCACTTATCTTTTTGTCTCGATTTTTTTATAATTTTTCTTTTTAGAGTACAGTAATTTTTTTTCTTGTCACTTTCTATTTCCTTAATATTGTTTTTGTATACATTTTCCTTTCTTTTTTTAGGTATTTTCATTACATAAAATTTTATTCCAATTATATTTTCTTATTATTTTCAATATTTTCAGTTTTGATTGTTTTTTAAATATATTTGTTTATTTTTAATATATTTATGTATTTCATTTTTTGTGTTTTACTCTCTCTATTATCTTTTTCGTTTGTATTTTTTTATTTTCTAATTTTTAAAAATTTTTTCTTACTTTTAGTTGTACGTTTTTTTTATTGTTATGATTTTATACAACATCCTTTTTACTTATTTTTTAATTTCTATAATTATTATTTTCGTTTTCCATTTAACTTTTTATTTTCAAGGTATTTTTATATCTATTTTTATTGTCATTTTCGTATTTTACAGTTTATATTTGATTTTTGACGTTAGTTTTTTTATTTTCAAGACAATTTTCGTTTTTTATTTCTTAAATATTCTGCATTCTTGTGTTTTTTATATCAATAATTTTTATTAATGTTAATTGTGTTAATTATATCATTTTTTATTCATTAGAATTAGTCGTCTGTTTTTTGTTGTTATTTATTTTCTTTATGTTATGTTCTTTATAACTTATTTTTATTCTTTTATGCAATTATTTGTATTCCTTACATTTTACTTTAGTAATTATATTTTTCTTTTGATTTTTAATTTTACATATATTTTTGTTTTATAAATGTATATTTTCCTGTTTTTTGTTCTTCAGATATTTGTTTTTATTTTTATCCTTTTTCATTTTTTCGGCTTACTTGTTTTGATTATTTTTTCTTTTTTTTATTTTTATTTTCATTTTCAGTTTTTAAACATTATGATTATTCATTCTTTTAGTGTTTTTTCCTCTTATTTTGTTGAATTTAATTTTTATTGAATGTATTCGTTTCAATTTTTCCTGTATTATTATTATTATTATTATTATTATTATTATTATTATTATTATTATTATTATTATCGATTTTGTTATGTATATTTTCATTGTATTTTCCTTATTATAATTTATCATTGTAATGTTTTTATTATCATGAAATATTTATTTTTTATCATGTTTTTACATATTTTTATTGTCAAGAGTTTTGATTTTTCTTGCTTTATATTTGTACTTTTTGGTAATATTAATTTTGGTAATTTTTATTAATATAATTACGTTATTTTTAATACTGTTTATCTTTTGTATTAATTTTGTTGTTGTTTATGTTATTCTATTTAACTTCTTTATTTCTAGTTTGATTTAATTTAAAAATTTATTTCTTATAGTTTTAATTTTTATTGTTTCATTAGTATATTCGTTGTGTTTAATGCTTTATATTTTATTTTTTTATATTTTCGTCATTTCTAAATTTGTATTTGAAATTTATAATTCCAATATTGTATACCATATTTTTTTTTTTATTTTTATTGTTCATTATGTTTTTTTTATTATATTCCTTTTGTTACTTTAATTATTTTTCAATTTTTTCCTTTTCATATTTATTGTTTAAATTTTTCATACTTGGTTTTATGTTTTATTTTCATTTTGTAAATCTTATTGTTTTTATGAATCCACTTTATTTTAACTTAATATTTCTATTATGCTGCAAAGTATTGCTGTTTTTATTAGCGTAATCTTTTATTATTTTTTTACTTTATTTTTTTATTTATTTTATATTTGGTAATTTTCAGTTCTGTTTTTATGATTTTTATTTTAAAATTTTATATGACTTAATACATCGTCTTTATTTTTCCCTTCGCTAGCATTGTTTTTTGTTTTCCTTTTTATTTATTATTTCCATGATACTTTTTATATGCCTATTTTTATTTTCATATTTTTCTGTTTTTCTTTATATTCTTTCTTATTTCTCATTTTTATTTTTATTTCATTGAAAATACTGTATTTTTGTATCTAATGTGTTATTATTAATAATTTCTTTGTTTTTATTTACATTGTTATACTTATTTTTTATTTTTCGTTTTTTCTAGATTTTTATTTATTTTTTATTTTATGCAGTTATTTGTATTCTTCAAGTGTTTGGAGATTTTAATTGTTTTTTCATTTGTATTTTTAATTATTTTATATTTTTTTAATTAAAATGTGTATTTTATCTTTGGTGTGTATTATTTTTTGTTACTTGTTTTATTATCATTTTAATTTTTAATATTTTTTTATTATTTAATTTTCTTGTTTTATTATTTTTTTAATCAGATTGTCACTAATTTTTATCGTAATTATTTTACTCATATTTTAATTTTTCATGATTTAAATGCTTTTATTTTATATTTTGCTTTTTACATCCTTATGATTTTTATTTTCTGATTTCTTAAGTTTTTATTGGCATTTTCCAACTTTTGCTTGTGAATTACCATTATTATTATTATTATTATTATTATTATTATTATTATTATTATTATTATTATTATTATTATTATTATTATTTCATGTAGATTTTTATTTTTATAATTTTTCATTTTAATGTTTTGACTTGGAAGTATCAATTTTTAAAAAATAATTTTTGTATATTTTATTAAGTTTATTTTCATTGTTTAATTAACCTGTTATTTTTATTTAATTTTTTTTATTTTAATTCTTTTATTAAATAATTATTAATATAATTATTTTTATTTTTAATATCTATACTTATGGTATTTATTTTTCCCTTTTATTTTTTAAAATTTATTCGTTTTGATTTTTTTTTGTTACTTTTTCGTGTCATTTTGTATTCTTCTTTTTTATTTTCGTTCTGCTTTATAGTTTTTATTTTGATTGTCTAAATAGCTTCTTTTATATTTTTATTATCTAATTTATCATTATTTTTATTGCTATCTTTAAATTTATTATTACAATTTTTTTCCAACATTGTACTTTACCTTTTTTGTTTTATAATTTTTATCACTTGTATTTTGTGTTTTTACTTTTATGTTTGTTTTCATATTCCTTTTGTTACTAAAGTATTTCTACTTTTCATTTTTATTACATTAATTTTTCATATTTGGTTTGATATTTATTTTGTAATTCTCATTATTTCTATTAATTCATTTGTAGTTATTTAACTTTTATTTTTTTCATGTTACGAAGTGTTTCCATTGTTTTGTACTTAACATTTTATTTTTATTGTTTATTATTTTCTGTTATATTTAGTACATTTTTTTTAAAAATTGATATCTTTATTTTCGTTCCTTTTTTTATTCTTATTTGTTATAGAATTATTTTTATTTTCTTACTTTTCACTTAATTTCTATATTGCTTTGTTTTAATCATATGTCTTATATTACTGTATTCATTTTTAATTTTATTTTAACTTTTCTTAATTAGGCAATTTTTATTATTTTTCTGGCTTTTATTTTAATTATTTTTTTATAGTTATGCTTTGTACTCTTGTTATAGTTTTTCTTTGTATATACCATCTCTTCCAATTCTGTGCGTTGCAAAGAGAGTCTGTGAGATTCTGACAAATACCTTTACTGTGCTTTCATTTCCACAATTTTCTACTCATTTTCAGCTTTCTGCCTCAGTTCCTGCCCTAATATGTTTGGAACCTGCTACTCTTGCGGTGCCTAGAGGAACCCTGTTAACATTTATCACGAACTTTTCTTGTAGGATTTGTGCATCGTTTGAAATAATACACACACACACATATATATATATATATACATTATATATATATATATATATATATATATATATATATATACAAATACACACACATATATATATATTTATATATATATATATATATATATATATATATATATATATATATATATATATATATATATATATATGGAGAGAGAGAGAGAGAGAGAGATATGTTCGCATATATGATCAAGCACATCGTCAAGTTTAATGCAGTTCTGGTTCTGATAATCTTATTCCTTCCTCATTGTTACCAAAATATTTTTTTTCTCCGTGCAAGTACGGATGCTTTGAAAAATGCTTTATGCAGTCCAGTTGGAGAGATGTTATTATTGATATCTTCAAGTGAAGTGTCTTCCGTGTCAAGAAATACATTAGATGAATATCAGTGGGATATTAGATAGATCATTTTAACAACAGAGAACTCACCTTGTAAGGCTTTTAATTGGTTTTACAAAAATATGAGATGGAGTGAGATATATGAGCTATGTAGTGAAGTGGAGTTCTTCAAGGAACCTTTCAACTCAGTAGATTTTATTTTATATTCAGTGATACTTACTAGAGCCTCATTAAAATTCATTTAATTTCAATTTATTTTGATTAAATCTATAATTTCTGGAATCTGTAGCAAAACAGACATTATTGTGATTATTTTGTAGGCAAATTGCTTGAAAGGATGCATCATTAGGTAAGCGCTTAGCGCAAGCTGCTTCCTGAACATGGAAATATGATTTAAAACGTGTGAAAGGTTCACGATTTTTCCAGTTAAACGGATTTTGACGTCATACGATATGAAGCGTCATTTATGAACTGTAGGTTCTTACCCAGTAGTATTATGTTTGTTACACGGAAGATTAATCCAGTCTCGTAATCTAGTGAAAACTTACAGCTATTATAATATTAAAAAAATGCCCCATCATTGACTATACATTTTCCCAATATTTGCTCGTGGATGTTAATTTGTTTACATCAAAATGAAACTTTTCCCTTTATATGCATTTTGGTTTTATGGATAAGATAGTATGGCACTGGAAAAAGTATCCATTTTTCAAAGAGTACGAATTCTTGGTTTGCTGAGTTTAGAAACTATGAAAGCGTGGTGGTTGTATTAGGTCATTTAAATGGAAGGTTAATGACTGAGAAAGAGTTCACATTTTCAAGAGGTAGAGTCCATTGAATAAATGATAATTAAGTAATGTGTTTGGAAAGGGCTTTGAATATATGGAATTCTCAAAGAATGTTTAGTCATAAGTACAGTATAACTGTTATGGAGAAAATGGTGAAGAAAATGGCTTGCCGGATTATGTGTTACAGGAGAGATGTGAGTGATTTAACGGAGATGTAATGGTGAGAATGTGATAGAGATGTGTGCCATCACTATTTGGTTGTATGGGAATTATGACAGCAGTTTCAAGTTGGAGAGGGCTGAGAAGTTTGTCTGTACCTGTAAGGCAAATAAATTTAGTAAACGGGAAATGAGGAGAGTGTGTAAGGTGAAAGTGGAGAAGAAAAATGGAATGAATACATGAGAAGTATGCAAAAAATTGCAGGATCGGGTATAGGGCCATTAGGCACTGTTTTGTGGTAATAAGAAATAGGAAGATAGAATAAAAGTGAGTGATGGGATGAGGAAATGGTAGGTGTAGGAAAGGTAAAAGAGATATTATTTCAGGTGCATTGCCGTAACAGATCATATACAGTAGAATTACAAAGAAGGATGGATAAACAACAATACAACAGTAAGAGCAAGATAGAAAATTAAAAAAGTATTTTTGAGGCAATCAGAAGTGATTGTAAACAAAAATAAATGCAGTTGGCGCAAAGAGAGGGGTTTTTGAACTAATAGAGACATGCTCTCAGAAGCAGTTGCATTCCTGACATGATGGAGTAACTGTTTTGAAGAATATTTGAATTGGTGCTTAGAAGAGAGGCAAAGCTGAATGGTGCAAGAGTGGAAGAGTTTAGTGTAGGTTCAAGAATGCTATTGGAAGTGACTTTTGAGGGTATAAGGATCCAGTTAAAAAGTGGAAGAATGGTAATACCCCAGTAGTTGATGAGGTCATAAATGAGATGCTGCATATTGTGGTGAACGTGGATATGAATCGCTTACCTGGGTATTCAAGTTATAATGACAAGAATAATAGAGCTTTTAAGAAATTCAGGGTCATATTGTTACTTAGGATATCAGGATAGGCTTATTGGTAGTATTTCCATTGAGAAAGTAAAAGGGATTGACATGGGAAGAACGGTGTGAATGTGGACAAGATAGAGGGTGTACAGGTCAAGTGTTTGATATGACGCATATATGTGACAGGTTGAGAGTAAGGGCAAAAAATCTGTTTAGTGTACAGTAACCTAGAAAAGCTTACGGATTGTTTGATGAGAGCTTAAAAGTTTTCATGATGGAAGCAAATCATGTGTGGACACAAGGTTGATCGGCTTTTTCTTTTTCTTTTTTTAAGTTGGGCTATGAGAATGGTGTGTTGTTATCTCCCGGACTTTTTAATATATTTATGGATGAGGATGTAAGAAGTCAAAGAAGGGACGCTGGATGAAGATACTGAAAAATTTTGTTATAATAAAGTATGTTGTGAATCAGTGGGGAAAGCTGAATGTTAGTAGAAGATACTTTGCTGATGTGAGTATAATGAGGAAGAACTGCAGAAACTATGGAAAATGTAGATGATACTGTGCTAAGAAGGTATAGTGAGGAAGAACTGCAGAAACTAGTGAAAGACTGAAAGTGTTAGCAGGAGGAGAAATTGAAATAGAAAGCGAGCAAAAGTTAGGTTAAGAGGTTAGATGGAAGCCAGAAAGTGGAACAGTGATAATGGATGTCAGTAATGAATGCTGAAGTGGATGGTAGAAGGATGGAAGCGATCGATGTACATAGATATTTGCAAGTGAATGTTACTGATGATGGTAGGATGAAGCAAGGAAAGTGTCTGTCAGGGTGTGTGCAAAAGAGTGGGAAGAACCACGGTTTACAATGTACTGTATAAATGAGTTGTAAAGCCAACTCTCCTTATGGAAGTGAGTTGTGGGTGCGTAAGAGAAAAAGTGTGGAACTATTGATGTGAATTGCTTGGGTAGTGTGCGGCATAAGAAAGAGGCAAAGGCTAGAAATTTGAGGATACAAAAAAAAAAAAAAAAAATTGGTAAATGTATAGCGTAGGTGAGAGGAAGGAACAGCCTGGGTTGAGATAGTTCAGCATGCGTAAAGTATGGAGGAGGCAGGATGGTGAAGAGTTTTACGATTCGGACGTGCTAGGAGGAGTGAGGAGAGGCAGTCCTAGAAAGTGGAGGAACGGAGCGGAATAAGTAATCAAAAGGAAGGTCTTCAATATCCGGAAAGTAAGCTGATGCTTGTAAGGTTGAAGTAAAGGTGCATTCAGTGTAGGGGAGTCAGTGCGTTTCTGATGAGTTTACTGTACAGCTGCATGAATCGACCAGTGTTTTGGAAGCTGTCTGAGTAGGAGATGCATTCACGATTCAGCAGTTATGAATGCGTCTGTGACTGTTGGTGTACATGGGTATCTCTTTAACTCATATTTATGGCGTAAACTTTGTCCGCAGTTTACAGGCAAATTTCTCATTATATAATGATGTATTTCATTAATTTTTCAAGAGTTCTCCTCGGCTATAGTATGATGATAACAGGTCGTTATCGAACTTTGCAACTTGGAAAAAACAGAAATTGGAAAACTAATAGATTTTTAAAAATCCGCATACAGTTTCAGAGCGACACTGAAGAGGGACCCTGACGCTTCTAAACTATATGTGGATTTTTAAATATATTCGTTCTCCAATTTGTGGCTTTTTCAGCCATAACATGTAAATCTGATTTTCCCACCGATCAATATGAACTACGAACAATTTTTATATCAGTCAGTTAGTTTCCTTTCAAGTAACCGAAATATATACGAATTCGTTCCGAATTAATTCGGCCTACTGTTATCTTTGCTTGCTAGGTATGCTGCCAGAGGTCTTGTAAACTCTCTCTCTCTCTCTCTCTCTCTCTCTCTCTCTCTCTCTCTCTCTCTCTCTCTCTCTCTCTCTCTCTCTCTCTCTCTCCTCAGGTTTGAGCTCGATCCTGGTCCAGGGATCTCGAGAGATTTAGGTATTTAACAGAATCATGGCAGCCTGCTTAGGTGGAATGTAGTGAGGGCTTCATTTCCTAATTAACAATAGGTGCTATTGCATGAAATCGATAAGCGACAGGAAGACATTTAGTCCAGTTGGCACCTGAGAGGTGTCAGTGTCCAATTTGTAAATTATTTACTTTTTGTCTGGTTTAAAATGCAATGAAATAAAGATAATGCCGAATAAAGTTATTAGGCATTGAGAATTGGTTATCCTGCTTTTGTTGTTGTTAACTGTAGAAAGATCCATGCCACTGTCCTTCAACAAGTAAGACTTCCACATCTTAGTCTCAGACTTCAATAAGAACCAGAAATTCACTACCTTCTACGTATTATGTGACAAAGTTTGGTAGCTATAATCCCCCACCATTAAGAGTGTTTAAACCTAAAATTATTTATCTTTTCGACTTGTCGAGGGTCGTGTGGAGATTGCCAAATTTTTTATTGCTTGTATTCATTATGTATGTTTGATTGCGTAAGCAATTAGACCAAAATGTTTTTTTCTTGTAAATCCCGCCTGGTTCCTGGTCTATTAGCTAAGGCTCACAAGACAGCCATTAAGCAAAAGAACTCCTGATTTTGGTAACACCGGATAACGTTGATGAAGTGGTTATCCCTTCTCAACTTTTCTTTCCGTAGCATGATTGTTGATAAAATAAGGTGCTTAAATATTGTGCAATAATTTCTTTTACAAACGGTACATGAGTAGCTTTTAGAAAGTTACAAACCGCTGTTCGTATTCCACAAAATAAATGTGGCCCTTGGTTGAACCTTGTTCTCACATTGCTGTCTTTTATAGCGTTTTTAATTGGTTTGATGATAATTCAGAAGACAATCCATTCGAGGACTTATTCGGATTGACTGTGTTTTGGATTATGGATAACTTTTGTTTGTTGTATTGTTTACATTTGAAAGCAGCTCCCCTATAGTATAATCATACCAAGAAGTCTGTAAAGATTAAAGAAATTAGGTATTAATTAGTGATTTCCCCCAACAATCATGTGGTATCCGATTTGTAACCTAAGAGGGATTTTACTCTAAGCTTTGTTGTGGTTATTGATTGTTATTTTGCACAGTGGATTGCAAAGTAATATTCGAAGGAAACATCGGATTTTGTCTGATTGCATTTCCCTTAAACATTTTTCCCCAAAACTGTTTATATATATGTATATATATAATAATATATATATATACACACACACATATATATATATATATATATATATATATATATATATATATATATATATATATATATATATACATACATATATATATATATATATATATATATATATATATATATATATATATATATATATATATATATATATATATATATATATATTTTATATATGATTGTCATCATATTTGTAGTAGGTGAACCATAAAGCGACAATGAATCTCATGAAGAACTTACCACATAAAATGTTCGAAAATTTCTTTTCTCATACAAGCAAATTGATTCTTTTTCTCTTCTCGGTCAGGTGACTTATTTCTCTCCGTCCACCATAGAGCTTTGGAATTTGCTGACATCTTTTGTTTTCCTTAAATGTATTCGAAAACGTTTTGCGTCGGCCATTCTATTTTTGTTTTCCTTTATTCCTTTCTCTTCCGGACGGCGACGGTGCGTTTCCATGCTGCGAATACGATCCATTTTCATCAGAATAACCAAGACTTAGGAGAAGATTCTGTTGGGATTATTTCCAAGTCTTAGAAACATTTATGGTGGCGTCCGCGTTTTTTCTCGGGCCAAAGTAATTACAAGTTGTTACAAGTTGAGAGTTTCGGAATAGTGTGCCTAAAAGATGCACACTTGTGTGAGTTCGATTTCTTATGTCAGTGTCTCTTGGCATATTTTGGGTTTCACGAGAATGGAGGAAAAATAATCGAATTCATCAGATTTACTTTTATTTTTTAGTGAATGAGAACGTTGATAATAATAAAGCAGATGACCACATGGTCGCTGGAATTTTTGAATAACATTTGGACGAGAAGTGGCCTCACTGCTTGCTAAATTCCTATGGAGAGAGATGTTGCTAGAATTAACTGACCTTTCAGAAACTTTATTTTTAGTTTTCTGCAAAGGAAACCTATTCAGATGTCTTTGTCTGTCTGTCTGCACTTTGTATGTCCGCCCTCTGATTTTAAGAACTACTGACGCCAGAGGGCTGCAAATTGGTATTTTAATCATCCACCCTCCAATCATCAAAAATGCCAGATGGAGCCCTTTACTCTCAGTAGTTTTTATTTTATTGAAGGTTAAGGTTAGCCATGGATCGTGCGTCTGGCAAAGCTATAGGCGCCAGCCGCCGACGCATCTTCACTTGATCGCATCTGGGGAGCAACTGAGCGCTCCCTGGTCGTGGCTGAGAGTTTCATACTGCAGCACATCGAGAGTTCCATACAGCATTATACGCTGTACAGAAATCTCGATTGTTCGGCGCATTTTTTACCTGTTTTATTCTGGCAAATAGGCGCTGTTTTTGAAGATATCAAAGAAATTAAAGTCGACATCTTTTGCAGTGAAGAAGGACTATGATAGGAAGCTTTACATAAAGAGACTGTATGAGCTAGTATCCTGGAACCTAGTTAGCCCTTGTTGACTTCGTGGTGAAATAGATAACAGACTATTATTCCATCAAATTATAAACTCGATTGACTTGACAACGTAATCCCCACTGATGAAACCTCTCTCTCTCTCTCTCTCTCTCTCTCTCTCTCTCTCTCTCTCTCTCTCTCTCTCTCTCTCTCTCTCTCTCTCTCTTAGTGTGTGTTTGTATGTAAGGATTTAGTGTTAGATGGAGCCCTTGCATGCAAACGCTCCCTCCAACATTAAGTCCTCATCCATTTTTAAAAGTTCGAGCGTTCGTAAAATAGAGCCATTTTGAAGTAAGGGTACGGGAATTTTTGTGAGTCACTCCCAAAACATTTCATGTGTATAGTGGCATATGCACATAGATATTAGTACACTCAAATCAAGTAGTGTAGTGATATTTCAAAACTCTTTTGATATTATTCTGTTTACATGTTACCCCCTTTGCCCGTGCAGCAGTTTTATATGGAAAATTTATTTGGGTCATTGCGCGAATTTCAGGTTTGCAAGCATTGGTGCTTACGCTTGTGATTTCCAGACTATTAATTTTTGTAAAGTTTTGAGTAATTTCTAGAATTTTATATTAACTATTTGAAGAATTTAGGTTCATGATACACAAAGCTCTTGGCCAGTTTGAAATTATTACATACAATTGTCATTGTTCAGTGTAATGAATTATCTTTTCATTAATTGTATTGAATGGAGAACCTACCTAGTACAAAGATCTTGATTTTAATATTTCTACAAAAGTTATCTTTTCATGAGTTCTATCATGACTGGGGTACTGAACTTGTGTGAACAACTTGTTCTGTATGTTTCTCAAATAATCCATGAAATTCGTAAAAAAAAAAAAAAATATAGCTTTGATCTGACTTTTATAAAGTTTGCAAAGACTCAAAATGGAGGTTTTAGGGAAGACTAAAATGGAGTTACATGTTGATAGTCATCAACAGGGAATTTCTTTACTGTCTGCAGTAATTCTGCCCGGTAAAGCCGAGACTTTTACAGTGCCTAGTATTTATTGCAGTCACTTTCCCGTATGTTTTTTGTGTATCATAATATCGTCATTATTCTTTAATCATATTAAGCAGCTCGCGTACTGAGCGGGATTATTACGTTTATTGAAAGTTTGTTAGGATGATAAATCTTTATGGCGTGGTACCGAAAAATAAAATAAAAAAGCAGAGTAGCATTATGGACAAAATTTCAGCTTTTTTCACTTTGCCGCCTTATTTCAATAATAACAATTACATTATAACAGGTTATATCAATCGAAAAGTTGGCAAGGAACAAAAGCTGTGATGTAGGCGTGTCGTTCCTAGGATAGATTTAGAACAGTGATTACCAGCCTTTCCTGCTGCGTGGCTTCCGGCCAATATACAGTAGAATAATCTCCATCGCCCAATTCAACGTCAGTCACTCTTACGATTCAGTTCTTGTTAGCTATGAATATTCTGATGCTTCCCTTAGTTAAAGGACAAGAAAATGTCTGGAAAGCTTCCAAATTATTGACGTGTTGAAGATATTATCTGTAGGTATGTTTCATTATTTTAAATCACCTAAGTGCCATATGATTCGGGAAAATAAAAGCACGTATTTCTTTTCATTCATTGCATTTATTTCATTGCATTGCATTGAAGATTTGCAAGTAAAACAGTGAGAATAGGGAGTAACTGTAAAGGTAGTATCCACCCTACAGTAAAACATGTCACATTTACACTTCCACATCTTCCATACACATCACAAACAGGTTGTAAACAAGTCATTAACTGCAAGAGAAGAGCGTATCCTTGACAGATACCCAAGAATCGTAAAAATACTGGCTAGTACTGGACCAAAAAGTCATCGCCTTGTAATCAGTCAGTTTGTGGTGTGTGATGTGTGATAAGTTGCCGATGTGCATTTTATTTATGATAGGTTTTACTGTAGTGTGGATTCACCCTCTTCTACCTCGTGTACAACTCGATGGGATGGCCGAAATCGAATCGTTGCAACAAGTTGTAGAGTTATCTTCTACTTGAAGGTTAATACTGTTTAGATTATATGTTCACTAACCTGGAAAACTAGGGAAATATAGAAAAACCATCAGCATAGCTCAAACATCTGCTGATGTTTGAGTAATTACTTATTCCTGTTCAAAATTCACTCAATCTCCTCTCTTCAAGTTTCAAGAATTCATCTTTCTTTGCCTGTGGGAAATCCAACGCAAATGTTGCTTGAAGTATTATTTCTCACAATTTTGTGACACACACTCAGATCACAACAATACAAAGACAATTCCAACTCCAGTAATCCAGGTTCTCAAGAATGTTGGTTTTCATTGAGGGATCAAGCTCTTTTATATTGCTGTCGTGTACTTCACAGAGTGGAACTCTCATTGAGCTTGGTGACACGTTTTTGTCTTTTGGAACCATAGAGCATCCCAGTAATATTTAACCTCTATTCAGAAGTTCAAGAATCAAAAAAAAAATTTCTTTTTAAGTGTCAATTCTAGGATCATCTTGTATGGGAGTAGGATAGTTTTGCAAGACCAGACAGAACAGTGAATCTTATGCTTGTTCCCTTTGCTTTAGTGTCAGCTTCTTTGCCTTTGTTTGGAACCCAGATTTAGAATCAGGCATGGCTGGAGTATCATCTGTACACACCACATAGGTTATCATACTAATTAGTCCAGTAAATTATTTTTTCATGTTTTCTTCAGCTGTTCTTGTTGTGTCCAGATAAATACAAAACAAAATTTACTTCCTGCCGTTTCTCTTGGCATAACGAACTCTTGGCAGTAGTTGTGACCCTTCAACCCAAAGTGCAAACAAACCAAAAGGAGCCTCTTAACCTCATTGATAACTTACGGTTTTAAACCTTCTGTCATGTCGTGATGCGCCATTGCACCCTGTTATTTGAAGAGGACACCTGCTAAACTTTGGGAGACTCCACCTTTCCAAGGTTGTGTTCTACAGTTAAAAGAGTACAAGGTTTGATGAGTGTTTCCTTAACCTCGTTTGATTTTTGCTCT
>NC_089796.1:54888735-54898735 GCF_040412425.1 Macrobrachium rosenbergii
AGAAATAAATTTCTGACTCACATCAGGATCGAACCCCGTCTCTCAAAGGAAAGGCCCTGGCCTTTCATTTCACAGACTGGGTTCGATCTCGATGTGAGCCATAAGTTTATTGTTTCAGAGAAATAAATTTCTGACTCAAATCGGGATCGAAACCTAGTCTCAAAAATAGAAGGCCCTGACTGTGGTTCGATCCCGATGAGTCAGAAATTTATTTCACTGAAACTACATTTCATTTGAGAGACTGGAGTCAGATCCCGATGTGAGTCAGAAGTTTATTTTTCTGAAACACGTGCTCATATGTTAATTAGTTCCATCATATTCACGCTGAAAGGGTAATTCGAATGAAATGCTCCCAATTGGTGGGTCGGGAAATTGGGTAAAACTCGCTGGTACGTTAGGCGGCAACCTGGCTAAGGAAAACCTCAGGTACAGAAGTGCTTATATTGCAACTTCTTTTATGACGTGTGTGAGTCATCTGGTAGCGACCAGCTCTTTCATTTGAGAGACTGGGGTTCGATCCCCATGTGAGTCAGAAATTATATATATATATATATATATATATATATATATATATATATATATATATATATATATATATATATTATTATATATACCTTTATATATATATATTTTATTGTTTATTACTTTTATTCAGTATTTTGACGTTTCTCCATTGACAGTACCATCGTGCGCAAAAAGTCCGTTCCCTTGGCCATCCAGAGAGTGAACGCGAATCCAGTGACTATGAAACACCGAAGCAGTTGAACAAGTAACCAGTGGAAGACCCAACAGATGTCGCACCGTGAGGACATACAGGAACATGAAGGAGGAGTGGGAAGCAACAATTTTCTTGAGCATAGGTAAAGTTCCTATATTTCAGTACCGTTAAGAAAGTGAACGTAAAGTTTTGTTGTTGACGATACTGAGTTTGAGTGTAAAATGTGCAGTTAAGAAAATATGCAGAAGTAAATCTGAGAAGAAAAGTGCTTAGGAAGTCAGTATTCATGAATTAGTGTTTCCTATAGATTATTATATCTTATCAAGACATGACTGTCCACAAGATCGATACAAAACATTTCAGCTTCAGTGTTTACGGTTTATAAAATACGATCATCTGTAGGGAGTACTAATTCATGAATACTGACTAACTAAACAAAACCCTTACGATCACTTTCTTAACGATATTAGAATATGGAGACTTTACTCTATGCTCAAGAAAAATATCCACTCCTCCTCCCTGTTCCCATATGCCCTTACTGTGCAACATCTGTTGGGTCTTCCATTTGTTACTTGTTCAACCGCTTTCGGTGTTTCATCAGCTGGATTCGTGTTCACTCTGGATGGCCAAGGAACGGACTTTTGTGCACGATAATTGCCAGATAACGGAGAAATGTGTCAAAATATTGAGTAAAGGTAATAAAACAAAAACTTTGCCTATTATTTTCCGTTTTTATAACATTGCTCTGATTTTTTTTTTCATTTAAAGGGGGTGTTCGGAGTTTTTTTTGCGGTGTGTTTCAGCATTGTTTAAATGATATAAGGGTTTTACTACAATGAGTCTTAGTTCAGCCCTGTTAGTTTCTTAATTGGTGGCTATTGGATGAGAATAAAAACCAACCTATTTGTATGGTATTTTGGTGTTATGTTTATTGTTATTGTTGTAATGGACACGCATGTGTCAAACATTGAAATCTTATAAATCGGCCACAAATAGTCCAGTGGTGTGTAATTTAATTGAGGTTGTTTTATTGCAGAAAACAGGAAAATTAAAAGCTGTAATGAAGGAGCAGCAGACATAATAATGACGACTGTAATGGCAAAAGCTTTAGACGCGAATGTATTCCTAATGATTATACTGTAATTTCTCCAGCCTGCTATGTCTTTCGAAGTCCACCAAAAGCTTTGTTGAAGCCAAGTTAAATAGCCATTTTATTATCTTTGTGTGAGGTCTTTGTTTTAATATTCCCGTTCTACATAAGTTATATAATCCTTTGAAATTTTCAGTATTAATTTTGCAGTGAGATTCAGTCAAATGTCTTATTCAGCGCCTCCAGCCATGGATGTACTTGGCATAAAGATGTTTCACCATCAGTTTTAGATTATCTGTTTTTAACGTCAGCTTTTTAATTGCTATTTAAATAATTTTGAATGTCATTAACTGTTTAACCTTAATTTTCTTCGATGGGTAGGTATCAAAGATTTTTGTAACATTCGGTTACAGAGATATGAAATGTATCTTCTCATTAGTGGAATAGCAGTGTTCCACTGATATTTTTTTCAATATCTTCTCTTGAAGAGAATAAGCAGACAGTGCCTTTCGCCTGCTTTATTTCCCTGTGCTGCTCTGGAAGTTCTTTTCTCTTCCCTCTATTCAGTTTTGCCTCGTTGGTGTGAAATTGCTTGTCATTCCTTCTGCCCAGGTTCTTTTGTCTTGCCGTTTTCCTCGTCTGTTTCTTACCTGATGGTCATTGTAATTTATTATTCGTTCTTATACTAAGTTCGCGCAAGTGACCAGTTTGTCAATTTTCATTTCATTTGTCGTGAATACTGTAATTTATAAACTCTCTCTCTCTCTCTCTCTCTCTCTCTCTCTCTCTCTCTCTCTCTCTCTCTCTCTCTCTCTCTCTCTCTTCTTCTTCTTCTTCTTCTTCTTCTTCTTCTTCTTCTTCTTCTTCGTTTTAACGTGCTCTCTCTCTTGAATTTTGTAGCCTCTAATCAAACGTGCGTGTAAAGTATGTCAGCAGAGGTTTTGCTCTCCTTTTTTTTTAATTTTAGGGATGTGTGTTTGTGTTTGTTTCTGTGTGTAAGAGTGTCATTGTTCGGATAGCTTATTATTGTTCGGATTGCTTATTATGGGTCACTGATGTAAGTTCATCAGATCATGTCACTATTAAATCGAATGTAAATTTTGTATATCTGAAGAAAAATATTCCTTGGTCCTTAACTCGGCCCGATTAAAGAAGTTATTTTTTACGTGAAATGTAGTTAGAATGTGTGGTTATCGTTTTTCAGACTTCTTTTACTCTTGAGGACAAAATTATCCTGAAGAAGTCGTTCTAACTATTAATCTCCTTTGTAAAACGAAATATTATAAAATCCTTGTGATTACAAATTTCTGTAAATCTGCGTTAAATTTCTGACATTAATATGCATATATTATAGAATTTATAGCTTCAAGAAAACTTATTTGATGAACTTTGCATTCATACATGATCACATTTAAGGATTTCATCATCTTGCAGAATGCCTACGCTTACATTTGCGTCCATCCTGTAGAGTCAGACAGTGAAAAACATAGGTTCAAAAGTCTTCTGGTGTCGTTAGTTATTTGAAACCAAGACAGGAAACTAAAGGTGTCTTTAGTTATTTAAAACGAAGACAGAATTCTAAAGGTGTCATGAGTTATTTGAAATGAAGACAGAATACAAAAAGTGTCGTGAGTTATTTGAAACGAAGACAGAATACTAAATGTGTCATGAGTTATTTGAAACAAAGAAAGGAATACAAAAGGTGTCAGGAGTTATTTGAAATGAAGACTGAATAATAAATGTGTCGTGAGTTATTTGAAACGAAGACAGAATACTAGGGGTGTTGTGAGTTATTTGAAACGAAGACCGAATACTAAAGGTGTCGTGAGTTCTTTGAAACAGAGACAGAATACTAAAGGTGTTGTGAGATATTTGAAATGAAGACCGAATACTAAAGGTGTCGTGAGTTAATTGAAACAAAGACAGAATACTAAAGGTGTTGCGAGTTATTTGAAATGAAGACTGAATACTAAAGGTGTCGTGAGTTATTTGAAATGAAAACCGAATACTAAAGGTGTCGTGAGGTATTTGAAACAAAGACAGAATATTAAAGGTGTCGTTACTTATTAGAAACAAAGACAGAAAACTAAAGATGTCGTGGGTTATTAGAAACAGAGACGGAATACAAAAGGTGTCATGAGTCATTTGAAACAAAGACAGAATACTAAAGGTGTCGTGAGTTATTTTAAACGAAGACAGAATACTAAAGGTGTTGTGAGTTATTAGAAACAAATACAGAATTCTGAAGGTGTCTTGAGTTATTTGAAATGAAGTCAGATTACAAAAGGTGTCGTGAGATATTTGAAATGAAGACACAAAACTAAAGGTGTCATTAGTTATTTGAAATGAAGACAGAATACTAAAGGTGGCGTGGGTTATTTGAAACGAAGACAGAAAACTAAAGTGTCGTGAGTTATTTGAAATGAGGACAGAATACTAAAGATGTCTGGGGTTATTTGAAACGAAGACAGAATACTATAGGTGTCATGACTTATTTGAAACGAAGACAGAATACTAAAGGTGTCATGAGTTGTTTGACACGAAGATAGAATACTAAAGGTGATATGAGTTATTTGAAATGAAGACACATTGCAAAAGGTGTCGTGGGTTTGAAATGAAGACAGAATACTAAAGGTGTCGTGAGTTATTTGAAATGAAAACAGAATACAAAAGGTGTCGTGAGTTATTTGAAACGAAGACAGAATACTAAAGGTGTCATGAGTTACTTGAAACGAAGGCAGAAAACTAAAGGTGGCGTGAGTTATTTGAAACGAAGACAGAAACCTAAAGGTGTCGTGAGTTATTTGGAACGAAGATAGAATATAAAAGGTGTCGTGGGTTATTTGAAACGAAGACAGAAAACTAAAGGTGTCGTGAGTTATTTGGAACGAAGATAGAATATAAAAGGTGTCGTGAGTTATTTGAAACGAAGACAGAAAACTAAAGGTGTCATGAGTTACTTGAAACGAAGGCAGAAAACTAAAGGTGGCGTGAGTTATTTGAAACGAAGACAGAAAACTAAAGGTGTCGTGAGTTATTTGGAACGAAGATAGAATATAAAAGGTGTCGTGGGTTATTTGAAACGAAGACAGAAAACTAAAGGTGTCGTGAGTTATTTGGAACGAAGATAGAATATAAAAGGTGTCGTGGGTTATTTGAAACGAAGACAGAATACTAAAGGTGTCGTGGGTTATTTGAAATGAAGACAGGAAACTAAAGGTGCCATGAGTTATTTGAAACAAAGACCGAATACTAAAGGTGTCTTGAGTTATTTGAAACGAAGACAGAATTCTAAAGGTGTTGTGAGTTATTTGAAACGAAGACAGAATACAAAAGGTGTTATGAGTTATTTGAAACAAAGACAGTATACTAAAGGTGTCTTGAGTTATTTGAAAAGAAGACAGAAAACTAAAGGTGTCATGAATTATTTGAAACATAGACAGAAAGCTAAAGGTGTCATGAGTTAATTGAAATGAAGACAAGAAACTAAAGGTGTCGTGAGTTATTTGAGTCATTAGATATTTGAAGACAGAATACTAAAGATGTCGTGAGTTATTAGAAACAAATACAGAATACTAAATGTGTCGTGAGTTATTTGAAATGAATACAGAATACTAAAGGTGTCGTGGGTTATTTAAAATGTATACAGAATAGTAAATGTGTCGTAAGTTATTTGAAACGAAGGCAGAATACTAAAGGTGTTGTGAGTTATTTGAAACGAAAACAGAATAGTAAAGGTGCCATGAGTTATTTCAAACGAAGACAGAGTACTAAAGGTGTCGTGAGTTATTTGAAACAGACAGATTACTAAAGGTGTCGTGAGTTATTTGGAACAAAGACAGAATACAAAAGGTGTCGTGAGTTATTTGAAACGAAGAAAGAATACTAAAGGTGTCGTGAGTCATTTGAAACGAAGACAGAAAACTAAAGGTGTCGTGAGTTATTTGAAATAAAGACAGAATACTAAAGGCATTCTGGGTTATTTGAAACGAAGACAGAATACAAAAGATGTGAGTTATTTGAAACAAAGAAAGAATACTAAAGGTGTCGTGAGTCATTTGAAACGAAGACAGAAAACTAATGGTGTCTTGAGTTATTTGAAATGAAGACAGAATACTAAAGGCTTCATGAGTTATTTGAAACGAAGACAAAAAACTAAAGGTGTGGTGAGTTATTTGAAGCAAAGACAGAATACTAAAGGCGTTATGGTTATTTGAAGTGAAGACAGAAAACTAAAGGTGTCGTGAGTTATTTGAAACGAAGACAGAATACTAAAGGTGTCGTGAATTATTTGAAAAAAGGAAAGAATACTAAAGTTTTCATGAGTTATTTGAAACGAAGACAGGATACTGAAAGTGTCGTGAGTTATTTGAAATGAAGACAGAATACAAAAGGTGTTGTGGGTTATTTGAAACGAAGACAGAATACAAAAGGTGTCGTGAGTTCTTTGAAACGAAGACAGAATAAAAAAGATCTTGTGTGTTATTTGAAAAAAAGACAGAAATCTAAAGGTGTCATGAGTTATTTGAAACGACTACAGAATACTAAAAGTTTCATGAGTTATTTGAAGCGAAAACAGAATACTAAAGATTTCGTGGGTTATTTGAAGCGAAGACAGAATACAAAAGGTGTTGTGAGTTATTTGAAACGAAGACAGAAATCTAAAGGTGTCATGAGTTATTTGAAACGATGACGGAATACTAAAGGTGTCGTGAGTTATTTGAAACGAAGACAAAAAACTAAAGGTGTCATGAGTTATTTGAAGTGAAAAGAGAATACTAAAGGTGTAGTGAGTTATTTAAAGTAAAGACAGAATACAAAAGGTGCCATGAGTTATTTGAAATGTAGAAAGAATACAAATGGTGTTGTGCGTTATTTGAAACCAAAACAGAAAACTAAAGGTGTCGTGAGCTATTTGAAACGAAGACAGAATACTAAGTGTGTCTTGAGTTATTTGAAATGAAGACTGAAAACTAAAGGTGTCGTGAGTTATTTGAAACAAAGACAAAAAACTAAAGGAGTCATGGGTTATTTGAAATGAAGACAGAATGTAAAAGGTGTAGTGAGTTATTTGAAACGAAGACAGAATACTAAAGGTGTCATGAGTTATTTGAAATGAAGACAGAATACTAAAGGTGTCTTGAGTTATTTGAAACGAAAACAGAGAACTAAAGGTGTCGTGGGTTATTTGAAATGAAAACAGAATACTAAAGGTGTCTTGAGTTATTTGAAATGAAGACAGAATACAAAAGGTATCTTGAGTTACTTGAAACCAAGACAGAATACTAAAGGTGTCGTTAGTTATTTGAAACCAAAACAGAAAACTAAAGGTGTCATGAGTTACTTGAAACGAAGTCAGAATACTATAGTTTTCGTGAGTTATTTGAAACAAAGACAGAATACTCAAGGTGTCATGAGTTATTTGAAACAAAGACAGAATGCTAAAGGTGTCGTGAGTTATTTGAAACGAAGTCAGAATACTGAAGGTGTCGTGAGTTATTTGAAACAAAGACAGAAAACTAAAGATGTCATAAGTTATTTGAAACAAAAACAGAAAACTAAAGGTGTCATGACTTATTTGAAATGAAGACAGAAAACTAAAGGTGTCGTGAGTTATTTGCAATGATGACAGAATACAAAAGGTGTTGTGAGTTATTTGAAACGAAGACATAAAACTAAAGGTGCCATGAGTTATTTGAACGAAGACAGAAAACTAAAGGGGTCATGAGTTATTTGATTTTATCGCAGTCTTTGTTCGCTAATCATTTTCAGAAAGAAATGAAGAAATCAATTTTCACCGCCGTGGTTAACCGATTAATCATTTTCGCCTTTCTACATACTATTTTCAAGAGCGAAAGGCCACGTGGGTTGCACTGCCTGTTCAGTAGAATGCATTATATATCTTGAACTTTAGACAAATCTCAGAAAATAAAAAAAATAATGAGGCAAAGTATGTACAAGGATGAAGTGATTGCTCAAAATGGAGAAAAGATTAATGAGGTTGATTCTTTCAATATTTAGGAACAAGAATATGCAGTTGTGTTGTAATGAAATACCTCAAGATTCAAATCAAACAATGGACAGGCTGAATAAGATTTGGAAATCAGATGGACGGAAATTGCTTATTAAAATAGGTAGTGAAACTATATTTAAAAGATTTTGTTGCTAACAAAACTTAGTTATAAAATATATATTCGGAGTCAGATGGCAGGAGAGAGAGAGAAATAAAGCCGCAAGGGAAATGACTGAGGTTCCGTAAGTAGATAAAAGTTGAAGCGGAAGTGGAGATGATCCGTCCATATCTATAATGACAGTGTCAGCTTTTTTTTTTTTTTTTTATACCTGAAGACTTAAGAAGACCAAGACCAGTTTGGATTACATCTACAAGACGGTGGGCTGGAGATGAGTGGAAATGAAAGCACTGGTTAGATAAGCAATGCAAAAGGCCTTTTGTACTGAACGGGTTAGGGGCGATGATGCTAAAGTTTGTGTTTGAATACTATTTCCATTTTGTGTTAATAGCTATTTTCTTTTATCTTTATTTTTGTCTTCCTCTCCTCTTTTTCTTTTACCAAATGTTGACTTGAATTGCATGAGCGTACAAGACTTTAGAAAATGGAGTCCCAGGTTCTCAAGAATTTCAATTTGCAAGGACTTTTCCCACTTAGCAGGTTGCCAGGTATTCCAGTCCTGTGCAATATGATGAAGAACCGGAAAGGGTGAAAATTATGGTTAAACGTTTATTATGTAGTGCCAAATACACACACATACATTATATATGTATATGTATTATATATATATATATATATATATATATATATATATATATATATATATATATATATATATATATATGTGTGTGTGTGTGTGTGTGTGTATATATATATATATATATATATATATATATATATATATATATATATATATATATATATATATATATATATATATATATATATATATATATATATATATATATATATATATATATATATATATATATAGTGGCATGTAGTTTGGGAGTGGCCATGTGGGCGGTTGCCTCGGGTAAAAAATTCTCAAATTCTCAAGGGTGCAAAATTTCAAAAGACAAATTAAGTCGGTAATATAATAGCAAGCCCTCTCTTCCATATTGGGTTTCAGTGTTGTACTTCTCCATAATTATGCAAAATTACTGCTGTGTAGTATTAACAGTGGAATGCACAAAAATTATTTTATTACAATTTTAGCATTTTTACCATTGAAAATACTAAATTGATTTTATTACATTTTATCATTATTACCTCTGAAGATACAGAAGTCACCATGGTAGTCTTTCATTGACTATTCAGTTACATTCGAAGTCCACTGATGTCATCAAAAACAGATTTGTGACTAGTTGTAAACAGATGACCTTAAACTGGGGAGTAACTACGGTCGACTATCAATAAGACAAGTATTCGACAATGCCGCAACTATGGCTGGATAAGTTAATGGTGTACAGAAACGTATTTGGATGCGAATCCTAAAGCAGTGTTTGTGTCATGGAACAATCACTTACTCTGTCTTGCTGGTGCATATGCAGTTATTGTTGCGACACAATCTGTGACTTTCTTTGCAACTATGGAAAAGGTGTACACATTCTTCTCAAGTCTAGCCGTTGGTGGGATGTGCTAAAGGAACTTGTACCAATTCATGTAGTACAGTCGTGTGGAACAAGATGGAGTTCAAAGCATGAAGCTGTACATTTACTTGCTGAGCACAATGAAGAAATAATAGAATCTTTGGAAGTTTTGAGATGGGCCACAACAGACCTCTGAAGCCAGAGGCGATGCAGGGAGTGTGTTAGTCTACACCAAGAACTTTCGTTTATTCTCATTCTCTTATTTTTGAAGCTCAATACTAACCGAAATGAATGATGTTCAAGTCTACCTGCAGTAAGAAGGATTTGCGCTTGATTAGTGAGCGCAAAAGTTGAAAGCATTGGCTTTATTTTGCTAAGAAAAACGAGACTAGCATCAAAGCCAACTGAGAAGTCTCTGTAGATGTGCAAAACGTACGACTTTCTACAGAGAGAGGAATTGGAAGACATAAAATTTCTGGTGAGCAGAGTTGTGATGCTTACATACCCTAAGTACGAGAAACACGCAGAGAACAACTGGAAGGACTTGATCTACTTAAAGCAGAAAATACAAAACGTACATAAAAAATGA
>NC_089796.1:54901235-54943735 GCF_040412425.1 Macrobrachium rosenbergii
AAAGGTTTTTGCAGTTGAATTTTAGAATAGATCTGCATTTCTTGAAACCAAACCTGAAGAGCAGGCAATCAGTGAGGACTCATTTAAATTCAAGAATGTATATCAGTCTGTTGAAAAATAAGTATTGAGATATGAGGTAACAAGATGTAAAACCTTTGATATCGGATGAGACTTGGGATACAATTAGGAATTAACAAAGTAAAAAACTACATTTAAAAAAATTTCGGTAAGGAGATGAAGAAAAAGTAGACCGTTCTAAGACTTAGTGTAGGTAGTGAAGTTAAACGAAAATCGGGAAGATATAAGAGAGAATAAAGAAGCTCAGGAAGTTGACAAAGTCATGTATCCAAGGACTGGATTTAAGGTAGCCCACAGAACTGATAATGAAAAAAGGAAAAAAGGGAGAATATTTCAGTGAATAAAGTACAAGTCAATAATATCAACAGAAGAAGAAGCACAACATTGGGTAGAATATTTTGTGGGGTCATGAATAAAAGATATGACGAAGCCCTGAATGTGCTTATGAAAGAGTTCAAAGTTTTTGAATTGGAATCAGTGACAAAGAAACGTAGGAGACCGGAAACACCGGCCTGTGATGAAGTCACAGCAGAGACGATTTTAGCTGAAAGTGAAATGACACATTGTATACTAATTACACTGTTCTGCATAATATGGAATGAAGAAACAAAGCCTAGTGATTGCAAATTGAAGTCGTAGGAAAGTTACCAAAGAAAGGTGACCTGACTGAATATGGCAACTATAGAGGCATTGCACTTACACTGGTTGTAATAAAAATATTCGGTATGCGAAAGAAACTGATAAAAAACTTAAATATGAACAGGGTAGTTTTAGAAAATGCAAGAGATGCACAAATCAGATATTTGTGTAAAGGACATTTTGTGCCGAGTATATAGAATTTAAAATCCCCTCTGTTGCTTTCGGTTTTTCGAGAGGGCTTCCTCAGACCAATAGTGTGGAAGATCTTGTGTCACTGTGGTATTCCCATTAAGTTTGGGGAGTTGGTAATGAAGAAATTGGTTTGAGACAGGAGAGAAGGCTTAGAATGGTGTAACGATAGAAAGCTGACAGACTGCTAATAGAATAAAAAAAGCTTTAAAAAGCTTACTTAATAGAATGCATCATATATCTAAAGAGATAGGACTCAAGTGAATCAAAGAAAAACTGAAGCAATTAGGACTGAGTATCCTTAAAGGGATGAAGTAACATTAAATGGAGGATGGATTAATAAAGTTGAATCTTCCTAACACTTAGGGACAGCAATATGTAGTACAAGTTCTTCCTAATTACTGAAAAACTAAAAAATGCCAGTCAAACAATGGACAGACTCAATAAGCTTAGAAAATCAAATTTGAAAGTAAAAATATACAAAATTTTAGTATGATATGTATTGCAGTGAAGGTATGAATCATGATATAACAGTGGAACTGTATCTAAAAGGTTTTGTCAATTCTCGAATTGACAAAACCTTTTAGGAGTCATATGGCATGGTGGAAGTAGAAATGACACCATAGGGGAAATTTCGAGGTACCATATGTAGGGAGAAGGAAATGGTCTAGATGTGTCCTTCAAACACATTTATGATGATAGTACATGATAGTGTCAGCTGGGCTTCTGTGGGCACCAGGAGAGTTGAAAGGCCCAAACCTATTTGGATGAGCACTGTTAGAAGGAAGTCTAGACCAGAGATCAGTGAAAATTTCTGGAGGATCAAGTTGATGAGAGGAATAAATTCTTTTGTGCATAGGATAGGGGAATGGGGAGAGCATATGAATTATAGTGGCATTTGCTCAGTACGCAAATGTTGGTGTGTGGTAGGATTATATTTCTTGAGTATTGGGAAATAATATGATTGGGAGAGAACTTTATGAATGTAGATAAGTAAGATGTGTTGATGACTGTCTGGATCAAGTTTTATTATGAAGCAGTTGTAAAATGGAAAAATTATATGGGCATTCTTGTACCGACCTGTAAAAGCCGTTGGTGTCGTGATGCAGAGTCTCTTGAGAATATATGGGATAGAAAGTAAGTTTTTGAGTTAAAGTAAGGAGACATGAGAAGGAATTGCTGAGTGCTTGAGTGGTGTTTAAAATCTAAAGTTTATAGTGTATGAGTGGACGTTTAAAGTCTCATATCTGCGTCATATTTTTATTAAGGAAGTGATTCAGGAAATCGGTCATGATGTTGTGTGGATTAGGTCATATTTTGTGATGATAGGGTGCTAGATGGTGATAGTGATAGTGAACAGAAACTAAAGAGTTTGGTAAAAGAGCTTCCAAGTGTTTTTAGGAGAAGAACGTTTAAAGTTGATCTTAGCAAGAGGGTATACAGAAACCAGGAAAAAATAAATGTCAGCATGGGTGGAGGAAGAATGGAACTGGTGGATTTGTATTGGCATTTGGAAATAAATGCAACTGATGATGATAGGATGATAAAAGGGGCGAGTCACAAAAAATTTCTGCTGCTATTCCTTTTAAAGAGAGATATGAAATAACTTTCGTCTCCACAGTTGAACCGAAAAATAACGATGATGAGAAATTGTGATAGATTGATTTTCTTCAACTAAGAAACCATTCCGTAAACGGGCTTTATATTTTTATGCATTTTAAGTGAAGAATAGAAGTGCAGTTCTCCTCAAGCTTACGAACCAAAGTTATTATCCTTTACAATATACGTAAATCCAGCAATACTGCCCCAAAGGATAATTTCCAGGAAAACGGGCGTCCATGTTGTAATGCAAATGGGAGAATTGACCCTCACATTTGCAGAACGATTAAACCATTGCAGGTGCTAGCATCGTTTCTCTGCATTTCGTGTTATTGGCAGTTTTTACGATTATAGTAAATTAGTGATTTGTTGTTTAAATACTTACTTTTATCTCACTTGTGTTGTGCTTTCATGTTTCCCTACCACAGAAAATTATTTATTTAGTAAAAACCTAAAGGACAGACATATTTCAATATCGTTTTATCGAAGATGACTTATGTTACTGTTAGTGATTGCCCGTCCAGAACGCTAATTTGACCAAGTGAATAATGATTTAAAAATTGTTAAAAGGTTCTTTTAAAGATAGTATTCCTGTAAGAATGTTACCGTCATTTCCGTCGCAAATAAATGTTTAACTTATGAACCTTTTAACATGATGGGAACAAACGGTAGAGTAATCGGCCGCTTAAGCATTTGGCGACAGAAATGAAGGTAATAACTGCAAGAATGACTTAAAAAAAAACATGAAAATGATAGAAGAACCAACCCAAACTTAACCCTCCCCTTATCGATAGAAAGCTATGTTTTTTGGTTTTGAAAAAAAAAATAGTGAATGGTGCCAGTAATTAATGTAAATGCGAAAAACACAAGAAAAGCAGCTGAAAAATATATTATGGTTCATATATGTCATCACTACTTGATAATTATAGTCACACCATAACCTTATCTTCCCTAACCTATGACGACCTTCTTGTCTGACACCAGTCCCCTCTCAGTCTTGGTTGAAAATGAAGCAGTGGTACTTACTTTTATGCATCTTAAGCTAACCTCCTTTAAGCTTAACAAAGGTAATGTTCTTGTAAATACAAGTGGCACATTTCATCCAGGTCATCCCTCTTGCCGATTTTATTTTAAATGGATTTTCAACGTGATGCCCCTTTCTAGTCCAGGCCCGAAGAAAATTATAGAAAAGTAAGGGAAAGTGGGCAGGAATATACCCCTGGTGTTCATTGGTACAATGTTTCTGGCCAATTATTTTCACATTATATGTTTACGATATGTGGTTTAGCCTTGAAAACAAACCTATTTCTTTGCACTTGATCCCGTCTTTTATTTAAATCTTGATGTTGATCTTTTAGTAGAGATTTAGCTAAAATCGGCAAAATTTCAACTTACGTGGAATAAAATTAACCTCTCAACGAAACACAAACTATAATGTTGGCAGTTCGAGGCCACTGGACCCCGCCTCCTCCGCCCAGATCTTTTCATTGACTGTTTCTTTAACAACATGCAACTCATTTAAGATTCTATGCGTCAGTCTAGACTGCCAATTCATCTTAGAGAATCATGTCCTGTCTTATCACATCTTCAATGGAGAAAGAAAAAATGGTATACTGAGATAGTCTGTAAAGATTTCTGGAGTGCTTTCTCTCCAAAGGAATGTTTTAACTCTTTTCTGCGATGTTTTGCTGTTATTCCCTTGTTTGGTCATCAACAGCCGATTGCATCCCAACTTGTAGGACAAAAAACTCTAGTTCTGTTAAATTTCTTAATCCTGACTTGATATTAGTTTCGGACATTGTTGTTCAATTAGCTCATTTTGCGTTCTGTATAAAATATTTCATCCCTTGCATTTAGATTTTCCCGAGCTATACCATCAGCCATGTAGTACCAGATATGCAATTAATTCTAACAGTTTTTCCATATCTTCAGTGACCATTGTTGAATGGTCTTGCCAGTCCTCTAACTGAATCGTTGGAAGTATTAAAGTTCAAACTTGTGCAGATGCTTATTTGTTGAGCTTGCTTGTTATTTATCCTATATTGTTTTTCTTTATTTCGTAGAGTATTCTTCACTTCTTAATTTCCTTTTATGAACTGGCTGCTTTACGTATTTGGGGTCCTAGGCTTGTAGCTTTCTGCTGTTCCAAGCATGGTTGCAGCATGATCAACCTGACCTGGAGGCACGAAGGAGCCACAAAACTTATGCACTCATGTCATCAAGACTGACTATCGTAATTTTCGATTAGGAATTCTTCTCTGTGGGGCGAACATTCTTGCCTTTTGTTGGTCATCATTTTTATATTTGACAAACGATACTCACCTTTTTACGGATTTATAATGAAGTAAGTCCTTGTAATTAACCATTCAGAAATACTCTGTTACGAAACCACAAGTTTAAATTACAACAATTTCGCGTCCAAAAATATCACGATTTGCTCGTCACAGAGAAGCCATGGTGATTAGTTTTCATTTTAATTTAGGAGCGATTCTATGATGCAAATAATCTTTGGGAGTCGGTGGTTCTTTAATTACTGCCGTTCTCATTAAATGAAAGAGTCCTTCATCGGGTGATGAAGTAGCTTTGATTTCCCGGCACGCGACCTCTCTCATAGTGTCATTTCATGCATTGCTCCATGGGAGTTCATTATCTCAAAATTTGATCCATTTACGTGTGGATGAAATTCCTCCACAGCTTCAGTGTATTGAGTTTACTAATTAAACATGATGCCTTCGGTCACTGGAATTTCACAGCCTGATGGGGAAAAATTTTGTACCTTAAAAGACGTTAGTTTTATTTTACTCAGTTTCTTTGATGTTTTCATTAAAGTTTGTAATAAAAAAAGTAGCTATTGTTTATGCGGGAAGTGGGCGTTGTTTCTGTTGTTGATATATCAGCGAAAGAGCCATAGACTAAAAAACAATTTTTGGGATTTTATAGGGACAACGATTTTTTCTTATTCAAAACTTTTAAGCAATCAAAGGCTATTTGTGGATGGCGTTAAGACCCATAATATACTACTGAAATGTTGATGTTTTTCAAGGCAAAATAATTCTTAATATCCAGTTTTAGGCTCATCAAAGACCAACTATTAAACATTAAAGCTTATGCAAATTATCGATTCTTAGAAATTTTTGTTTTTCTCAGGCCTTTTTTTTTTTTTGAAATAAGAAAGTGTTGGCTCAGATTGAAATTTATTCTCATGACAGCCATCAAATTTCAAGTGGTGTAATGTCTATTTTTTTATGGTCTTTATTCTAATATTTTACTTTTTTATTAAATTGCAGGTGAGCAACAGATGTTTCATGACTTTCCACAAAATATTGCAGGAGTATTTACAAAGGTTATTTTGATCATGTTCATATTTATTTTCTTGTATTTATTGTGAGAAATAAGAGTCAGTAATGATTTAAGTAGTAAACAGTTCTTCATCTCATAGTTAATGACAGTTCGAAATTGATACCAATAGGATATTACAAGGTTTAGAAAATGATACCATCCAGATAATACTGTACAAGATTTACTTCTTGTAAAAGGTTACCTTACAAAAATAGACCTGGTCGTGTAAATTGATATAAAAAAAAGTACCTAAAATGTTTTTCTTTTCATAACTTGATGCAGCTAAAGTCTAGCCAAACTGAAATTGTGAAGAACATTTCGAGCATAATGTTAGCAACAGCCGAAATTTATGCACTGGCACACTGTTCGGGTTAAAACCCGAACAGTGCTGGGAAGACAAAAACCTACTTATTGTTTTTATTGCTCATAATAATATGATAAATATAAATTGTCGTAATGCACTATCTTCCTTCGCTAGAGGTGTTTGTGCTTCATATGAGAAATAAATAGGAACTCGTTTGAGGGATCAGCATACTTAGCAAGACGTTTGATATTCCCATTAACGAACAGTAAAATCCATAAAATTTTTTTAATACGTTAATTTTTTATACAGAGCTTCCGAGAGCCTACTCAGCTCTCATTATCAATCTAGAGAGTTTTAAACTAGAACTTTATTTCCAATGAAAAAAACAAAAAAGGCTAGAGAAAAATTGATTGTTCAGCTAATTTTTTTTTTGTTGACAGAGTCCACCGCTCTTTGCAGCTAGGCCCCTCCCACTGCGTGCCAGTGATTGGCTAGCTCTCGAGAGGGTAATGACGTCACACTAATTAACAGTCCAAATGAGTACCAGTACCAGTTTGGCTGGTTCGGTAATGTTGAGTTCCATGCACGAATGATGAAACCACAGATTTGAGTTTCCGGAGTTGTGAAGCAGGCTATTAATATCTCCGATAAAAGATGTATTAAGTTATATATATAATATCATTAGAAGTTCTAACCTTGGATCATTCTATCTGTGCATCTTTTTTTTTCTATCATGCTCAACCTAAATACACAAGCATCTCCTTTTTTTTTTTTTCTTTTAAATTGGTGTTGGCCTACATAAGCGGTTCTTCATAGACCACATCAACTGAAGTGAAGCATAGTCTTATGCAGCCAGTTCCGATAATAGGGAATTAATTCATAATGTTCCTATCATTGGGAGATTAAGCCTGCATATAAAATTCTTATATTTTGAAGCAATGACAGGGCATAGGCCTACACGTCAATTTCTTATATCTTGAGGCGATGACAGAGCATAGGCGTACATGTCAGTTTTTTATATTTTGAGTCAATGACAGGGCAAAGGTCTATACATCAATTTTTGTTTATTCTGAGGCAATGGCAGGCCATAGGCATACTTATACGCCACTTATACCACAGAGAGTAAAAGTAAAACTTTTGAGCATGTAGCCGATGGCAAACATACTACTCCATATATGAGACATAAGTTACTTATTGGTGGTAAATAACACCCCCCGCCCCCCTAAGAAAAAGATATTTGTAGAATAAATCAATTTAAGGAGGTTTTAATAAGTGCTTTATTCATAATCTTCGAATGGTAAGATGCGTTGTCCATGATGATAGAGAATTACTTGGGATATTTGGTAAAAGTTGATTCCCAAACCATGATTGGAAACATTCGTGAGTCGTAGAATCGTGATCATCTCCTTTGGTTCCAGTTTTAGATTTGAACATGAGTGCCCCTGGTATAAACCCATTATCTCCACCAGCATGAACAATAATGAACCTTGTCCCTTCTCCTGTCTTTAATTTTGAACCCATAGATCCGTCCTTTACTGTCCAACACTTGGCAACACGTTCATTTTGATTAACCCAAGTTTCATCCAAATATATCTCTGGTCGTGGATTGCTTTGCTTCCTATTACTTTTGATTAACCTTAGGAATTTATTTCTAGCAGCAACCACATCCCGTCTTTCCATTAGGAAATATCTACCACTTCGTACCTTTCTGAATAGGAACCCGAGCTGTTTAACAATCCTTTTCAGTGAGCTAAGGCTCCCCGGGAAGTTGATGGGTGGTTCCTTTACCCTATCCAGTACCGCGTTCGTTGTTGGAAGCTCGCCTCTTTCATAAAATGAAAGGATTTCCTTACGTATGTAGTCTTTATCAAAATTGTCTAATTTCCCTAAAACTGGGAATTGTACTCTCCTGACCGGGGGAGATTTTATGCCGCCATCTATAGATTGCTTTTTGATACTGTAAATGGACTTCACTAGTCTCCCGTGACTTCAGATGTCATAGCAATCAACTCAGTCCACACATTTCTGGGTTCTGTCTTCGGAAATACATAGTATGTTCAAGATCACTGCTCTTGTTCGGCTCGTTTGTCTGCGAGTAGCCCATGATTCATTTGATTTTGGGTGCATTCTTGTAGATTAGCCTTGCTGGACAAAAAGATAGATGACTGTCAATAAATCTTTCCCTCTCTCTCTCTCTCTCTCGGTTGTTATAAGAATATTCTAGCGCAGACTGTATTCATAAAGTTCTCAAATACTTTTTATTCAAACAAATTACTAAATTTCAATTAACAGTAGTAACAGATAATTCTTTACGCTAATGTTTTATGAATATGTCTATATTTACTTTGAAATGTTAGGTCCCATATGAAAAGTGTTCTGAGACACAAGAAACATAACAGTAACAACAAAAACAAGACTAACCACAACAAAAACAACCACAGTAAAACGGCTGAATATAAGACAGACCTATAATCCAAACGTCATAAACTGCGTAAACCAACAAAAAGACATTAGACATTATCTGTATACATCATTTTTTTATGATTCTGTTATTTGAAAAGGAGATAATGTCCTTAAGAAATTTCTCAGCAAATTATATCCAGTGTGATTCGGATAGCCCATCATACTGTAATAACTTTGAGCTAAACATAGACCTATTTATTGCCGAGTTTCAACAATTCAGAGAGAGGCCGTGTCTTAACAGAACATTCTTTTTCAATGATTTTATTTTTATTAATTACGAAGCAAATCGATCATTCTTATATTTATATTACAGCTATGTATGTTTATATCTAAAAGTATAAAGTTTTAATCACTTAAATCAATTCCAACACTGTACTCAGTACACGATTATTGGAAGTGGTAGCTGCCAAGAAACCTTCCATTATTAAAAATTACTACGTGAACAATAATGTAGGTATATCAGTCTGTTACCTAAGATTTATTAAAGGGTGAACAAAACTTGTCTTACCTTCATACAGACGATTAATAAGTTAAATATGAAGGTTCATAGACATACAGAAAGAATGTAGTGCATCGAGTGGAAGAAATCCTTGTCGTCTGCAGTTGCGTTGCCATAATCAGTTGGTTGTCAGTTTGCGCGTAAACTCCGGTGATACTTGTGAATGTCTTTTTTTTTTTTTACAGAATTACATTCAACAATGTAAACATTAATGTGTAAAAGGCGCAGGGTGGTTAATAAAACAATATATTTTCGAATGAAATTTTATTCATAACGAATATGTTTTAAGAATATCAATGAACATACGAACGTTGAACCTACCGTAAGTTGGTGTCCTGAGCTGGTTTTGTAGAGCGCTTGTCATCCCACCGAATGTGTGAACGATTGCAATGAAATATATTTTATAATTAGTAAAATGTAGTCAAATTTCCTAAAATCAGTATGAAATACCAGTCTGCACAGCTCCCCCAAGACAGTCTTTGTGTTTAAATTTAGAATGGTGCACATGCTTGATAATATCAGACGGTAATCACCATTGCCCTGTAATTCAAGTGCACCTATTCAAACGCAGACATTCCCTTTGTCATCTCCGTGGTCAGGTGAACCTCAGTCGCGATAAACTCATTGTAGCATCGCGAAACACTGCTGACTTCATTCATATTTTCCTATTTTTTTTTCCATTTCCAGGAAGGTGTGTATTATGATTTTATTTAAGGGGATAATATAACGTTTCCTTTAGATAATTAACAGAACTTAATTTAGCTCGGTAAAACAACCATTGCTAAATTAATGAAGATGAGAAGAACCACAGATTAACCAATTTTCCGAAACCATCGCCAACCAATCAGCTTCAAAGAGTGGTCGTGACGTAATAGTGGGCAGGGCTTAGCTGCAAAGAGCGGTGGACTTTGCTATAGTAGTAATAACCATGATGCCTTCGAAGCGTTTTCATTATTCACTGAAGGTACACCAGCGCAAGGCCTTGATTTTCTTAGGTTGGTAGGACGCGTTAAGCAATACTGGATAGGTGTTTGAAAAATACGTATCAGAGGCCACACTGTTAACCACAAACTCTGTTCCCTTTATTACGTCAGTGAATTTCTCTTCTTGAGTAAAAGGTTTGTTACCCTTCATAGCTGGCCCTATGTTAATGGCTGTCCCTTCATCAATTCTGATCCCTATTAATATTCTTGAATGAAACTTTTTCACAGTGCCCATGTACTGCATCAGTACTTTCCCATGTGTGTTTTACTAAGTCATTATTTATGGAAAGAAATAGTGTATTCGTTTGTGTTCATTGTGTCGGGTTAGCAATCCAGAGCCTGAAATATTTTAAGTTATAGTCCTTACTTGGTACTTCGTACAAATTTTCGTCATGTATAATATTTTCAGCTTTATGATGGCCTTGTATTTGGAATTAAAAGCTAAATTTATCTTCCCACTGGCAAAGCTATGAAAATATATTCTATCTTAAGCCAGTCAAGGTGATAGGGCAGTGATACAAATAACTTATTCTTATCAGATCTATTTTTTCAAGTTTCCTTGCTTTACTAAAAGCTCTCTCAATGGAGTATTTCGGGCAAAACAGTTCGGTGAGAACGTAAAAGTTCCACGAATCAAGAAAAAGTTTTAATGGCGCAAACTTTTCAAAAACACATCGGACGAGAATGATAAAGAGTAAGTCATTGTTATCGTGGGCCTACCGATCTGATTTGCTTAAAACAGACACAGCCCTACCAACGTGTAGATAAATTTAGCCCTGAATTACAATATCACCTTTGTAAATAGCATTCTTTTCGTCAGAGTATATTATGCCTAATAAATATTGCGGTACGTCGCATGTTAGGGGAACGGGAAGGGATTCTGAAACCAATAACGCGAGACAAACACCAGGGATCTAATGACGAGAGGACTGTAGTTGCACAAATTGTTGGCAAGGAAGTCTTTGAATGCACTGTCAAAATCGCAAGATGTTACAGAAATGTAGAGACATGAACATTACGAGGTTTGTTGAATGTACTTTGTTTTTTAGAACCTCCACATTTTTTGGGAGTGGATCTCTTTTCTAGATTAAGCAGCGTCAACCTAGGCGTTTAGTAAAAGTAAACGCTTTAATGGATTGATTTAACCTGCGAAATTAATAATTTCTTAATCCATCTCATTAGGTAGTATCTTTTTGGTTGCTGTTGTTGTTGTCATTGTTTTAGATTAAACTGGTCTTATGCCATCCCGTAAGCCTTTGTACAAAGGTTGGAGGAGGAGGTTGTTGGAACCGCACAGATAGTTTGCTAAAAGTTCGTTGTCTTTTATTAAGAGTTTAATATCACTGGTATTTTAGAAAGATGCTTATTCGTTAATTATTTAGGTTACTTTTGGAATTTCGTGATAAAATATTTTTACACAAGAAATATAACAGGACTAAAATTTTAAGAAAATTATGTGAAAAGTTACAATAAAAATTACGTAAATGTTATAACAGCTAAACAGATTCCTAGATAGTTGTGCATAGATGAGGTTAGTGATAATTGACATATATATTTATGAAATATACCCTAATCAACATACATACAGTATACAGACATACATGCACTTACATTAGATTAGAATAATAATATGTTAAAGAGTAAAACCATCATAAAGCATCTACATGAATTTAACAATAAATTCTTATTTACTGAAACTTAAGTGAATTCGGTTACAACTTTGTTATTTCATCCATTAATTTCCTGGAAATAAGAGAAATAGAAATTTTCTAAATCAAAAGGCAAACCCAGAACATTTGCAATTTCTGCAACTCAAATTTGACAGTTCCTTTGCCAGATTTAGACTTTTATTTTCCCATGATGATGACATTTCAATATTATTTACACAGTTTTTATTTCCAAAAAAATTCTTTTGCCGTTTCATTCATTTTTATCGCTCTGTTAACTGAACCTGTCCATGAATTGTTTCATAATGACAACACATATGACTCAAGATATACATACTTTGGAAAACTGTGGTCTATAAAACTCTCTGCAGTCTTTAAACCTCACATCTGCAATCTTTAAACCTCACATCTGTCAGACAAGCAAACCAACATGCTAGAAAGACTGAGCGTGTAATAGAGAATCATCATCCTAATCGTGAGTTAGTTTATTAAGGAAAGAAGAAAAAGGTACCAGCTGTAATCTCCTCTGTAATAGTCTTGTGTTAAGTTTTGATTCCATAAGATAACAGACTTTCCAAAAAATAAAAAAAATATTTAAAACTTTGCTTGATTCAGTCTATACTCTGTTACCGTGCAAATCATACACTGAATTTTTGTTTAACCGGTTCCAGTAGTTTAAGTTTTCAAAGAAACTACAAATCCATTTTGAAATAGGTAAAAACCTTTACTACCTGAGACCTTCAATATTTTTACCATCTGTACCTAGCAATTAAGAATTTCACCTTGATTTTACAAATTTAGCAAATATACTCTACATTTCTGGACAAATTTTTTTTTTCTGTTAAGAGGTACTGGTGAACTGAGTAAGTCAAGTCAGGAAGCTGATGGGGAATTGAATTGACTTTCTCCTCTCGGTGTTGTTCCCGAGATAAATCTTTATTGTTAAAACATTTCAGTGATTTGGCAGTTGTTTATAATTGTCGTACAGCTAGTTTACATTCATACTCTGAGGCCCATTGGCGTTTGTATGCTATTCTGAGTTTGCATGATGTTCCTGACAACTTTTCCTTATTCAAAAATTTCTTGCATATCTGCTGAGAAGAAAACCACTGTCACTTAACCGAAATCCCTGATTAAGGAAATTATTCATTATTAGTTCCACGAGATGCAGAGAATCGGCCAGACACAAATACCGTGAACCGAGGCAGCTGTCTTTTCAAATGATGATTAATGCATATCAATGCTTAAATAAGTCACAGGGTAAAATTTGCAGGACTCAGGTTATCAACAGTAGCTGTTAAATGAAGGTCTGACGTCATAATCCGTGGTGAGGCCTTGGGTGAGGTCGCCCAGAGCGGTAGAGGACATTGGGTCACTGATGAGTTGACCTTGTATCAAGGGGCAGTGTCTCCAGAAGACAGTTCATCACCACCTGCAGTGTGGGGTTGGTGGGTCCCGAAAGTAGAGAAAAATCATCAAACTGTCTATAGGTTTCTTAATTTTCCAGTTAGAGTGAAGGACGGTGGCACAAAGCAGTTGGACTGTAGAACCAATACTAATGCAAAAGGTGGGATGGAATAGAAAATTTAGGCCAAAGGCCAGCTCTGGGACCTATGAGGTCATTCAGCCCTGAAAGGGAAGTTGAGAGTACAAAGGTTTTAAAAGTGTAACAGGAGGCAAACCTCACAGTAGCACTATGAAATAACTATTAAGGGATGGTGGAAATTAAGATAGAAGAAAGAGAATATAAATGGAGGTATAGTAAAATGAATGAAAAGGGTTGCAGCTAGGGGTCGAAGGGATGCTGCAATGAACCTTAAGTAATGCCTACAGTGCACCACATGAGATGCAGTTACAGCACTACCCCCTATGGGGAATGCAAAAGGTGTATTTTTGGGAATAAATTAACTTCCCTAATTTTGACAGTATCTCTCTCTCTCTCTCTCTCTCTCTCTCTCTCTCTCTCTCTCTCTCTCTCTCTCTCTCTCTCAGTTATAGCTCTGGTCTGATTACTTTTGTTTTCTTCTCCAAGTGGAGTAGGTAGGGGTTAATGTCTCGGTAGGACTTCCAATCTTTAGGTTAGTTCACATAACTTTTCTTAACTTGTATACGGTTCCAAGCGTTTTTTACTCGTCATTGTATTCTGGATGCAATTTACATACTTGAAGCATACACGCTTGTGCACACACACACACATATATATGTGTGTGTGTGTGTGTATGGTTATAAAATTGAGAATTTAATCGTTTATTGTACAGTCATCCTATCTACATTGATTCAGTGTTTTTTCGGATTGTTATGCTGACTTAAGGTCAGTTTAATATAGCAGCTATAAAAAATTCTGGTAAATGTGATATCACACACAGAATGGAAGTAGTAGACTTTTATAATTAAACTGGAGGAAATGTTTTGAATGATGGTAGGATGAGAGAAAAGGTTAGTCACAGATCTGTAGGACACTGGAAGTGTATATGGAATCCAAGGTTGGAATGTATTAAGGAGTTCTTCAACCATCTCTCCTCAGTGGACCGAACTGTGGATGTTGAAGACAATTGAAAAACAAATGATGCGAGATTCAGGTCTAAATTATGTACATAATTCAAGGTGAGAAATGTAGAGATATTTCGGTGTGGTAAAAATGTTAGCTTATGTGAAAGGCTGGATGAAATTTGTTTAGGAATGGTTTGGCCATATGGGAAGAATTTAACAAATATTTTCAGTGCTTTATACGTTACTATAATTAATATGTATATTTTTTAAACTTTGAAGATGGTGCAAAAATATAAATAGACAAAGAAAACAAAAACCGAAAATGGTACAAAAATATAAATAGATGTAAAGAAAACAAAAACCAAAGAGCGTAGTATGTTCATCCCATCTCAGATAATATTATTACTAATAAAATGATATAAGCAATACCCGACATAACATATTCATGGTTTCCTGTATTTCACAGAAGTTTTTTACTTCACATACTTATGTATACATACATACATACATACATACATACATACATACATACATACATACCACACACACACACATATATATATATATATATATATATATATCAGAAAATATGTGTGACGAAATTAACTATTTCAAAGTTAAAGAAAGTTGGGATGTAATGGAACATTTGTATATAGTTATAGGGATAAATGGGTTGATGTTTGTATATATTGTATATAATACTTGTTTTTTTTTTTCTTTTTTTTTGTCTCGTGTTCCATTTTGAGTGAATTAGAATGGGAGAAGTAAAACAGCACCTTTAGTTCTTGGCAAGGTGTTGGCGTGATTGCTGCGATTAGAGGAGTTTAGTCAAAGCAGAAGTTCAAAAGACTTAATAGCTCAAGGAAACAGTTAAATCAGTTGCAAAGAGAGTAATAAGAAATGAGTAATAGTTTTGAAACAATGAGACGTTCTTTTGAATGATTTGTCAGTTTCAGTAGAAGGTTTGAAAAAGATCTTGATGTGACAATTGCATTCCTTACGATCAACGTACCGTTCTTAATGTTGAGAAGAAACTGATTCTCTAGGGACAAGTGAAATGCAAGTTAAAGCAATTATTGCTGCAGCAGATGGTCGTGTGTATGGTGACATGTTGCCTTTAGGATACTTAGAAAATGTTCTAAGGAATTCCGCTTATCTACATGGAGCAAAGTATTGTTCACGGGAGGAGATTTGTATTTATATTATAATGTTTGAGGTGAGATTGTCTGATCGGGGATTGATAGTATACGTTCTGTTAGTACGATGAAGCCTTTTTGTTAGTTTGTTATTAGACCTTTTCCGAGTGCTTTTTGGACTTAGTAGTGATATGGAGGGATTAGAGATCATGTCATTTTGGGGAGATCAATATCAGGGTTTGGGAGTTGATTATAAGACAGGTTGTACCTTGGTTAGGAGAAGTATGTGTGTGACAGTAATGTTTCCAGTTGCGAGTTGTGTCTGTGGGTGGTTGTGAATTGTCTTTAGTTCATAGACAGACTCCGACTGAATGTGACTTTGTACAGTTTCCACGTAGATAGCACATGATCACCACCAGAACTCTAACTGCCTTGTATTGCAAAGAGTGCCCCATCACGACGATGTGCCAGAATAACCAGACGACGACGTTCGTGCTTCGTGGGTCCAAGCTGTTCGACTCGTCCTGCAGAATCCTGTCTACGGACTTTCTCGTACTTAGCCGTGCTGTGTTCAACGTTCGAGAGATAATCATGCGTCGTATGCATAACAATCACGATATAATTTCAGTGCCTTCGACAGAGATACCGGTGACTGTCCCGCCGATGGAAGAGATCGAGGATACGTTCATGGTCGAGTACCGTGAATATTTGTTGCCGGCTGTCTTAATGATTTTAGTGTCATTTTCTGATAGTTCTTATTATGGGATAGTAAAGCTCATTTGTGCTTGTAAGACTTCACGCAAGTGCTCTAAGACAATATCCCCAGTAGATGTGCAAGTACGTCATGAGGGCAGTATCTAAGCTGTAGTTCAGTAGACATTGCTAATTGAGCATAAGCCCTATCTGTTATATTTTATACATATGCTTTGTTTTGGTTTGCCGTTAAGGAGCAAGACGCTCTTATGGAATTTGGCCGAGCACTATTTCAGAAAATATGGCCGCCTTAACATTAAGTACAGAGTGTGATGGAAGAATTTTTTTGGTTGCGAGATGGTACTGTGAAGCCGTCAGTTGCAGAATCCTTGTATTCAGCAAATAGTTGATCATCTCAGCAGTTAATGTGATGAACGCGATGTTGGCCGGATCATATGACCAGAGTCGCTATGCGCGTACAAGAGTTCGTGTGTTATAGAATCTCGATTTTTGTGTCTAATTCTGCCCCAAAAATTAGTTCAGTCGTTCATTAGCAGACCTAGAGAACGAGATCGTAGAAGACGTATCTTTGAGTGTGGCGAGCTCTTAGAATTGGCAGAATAAGGTACAGTTCAGACTCTTCGTTTTTCTTTGTGAATTGTGGATTTATGGTCTTTTACCCATATTTCAAGACATTTTTGAATTTATGTTTTTTTTTACCATATTTCAAGACATTTTGATTTTATTATTGGGAAGTGGATGTAGCATTTTACCATTTCAATATTCTATTTTATTGTGTTCTATATTTTACCAGTATGCTATTTACTCATGCATTTAGACTTTCATTATTATGTTTTGCACTTGTATATTTTTGAGGATTATCTGTGTTTAATTTTTTCGACAGATGTCATGGTTGTGGTTGTGATGACTTTGTGGGCAATAACATGATGTTATCATGTTAGTGTGATCATAGAAAAGACCAGTTGCAAACCTTTGCAATGTCTAGTCTTTTATGTGGGAGACTTGAGACTAGACTTTACAAAGTCTATAATGGAATATGTGAAATTTTTGAATTTGCAGGCTATTATCCATAATCAGATTTTTAGTTGGACTGAGACTAAATCTTGAGTTAGATGTTTTCTTATTGACAATTTCATTTATGATGCATTTTTAATCTTTGCTTTGTTTGTTCATTACTTGTTAGGTTGCTAAATAATAAATCTATTTTTGGTAGGAAAGATTGAGTTTTCCCTTATACGACCCATTTCGTTTTCTTTAGTGTGGAATGAGAGAGAAAATCCATGCGAGAACGAAAGAGATCTTTGTGAGTGAGAGAGAGTGGAAAGCCGCGAGAGAGAGGGAGAAAAAGACTCGCTGTTAAAGAGAGAGAGAACAGGGCTGGACTCCCACCGCCTCTGAAGACAGACCAGATTAGTATGCTGCATGTGTTCCTACGGAATAATATTCTTAACTGTTTCAAACAGTTGTAACATATATATATATATATATATATATATATATATATATATATATATATATATATATATATAAATGTATGTAATAAAAATTTCTGTGAAATAGTGGAAACCATGAAATGTTATATCAGGTATTATCCATATTATTGTATTAATGTCCAGTATTATTTGAAGGGTGAATATAATACGCTCTTTGGTTTTTCGTTTCTTTACTTCCGCTTATATTTTTGTTTTGTTGCACTTTTCAAAGTTTAAGCAAATATGAATACTAAGTGTATAACTGATAATATTTCTGCTGTAATTCTCTGAGTTGATTTAAATTTCACTTTCGTTTTACCAGCCCAGCTGTTGGTAACTGACGACCCAATAAAGTCTATCTGGTACTTTACGAGGGTCGTCCTGGCTTCATCTTTTTCTTCCACTATCTCGTATGTAAAGACCTCCTCCATCTTCATAAATACTCTGTTGGTCCTCTCCTCAGCTCGGCGGAGACAAGAAGGGTCTACTGAGATACTGAAGGAGAGGGGAAGGATTTGTCTTCAGAGATTCGCAGATATAAAGGGGAAAAAGTTTTTCTGTTTGGATTTTTTCTGGGATGGGGAAAAGATTTGTCTTTTGAACCAAACAATAGAGATAAATATTTCATTTTACTTTTGCATTTTGACGCAGTTTTTCTCCTTTTATTTTTTCTCAAGAAGTAGTTTGTATTCCACAAATTTCTTTTATTTATTATCTGTGCTGCACATGCCGGCATTCACCATTTCTCCTCTTTTGTCTTCTGGTTTCGTTAGAATTGGCAGCCCGGATTATAAAGCTGAGAATGTTAATCACAATCTCCTATCGGATGTGGGGTTAATATGCCATCGCCCACTGCGACTCAGCTCTGAATCCTATTCCAAAGATAACGCCGTTGTTATTCTATCTAATGAAGCGTTCGATGTGGGTTATCCATGACCCCTTTACGTTTCAGGAGATGAGCGAGAGAGAGAGAGAGAGAGAGAGAGAGAGAGAGAGAGAGAGAGAGAGAGAGAGTAGCCAAGGGAAAGTGAGTCTTTTAGAACTTATGCTGGAATTTTACCCCTTTTTAGTTTTCAGTAAAAGAAAACTAATGAGATGGCTTTGTCTGTCTGTCAGGGTTTAATTTTTTCAAGTGAATCTTACCTCTGTATTATGATAGCTGTAATCCCTGGATCAGTGGGATGACGATAGATTGTGAAACTAAGAACAATTTCCTTCACAACATCAGAATCCCCCACATTCCTCCTCAGACATGCAGCTACACACAGAAAGTGCCCTACCATGTAAGACTGACCATAAATAGAAAGTCCACATGTTTTTTGGACAACCTACTCTGTTCATTAACTTTTCAAAAGACATGAAATATTTCGTTACATCTTCCTCATCAAATTTTGGCACTAAACTATCAACATCATCGTTCAATGCTGAATTACTACCTTGTGTGCTGCCTGATGGACTGTTATGAGAACTTCACCTTAACCGAGCGATTTCTAACTCATGTTTACGTTCTTTCTCGCTTTCCTCTCTCTCTTTCTCATTTTCTTCTCTTTCAAGCTGCTGTTTTTCAATTTCTCTTTCAACTGCTCTTTCATCTCACTCATATTTCTCAATTTCTTTCCTCTCAACTTACTTGAGAAGAGCAATGCTTTCCAAACCCAGAAGCTTACCCAACTCAACCAATTCTTTCGATATCTCACTTATTCAGCTTCTTTCTATATTCTCCCTGTTTCATTTGGTTACGGTGTTGAAAATACTGGTCAGGTCGCCAACTGTCACGATCCAAGAATTGTTCCAGGTTCTTTCAAACTCTAAACAATAAGGATTAACACCAGCAATTGAAATATGGGAAATGAATATAAAAAGAAACTTTCACAACACTACGATACATATTTACTCACAACCTTATTTACAAAGAAAACGAAACGTTTCCCCTTTGCTCTCATTCAGCGTAACACTAAACAAAATAAATCTAAGCAGTTATAGACAGGGGGAACAGGTCGCAAGGTGAGCAATCTTAATACTTAAATGGTGAGTTGGTGAGTTAGCCTTCATGGCTGGGGGTTCAGCGGAAGAGATGATGCTGGTACGATGACCTCGGGCTTGAAGACGTCACAGAATGGTGGCTGGGAACTCAGCAGAGATGTTTTTGGTACGTTGACCACGGGCTCGTAGATGTCACAAAAGGGAAGTCTTCAGGATGAAGCAGTAAATGCTATTTCTCCAAGAATCTGAAACCTCCTCACTACAGTCAGGAAGGGCTGACTACTTCTTGTCACAGGTAGGAAGGGCTTAACGACTTCTCCTCCAAACAGGCAGGAAGGGTTGCCTACTTCTCGTCACTGGTATGTAGGGCTTGCTGCTTCACCTCGTCTCGAACATGGAGGGCTTAGAGACTTCTCATCACAAGCAGGCAGGGCTTGCAGCTTCTTTGTGTCTCTTCTCTGTGTCTCATTCAGAACTAGATTTTTATGGAGATAAGAGTAAAAGTCGTCTGAAAGGGATACTCCTATCGGAATCTTGCTTTGTCCGACCTCTGATTGCCCTCTCTGTCTCTGTCTGTTTCTGTCTTTGTTGGGAAGTCTCTTCTGGAAGCTTATATTCCACTGTATGGGTGGAGCTAATGAGACAGACAGTCGTCATTCCCATATAAGGAGTTTTTTGATTTTCTACATGCTGATTGGTTCCTTAATAACCGTCCACTTCCGGTCACGCCATAGAAGCTTCCAGAATAAATTTTCTGATGCAGTGCGGATTGAATATTGCGCCATTTACAAAGACGTGGCTTGAGATACCATGTGATGTCGTTTCCACAAGAAAAGGTTTTCATCGAATCGCTAATTGTCCACGAGGCTTTGACAACAGTAACTGACTGGTGATGACATCTTCGAGCAAACAGGAAGCAGTCAAGCCTTGGAAAAGAGATATTTCTTTTTCAATATATTTCTTCAACATTATTGCATCTACCTATGACAGTCCACTTAGGAGTGAGAAATCCATACCAGTCAGTTGAGGTGTTGGTAGTGTGGAAGGCTCTTCTAGCACTGGAGGATCTAGTACATGGTAAGAAAGGTAGCACTCTTTTGGGACAGATCAACAGCTCTGGCATATCTGAGCAATAAAGAAGGTACGAAAGTCTGAAGCTTTGTTCTTACTTTCAAGTCGTATTTTCACTTGGTCAGAGAAAATAAGGTCCTTCTGTTGCCTCGGAATACTTCTGTTCACAGGTTTCTGTTTAGAAGATAACAGGTGACAACTCTTTTGTAGGAAATTAAATTCAACTTAGTCAGATGCAGCAAAGGTGTTCAGTTGCTCAGGGTTCTGTGTTAAACAGCTCATGTTAAAACTTGTTTCCTTATTTACATATGGTTTCATTGGAAGTTCTGCTGATGTGTGAACCTTTCCCAGGTTTTTCTTCGATTTCTGTAGGATTCTGTTCCAAATTCCTATTCTCTTGATGTATGATTTCATTCCAGGTTTTTTTTGGCTGTGTGATTCCTCTCAAAATTAATCTCCTTGATGTGTTATTTTCCAAATTTTCTTGTCGATGTATGATTCGGTTCAGTATCCTTTTTCCTAAAGGCAGATTACATTCTTGTTTCCTCTCTTTTCACTGCCGAATCCATTCTGAGTTCCTTCTATGTTGAATGCTGATTCCATTGCAGGTTCCTTTGTTGGATGGGCGGAATCCCTTTATAATGATATATAGATCTTCTTTTGCTGATTTTATTTCCTTTCAACCAACGTGTTTAAGTTTCTGTGAGTATGTTATTATTTTATATACGTGCGACACTTTTTCTTTGGTGATTGCAATTTATGTAAGTTTCTTAATTTAGACGATATTGGTTTAAGTTGTGTGTTTGAATGAGTCTTATACAAAATATTACCGACATTAATCGAACGCGGAATACAGAGACCCGTCAATGTTTTGGAGTACGGACGTTTGGCCAGGTTGAAGAGCCTTTCAGTGTAGTTTCTATGGGTATGAGTGATTGAATATTTAAGACTGTCAGAAAGTCGTTATTTCTGAAATGTAACACTTCAAGTTTTAATTAACCATGTCAAACAAAATATAAAAACCCTAAAGCAGTTTTCTGGTATTCTTTGAATTTTATTTACCTAATTTACAGTAAAAGACTTTGTTATAGGAAATTTGTTTTCATACCAATGTCTCTCCTCTGAATGAGATATCTGTGGCTTTAAATTCATATATAAATGAAGAATCCATGATTGTTCGATAACTTGGAGAGTACGATAATGACTGAAATTTTCGGTTAGTGTGTCGTGTTTTGTTAGTGTTTTAGGTTCTTTGAGAATTTTAAAGTTGTTGAAGACATGCATTTGCTTGGAATTGAGCTGTTAGACTATGAAACACATTTGAGACAATTTTAAGAGCAGGCATTAAACGTGATTCATAAATAGATGTGAGTATTTCATAATTCTGCACGTGGACCTGTCAGTTCCCTGGCTTTGTAGCATCTGCATTTTGCTTTCTGTGCTTAGTCTAGTAGAGTTCCTCCCCTTTAGTGAGATGTGTAAAGAATGTGTGTATTATATGCTCAGTTGCTTCAGCAGTGGTGACTGTGTGCGTATTTCTGTCGTCATACTTAGTCGAGATTCCCTGGAACACAGTCGGGTATCGCAGTCCCCGCCCCCCCTCACCATTCACCCTTTCAAGTGTCTTGCCTTATTTCCTCCCTGATCAATATAGGCTTATTAAGGTTTAGTTGGCTGGTTTTTTCACAGGGTACGAGAAAAATCGTAATGTTTCCATGGAAGCTTCTGAACGTATATCATGTCCAAAATTTTATTATAAATGTAAATTATAATTGACTGGATTTCGTTTGATGTCATAATTAGGCGCTTTAGCAATAACTTTTATCTCCGTAATAGTGATTGAATACCTTTGCATGATATGTTAATTACAACAGAAATTGAATAAACTCCTTTCCAGGAGGGGGAATAGTGACGTTAACAGTAGATTGAGCTTTTGATGTCGGGCATATGTAATTCTTTTTGGTGACACAAAGGGTTTCACCTGATTACTTAAAGTTTAGCAATTGTATATTTGTTGCATAATGTTTTCTGGTAAACTTAATGGTAATATCAAACGGCAGATGCAGACGTAAATCCAAACAAACATATTTTACAATGTACGTGTATATTTCTTTTTATTATTTATCATTGGTAAAGTTAACGCAGTTGTGCGTCTTTTTATTATATTTGTGTTTTTTGTTGGTATCCTTCTGATAGTGTTTGAAGAATTCGAAAATCATGATAAAAAATGTGGGTCATAAAGAAAACAATGCATATAGCTTCACGTGATGAAGATCCTATTGAGGGGAAAGGCTGACGTCACCATTTGAGATGCCAGCACGTAACAGTGTGATTCGGATCAAAGGTTCCTTTTGCTAAAGGTCGTGTTAAGTAGGCCTTCTGGCTTTAGTCAGCAGTGGTGACCCTTAATATTGATTCCCTTCACCGCCTTTGTTAAAAGAGACAATGTTACCTGCAGTGACGAGGAGAAAGATTAACATTTATGTGTATAGCTTCATGTGTTTACCTTTCTCTTTCTCTCTCTTTGGTAGGTCATTCTGAAAGCAACTCAATGTAGTAAATGTTGGTTTAAAACATTAGTCTTTCAATCCACAGTAAAGGTCTCTTAAATAAATATGTACAAATGCATAAACGGTAACTTTAATACTTTATTGAAGGTTTACTGCTAAATGGATATAGAACAAGTTTGGAAAACTATGAACACATTTTCTGCCATGTTTTTTTATTAATATGAAAGACATCATGGAACAAAAATCAGCGTTCATTGTTTTTTCCTTTTTTATTACCATTTTTTTTTGTGATGTTGCAGTACCAGAGGGGCCTTTTGTCTTTTTTTTCATCCTGAGTAAGAAAAAGTACGAATCTTTTTGCTCGAACTCAAAAGATTTAATTTTTGATTAAGGTAGCGTTTAGTTTTATTGCCTAACTTGCATGTTTAGTTTTAATGCTTTACCTTTTCTGTACTTTGTTTCTGTCTGAGATTTTTCTTCAGTTTTATGTTTTGTATTTGCGTATACAGATTTTTTTTTTATTAACTTTTTACAGGCATAGTAAGATCAAGTGCCAGTGAAAATCTGTCTTAAGATTTAAGTACATAGCCATTACCCTACATATAAACTCTCATCCCATCTTAACTTCCATCATTTAAACTGTTTATCGCGCTGAACAACTAAATATTACTTTCTGTACCTCACATTCCAAACATCCTTCACAATGTTTCTCTCTGAGTGCTATTATAAGTTTTCTCTAGGTCCATGTTTACCATGTGCCGTTTTTCTCCCTTTCATATTTCCAACATTAATGTTTCACAGACGCCATTTAATCCACACGCTCTTCCTTTTTTAAATCTGTACTGTATCCTTATCAGTCCTGCTGTTATTTGTCTTACTTTCTCAATTAAAATTGTACATTAACTGTTCCCTGTTGTAGATAGTAACGTAGTGACCCTGTAATTCATATAGTCTTAACCATCACATTATCCTTTAAAGAGAAGTACAATTATTCTTCTTTCCCATTCCGTCTGGCACTTTTCCTCGTCCACACATCACTTATGCATTCTGGTCAGACGCTGAGCTTGCAGTCGTCGACGTCTTAATTGCCCAATTTCCATCCTCAACAGTCTTTTCTATAAGCATTCTCAGACTTACACAAGCTGCTTCCACTCTCGTATCATTCAGCTCTAGCTCTCTCTTATCTTTCCCATTCAACAGATTCTCAAAATGTTCTCTCCATACCCCCAGGACAGCATTATCTCTGCACAAAATCTGCCAATTTTCATCTTTCATTCTGAGATCCATTTGCTTGTTAACCTTTTTCTCAGCAATTACTTTCTTATAAAGCACTTTATTTTCCCATTTTCATTCTTAATTTTATCCCCTTTTTATTTTAATATGTGCTTTTTCTTTCTCTTGATTTACCACAGTATCTATCCTCTTGTACTTCCTATATAGTCTGCTAACTTGCAACTGCACTAAAACAGTCCCATTTTTTCCTACACTAGGCTTCTCATTTCCTCATCGTACTAGACACATTGTATTCCCTGATTTTGCTTCTAAAACCACAAAACACACACATGTGTATATATATATATATATATATATATATATATATATATATATATATATATATATATATTTTCTGACAGATATCCAGATATCCATCGTCTCTTTGCTTACACATTGTAGGGGTCAGAGTCCTGTGCTTTAAGGGTAGGCAACCAGCCCCACCGATAGAAGAGTGAATATTCATTTTTTTAGAGGTGTCAGCTCGAAGGGACACTCAGGTAGCAATCTGAATCACACTATGGGGAATACTCAGGGCACTAATAACTTCGTCCCCTTCCATTAACCCCTTTTTCAATTAAACTCCTGCTGTGTGAGCTTTGTACTGGTTTCTCGAATGCTCCTTACTGGTGTCAGCTGATGCCCACATGCTGGAAGCAAATGATGTCTACCCTTAAGTGAAATCAGCAGTAACCTAAGCAAGTGAGGCTCCCTGCCTGTGGCTCAGTCCGCCTTTAGTCTCAGTAGAGAAGTCTTACTGTCATTCAGTAGCCGTGTCCCACGCCCATCCAGGCCACCCTTTCTCCATGGCACTTTCTGTGAACTGGAAGCCATTGGCCACAAGAGGCCTAGTTACAAATGGCTAAGTTAGGTCTAAAGGAATACATTGCAGATCGTCCAGGCATTATTGCAAAGTGCATGTCGCAAGTACGTCTGTTGGCATTCAAGTTTTACCAGTTCTTTATTCTATCAAGAGTATCCTCTCATACGCCATCTCCAATCAATAAGTCAAGTGAAATAAGGACTAAGCAGTTAATTAATTTATTTTAGCATGATTCACTGTAGGTGAATTCGCCTCTATTACCTCTCTCTCACCACTGCCTTTTGGGGAAAGCCTCTTTAATCTCTTTCTTGTCCAAGTGCTGCCGGAATTCCTTAAATTCCAGGTGCGGACCCGATCAGTTCTAATTGTCGCCTGAGGCAGGTCAGCTGGTGGCCTGAACATGTGCATTCCGCCATCTTGAAATTGCAGCCATGCTGCCACAAATGCAATGCCACCTAGGAAGAGGAAAAACGTAATTCCCGAAGCTATAAAGGGTCTTGGAGAGAGATGCTTGGCCTTAGAATTGCTCAGGCGCCACCATAGGACAGATGTCCTGGCCCTTGCTCCATTAACCTGCCTATTTCTAACACGTGGCTGGCTCTAACCAAAGTAACTTTTGTTGTGAACTTATTCACTTGCCCTCCCTCTCGCTGGCCCCCATAAGAAGAGAACTTCAGCTCCTAAATAGGTAAAGTACCAGGATTTAGGTTTTCATCACATTCCTAAATTTTCGTCAGCCCTTCCCTAACTATTTTAACTAATTTCTGTTTCTTTTCATAGTGCGATATACCTACAGTGAGACCTGTATTGCTTTTTATATTTTGTGCTGTTTAATTTGCAAAGCATTGACGAGAAGTGTAATGTAATCGTATGATATTCGAGTCACTGGAATCGAGTTCAGTCTAGGCATCTTCTATGCAATTCCTCGATTCCTTCATTACAGTGCTAGTTTCAGTTGAGTAACCATAAGTGTTTCGATTGCAGATTAGGAGTTATTCAGCTGTGGATCTGCTTATCATCTTGTGTGCGTAGTGGTCCCCACTACCTCGTTTTCAACATCCTTTAAAGGGGGCATCCCATTGTTTTTCCTCCAGCAAATTCCCTATCATTCACTCTTCATCTTATTACACCAGAATTATGCTACCATTTCTTCTGATGTGTTTTCTTTGTAACTATAATTAATTAAGTTAAACCCCAGAGTTCATCTAATCATATCCCTCTTGAAGTAGGCCTTCAGCTGTAATTTGTTGTTTATAATTTTAGCTGACCTCAAGGCCAGAGTCCAGATTTTTGTGGTAATTAAGGTAAGTTGCGTATCATTCTAGTATACCCCATTAATCTAGCAAGACCCCAGCTTTAAAATTCCTAAGGAACCACCATCTGTATTCCATGAGCCCTGGCTCTCCGATATGCTTATAAATTTTATAATTGATTTTCTTATTGAAGTAGAATCAGTATTTTGTTGCGCTGTTAAGTATTATCTTTGATATTCTTTATTGAAAGTTGAATCAGTACCTTATTATTTTCAATGCCATAACCTGTGTGTAATAAAGTAGAATCTTGTATTGTTCAGAAATTTCAGTTGGCTAATCTTTTATGTGATTCTGTTTGTTCGTGTGTTTTTTTATTGTGTTTACGGCTGTCCACAGTGAGTGTTCTTTCAAGACAATTTTAAAACATATTGCATTAAAGTAACCAACCTGTGTCTAACCGTAAAAGTGTCAACTTTGCCAGAGATTCTGCAGTCAACTAGCACATTAGCAATTGCTAAAGCTAGACTGTTGGAAGTGATTCGAACCTGACACTAAATAATTTGATTTTGCAAATCTCCACAAGGCAAGATTGGAAAGGAACAGAGGTGTTATCAAATCTCAGTTTTTGTTTTATTGAAGTGCAATAGATAGTTAAATTGTAGAGTAATGCGTGCTTAAATCTTGACTTTGTGATAGGAAGCGTTTCAGCCTTAGAGAAATTGTGAGAGCGAACTTAAGTAGAGTCAAAATTTCATAAATTTAGTGGATGCAGAAATAAGAACTGCGAACTTTTCCCAGTGTTGGACAGAGCAGTGTCTCTTCCTCATTTTCACTTAGTAGGTTGTGAATTAGTTATTTAGTAAGGGCTTTGTCTTGTATGTGGCAATATTGCATGTTAGCTCGGTTGGGAAGTTAGCTTAGTGTATGTATGTATATTGAGAGAAAGAGGGCACAGCTTTCTTTTGAGTAGGACTGGAATTTACTATCCACGAGACCAAGGAATACCAGCATTGGCAACTACCAGGCCAGCTAGCAAAACCCTCACCCATTATAAATCCTCACCTCTCATTACTCGATAGTCTTCTTGCCTCGCGCTAGATAATTTCACTCAAAGAGAAAGTTTTGCTTAGTTCCAAAGTTCTTTGTTCATAGTAATCGCTGTGTCACTCGTGTATCACTTACCTAAAGAATTATATGCATTTTATTTGCATACAAGAGGTCAGTAATTAAATTTGTGTCTCATAAATAAGAAAGATTTTTTCATTTTGTCTTTATAGTATGCATGCGAATTCTTGTGTATACATGACCAGTAGCCATTAGAGTTCATTCACAACATACCCATGCTAATCCCAGTGATTCATTCATTCATATGCTATCTAGCTACATTGAATTTGCATTATTTAAATCAAATTACAATAGCTGTTATTTGTTAAAATCTGTTACAGTTCCAAAATGCTAACAAATTATACACATAAATTTAGTTGTTATCTGTTTTTTAAATGGTGTTATAACATCACTTGATAAACGACAACCACTCATTTACAACAGTTGAGTTTAAAAAATCAGAACCCCAAGGTTATGTGTTATTTCAGTAGCCCCCTATATTTATAGAGTATACTTTTTCTCATTTACTTTATTTTTACCCTGTCAAATCCACAGGACGCATGTTTTGTTAGATGTTCATTAAGAATTTAGGTTACTGAGTCTATCATTTAAAAGAAAAGAACAAAACCACTGAACTACATCACAGAACAAAAGTTTAAAAAAATTAAACAGAATTCTCAAGACTTCCCCTGCAGAGCAACAACTGCACGTTGAAGCGCCACTATTATTGCTCTAGAAACTGGTTAGATCCATAGCCACATCAAAGACTTCCCCTTCAGCACCATTATGTTCCTAGGAACTAGCCTCTGGATGCCAACCAACCAATTTCCCCACAGCACCACTGATCTTTTTCTACCAACTACTCACCTGAAGTGTCTACCGCATTTTTATATCTGCCTCATGCATTGCACTCTGCTTCATGGTGTGCCATTTCCTTATTACAGTTTACTTTATGGACGACTAGTGGCGTTCCTTGGAACCCGCAGGCACCCAGTGCCACCCAAAAAAAGAGTCCTGTGTTGTACACAAACTGTACCTGTGCTATCAGACACTGAGTGCCAACAATAAGCGTGTCCGCCAGCAATACCATGAATCACTACAGTGTCCATGAGTCCCTAGGAGTTTTGCTCACCAAGGACCTGTTCTATTTAGTGTGACCATTTAACATCACACTCAGTCACAGTGCCACCTTTAAACAGGTGCATTCCAGCCTAAGTTCACCCCTTGCAAGGGACACTTCCCTAGCATGCTTTCCCATCCACTCCACCAAGAGCCAAGTACCCATCCATTGCCATCACTTGCATGGCTGTACGGTATTCCCAGTTCATTTTGATACGCCTTAACCCCCCAGTAACATGTCACAGAAAAATTACCAAGCCTTCATGGATATGGGGAAGGGTGGAGAGCATCTAACCCAGTGGGTACAGAAGTAGCTTGATGCCATGCTGCAAAGAGAAAGGAAGGAGAAAAAAGAACAATGGAAACACGAACTGGAAAAAGAAGAAAGAGAAAGCAACATCAGTATGAACTGGCAAAGGGAGAAGGAGAAAGGAAGGAAAGAGAAAAGCAGTGGAAGGAAAGAAAGTAGCAATGGGAACATGAAATAGCTCTGAAGGAAAAGGAGGTCAAGCTTGAGGAAGCCTGACCAGACACTACCGAGGCTCTGGCCCATCAACAAGCCCCTAACCCCACACCTTCCATGCCTCATTCCACTATATCTAGCGTTAACTCGCTCATGTCGACATGGACTGATGACATACCAAAGATGTGGCTGGAAGAGGTAGAAGCGTTTTTGCACGAACTACAGTACCACAGAGAAGGAAAGGGCCTTGCTTCTTGTAGAGTACATGACTGGTGAAGCCAAGGCCATCCTCCACTCCACACACTGGATAATAGTGCCAGAGGGAACATGGATGAAGTTCATTGGGCCCTAACCAAGGCATACGAGACCACACTGGAGAATTGGAGACAATAGTGGAGGTCTCTCTTAAAGGAAATTGGTCAGACCTGGGCTGAATGGGCCTATCAACCGGTTGATGCTGGAATTTGATTTCTTCTTCAACTGTGATGTACCTTCCAGTATGCCCTGGGTCCTCACCATGTACATCAACGATAAGCAACCCCAGACATTCATGGAAGGCTGTTCTATGGCTGACGCTTGGAAACCATCCACCTATCTTCAAGCACATCTCACCGACACATAGTGCTACCTGGTCATTTCTCAGGGCCAGTTTGCCCAAAGAACGGACTCCCTTCCAAGCCTCCAGTATGCAACCACTGCAGTAAGACTGGACATTCAAAAGTTTGAGTGTCACTTCTGAAACGGGAGCTACTCTCTTTATAGAAGCTCCTTTTGGTAATTAGCCTTTATAAAATATATACAGGAAGTCAAAATTTGTAAAGTCCAAGGCCTCCTCTTCATCCAATTATGGAGACCTCCAATGCAACTGCAGACATTGCAACCCACTGACACACTTTAAGCCAGCCAAATCCCATCCAAACAAAGTTCAGTGCAAACTGACATCACAGCTATCCCAGTCATAATAGTGCTGGATTATAATGCCAGATTTCCTCTGCCCACAGCATGGCAAGGCAACAAAACTTTATCTCTGGACCTGATGCAAAGGCCTCCAGAAGACCTCTGAACTGTGTTTTGACCCACAGTACTAATCGACAAAACAGAAGCTCCCTCTTCACTGGGTAAGAAAGGAAGGCCTACGAGAAACTTTCTCCTACAGATCAGAGCAAAACTCTATTAAGCTAGAAGTCAACAAGAAAATTTCCCCAAACGACAAGAGCACCGCCATTCTGGAAGGCGTGCCTCTGTCAACCAAATCACCTCCTGAATTTTGCAAACTGGAAGGGGTACCGTGCCAGTAAATGTGGCAGTAAAATAAAGGGAGCACAAAGCCTCCCTGATTTTGGTCCAATCAAAATGGTTGGGATGCCCCAGAAACAACCTCCCTCAAAGCTGTCATTTCAGCAGAGGGTACTCATCACCCCTCCCTAGGCACTCCAGCTGAGGGGCCCATATTTGTGGCACCTCCTCAAGGTCACTACTGTGCAAGCCAGGTCCGTGCACTTGATGATCCTAGCACGCAAATTTCCCTAATCGGGGCAGATAAGGTTCCCAAGAGGGCCAAGATTAAAGAGGACTACTCTACCAAATCTGAGAATTAACCAGCTGGGCCGGATCACAAGACCTCACCAAAAAATAATTTGCACACTTGCTACATACCAGAGACATTCCAGGAGGCTATGACCTCATCCTTGGGTGAAAATCTCTGTCTTGGTCCAGCTCAGGGTCACCCAGGGGACCTGCACCCCTGGGCTCCTTGTCAGGCACTCCTGATGCAACATCCCTGCCAGTGCCAGTTGAGCTCCCCGAGCAGTGCCATTCTCCATCCAACATGGACAGTGAGCAGTTACCAAATGTGATTCCTGTGTCTGGCCCTGCCAGTGCCAGATCATGTCAGCGATCTTCCTTCAGAAGATCCTCCTAATGTACTTGAGTTGGTCATTGCTAGTTGCGAGCCTCTCGCACCCAATAATCCTTCATCCTTGTCACCTCAGTCCTCAGAGGCTGAACCTTTGGCAGACTCTCCTATTACATCTTCTCTGGTCGACCAGGAACTGTCCTGCTGGGACACAGAAGCTGTTACTGCCCTTGCTTTGGTTGTCGCAGCAACCGGAGTAGGGAGCTTTCATACAGGCCACGTTGATACCATGATTGCTTATAGGGCCCCTACTACTGATGAGGCTGGTTAAGCAGCCCACGCAGTGGATTGCATCCATGCAGTGGATCGTCTAAAGCTCACTGCCCAGTCCTGAACCCCTGGCACTCCTGTGACCTTCCCAGAGTCGATGCCCCCATCACCTCCTAGGACCCTCGCAGGTAGACCTTGGAGGAACCCAAAGAAGAAGAGAAGGGGGCAGGGGACGGAAAAGGTCCAAGTAGCCTATTAGAGCCACGAGCTCACCTTGGCACTCATGTCCGATGTGGCACAGTGCCTCCCATCACAGAGTGATTCTGGCACCTACCCAGAGAAGGTAGCCTTGATCACTGATCAGGTAAATCTCCGTACAACATCATTGCAGGAGAATTACTTACAAATCCTGATATGCCTTAGAGGCACTAACATCCTAGATAAGATTCTATAAAATAGTAGTAGTAACCTGTAATTTGTAGTGAGCTCCTATGGCACTATTGGCACAGTGCTTCATTTTAGTAGAATATGTACCAGGCACTTAAGATCCAGAGGAGGTTGCTGGGTCATCTCTCATGGGTTCTACTACCAAATTAAGTAAGATGTAGTGAGTTAGAACTGCCCTCTAGTCTCGCAAGCTGAAGGACATATCCTATCTACTAATACACTTTTGTTGCAGTCATTAACACACCATGCTGCATGTTCCTTTTTAAAAATTTTTGCATATGTCACAGAGTAAGAACCTCATATGCCTCGTAATAATGCTGCATGTAGTTAGATCATTTTCAGTTGAATTGGTGCTGTACCTGACCATATGTCAAGTTAATGATAATGCGCAACTGTAAATTTAAACCTTGCTAGGAATACATTTCGACTGTCGTCAGAGACAGCTAGTTAAATAGTTAAACACCTGTGAGAGGGACCTTTGAAGTTAGTGTTAGGGACCTTAATTTCACCTTAGTTATGCAACCAGTCCCCACTGAAAGGAAGCAATTGAACATGCATTGTTTAGAGGTGTCATCCAGAAAGGAGTGAATGTCACTGGGAGTTTTTGCAGTCTGAATCACACTTTGCTTATCATTGGGAACACTGTGGGCACTAGGGCACTAGTAACTTCTGGCCCTTCCATTAATCCCTTTTTCAATTAAACTCCTGCTGTGTGAGCTTTGTACTGGTTTCTCGAATGTTCCTTACAGATGTCAACTGGTGCCCACGTGCTGGAATGAAAATGTGTCCACCCTCAGGCGAAATCGGAAGTAATTTAAGTAAGCCAGGTCCCATTCCCATGGCTCAGTCCATCTTTAGTCTCAGTAGAGAAGTTGTGCTTTCATACAGTAACCGTTTCCCGCGCCCGTCCAGGCCACCCTTTTGCTACGGCACTCTTTCTGTGAACTGGAAACCATTGGCCCCAAGTGGCTATGTGAGTTCTAAAGGAAGACATTGCAGATCATCCAGCCATTATTGCAAAGTGCACGTTGCAAGGCAACCCACGGTACGTCTGTTGGCATTCGAGTTTTACCAGTTCTTTATTCCTTCTACTGAAACTCTCATTTCATTTCATAATTTCTCTCCCCAGTAAATACTCTTTGATATCCCGTTACCAGTGTTCCAGTGCTTCCCTGTGTGAATTAATTTCGTGAATTAATCGTCCCTTGCTCGTAGTGAACCCTTAAGTTACTCCTCCCATGTGCTTATAATTGCTATTGAGAGAAACCACATTTCCACAAAGCTTTATCTGGGATTATTCTATTTCCAGACACGTGTTATATCGTTCGCCCTCGTTTTCCTGGACATCCATCTTGCCTGGAGAATTCTGCCCTACTGCGGCAGGCTTATCAACGTTGCAGTGTTGCAAGCAATATGTGAATGTAGTTGAATTCCTAAGGAACCACAATCTGTATTCCATGAGCCCCTGGCTCTCCGATGTGCTGATAAATTTTATAATTGATTTTCTTATTGAAGTAGAATCATTAGTTTATTGTGCTGTTAAATTTTATCATTGATTCTCTTCATTGAAAGTTGAATCAGTACTTTATTATTTTCAATGCCATAACCTCTGTGCAATAAAGTAGAATCCTGCATTGATCAGAACTTTCAATTTGCGGACCCATCACTAATCTTGTATGTGATTCTGTCTGTTCATGCGTTTTTGTATTGTGTTTACGGCTGTCCAGTGAATGTTCTTTCAAGGCTATTGCAATACACATTGTATTAACGTAAAACCAACCTGCAGTCCAACTGCAAAACATATATATATATATATATATATATATATATGTATATATATATATATATACTTATATATGTATATATATATATATATATATATATATATATACATATATATATATATATATACATACATAAGCATACATACATTTGTGTATTAGAAAAAATACAAAGCGAATTTTCGCATTTTATTACGGAGACATGGAATCTATATTTGACGATGCATAACTAATATACAGGGGAGAGGAGATAGCAGAGCTACTCTTTCCATGTCAGGTTTACTAAATCCCTTATATCGTCTATACAAGGTTTACAATTGGATGGAGTGACTTGCACCTGAAATGTGTAAAAGAAATCGTACATTTGTTCGTCTTCTGATTTTTTTTTTTCCGCGTAAAGAAGAGCTTGCATTTTGTGGCTGTTCTTGTCATGTTTGTTATGTGATAAAAGCTTACCTCCGATTTTCAAAGTTATTCATGATGTCATCATACATTTATGCGTCCAAATTATCATCGTGGATAAATATTTAGCGAGTTTTGATAATCTTTATGTAAATAACTGTGTCCTTTTAGAGTGGGTGATAAATTTTGAATATTGATATGTCTGATTAATTGGTATCGTCGGCAGTGCCTTGGTTTAATGCAAATTCGATTCATGTCTGGTTTTTTGTAGTTTTTGTGTTTGCTTTTCTGTATATTTGCTGGGAATCGCATCGTTTATAACATTAACTAAATAATACGTTCATCTTTCTTCTTCTTAGTAATTTTACTCATTGATCAACAAATAAATTGTAGGTCATTCTGGAATTCTTTCTAATACTTTGATGATGGTGGCTGGCATATTGTCTGAGAAGTTCTGTATTTTGCTCAGGTTTCTGTATTTGTTTTTTAAAGCGTTACAGACGAGGAGCTTCATGGCTTTTATTGATATAAAATGGATCCATAATAATTGGCCTTTTATTGTAGTAGACTCTGTAATGTTTATATCATTAACAACTTCGTCAAGAGCAAAGAACCCACTCAGCACATAAATGATAAATGGAAAAACTTTAAGTTTACAACGAATTATATGATACTGAAGGAGTTAACCACTTTAGGAAGTGACTGTTTAGTCACCTCATGTTAATTAGTGAACGGTGTATTGTCATAAAAGTACTGTACGTTATAGTATGGAGCCATAACGATGCGATTGTCTGGTAACACTGCTTCAGAAGCGAGAGAAGATACAGACAGCTGGAAGTGCCCGACGGGCATGCCCGCTAGTGTGGGCAGGCCATTAGGGTTATGGAAAGTTCACGCTGATTTAGTTATAAAAACTTTACAATTGTTAGTTAAAGAAAACGTATTAGTTATTCCATGTCTCTGGTTTAAGTCAGCTAATATAAATGAACCGTTTGTAGTAAAACTTACTATTTTTCCAGAAGTAAGCAGTTGATGTGCAGTGAATCAATAGAATTTAAAGATCAAAGAATTTTTAAATGAAAGCTTTGTTGCCAACATTTCTCTCTCAAGTCATCCAGGCATATTACCTTCTGTGCCGTACATTTATTACGAGGTTTTATTTTAGGCGTAATTGTGACTTGAAACAGTGAAAACTCACTTTACCTCTTAAAAAATATCCAAATTATTCATAGTGTGTTAACACCTGAAGCGTCTTTGTCAGCACGTATCATGTATAAAATCAATTTTCTTTTATTTCAGGTACGCGCAGAGCTGGATTCTTTCAGGTGTACGCATGCGGGCAAGGTGAAAGGTGAGTTTGGATGCCAGAAATGGCAGGCAGAGATTAATGGGGAAAAAACCTATGTGAGCATTGCAGTATATCGAAAGAGTTGGCTCGAAAAAAATCAAACCGCAAGAAAAAGAGAACGGTGAGAAATCGTAATGCAACAGACACTAATGCTATACAGCCAAGACACGGAAAACCCTTCATGTTCTATGGCCATTTGTTGCATGTATGTGTGTTATGTATATGTATATATATATATATATATATATATATATATATATATATATTGTTTGTGTTCATGTGTTGTGTGTTTGTGCGTATACACACACCTTCTTTAAGTTCCCAAGGAATCAAATGATAGCTGCAGCTAAAAGGAACACATTTTAGATGAATCAACTTAGGTACCTTCACACTGCTGTTCATTTCTTGGCCTTTCTTCGTAGTCGATTGGTTGCTAGAGAGAGAGAGAGAGAGAGAGAGATCGTACTACTTGGAAGGGAATGATGGAAAGCGCTGGGGACATTAATTAGTTAATTAAGTTCAAAGTCCAGTGGAGCGGGCAATTAAATTCCATCTTCTAGTCCAGTTCCAGCGAAAATAAGCAAGTGGAAAATGAAGGAACGGGTGGGTTGTTGGTATGTATGGATTAGTCTTACGTTTGTTTTCTTGTAGACATACGAATTAAGTTAGTGTCAGAAATAGCGTTTCCACTAACGAGATTCCTGTATATACAAACTGCTACAATTCTTGATGTGGCATTTTCCTTTGCGTATGTTAACAAAAATCTTGTAATTATGTTTTTAAAAACTATTTCCAGTATAATTTAATTCATCTTTACCATATGGGTCGCGAACTTCGAAAGGTAAAGTGTTGGTTGTTAACGCTGAAAGCCTTAAGAATTGTGGAGATAAGACCCCGACGAGCTTCTCAAAGAAAGAAGCCTTTGAAATTGCAGCGGAAAAGACGAGAGAAGTAGAAGAGCGAAAAGTGGGGCCGTTGTTGTATTCTGAACCCCTTCTGATCCTTCAGACGTATAAAATTCGGGAAACATTTCTTATTTCTCCTTCTTGTTCGATACTATTGCTAAAGTATGATTGAACGTTATACTACTGTAATTGTTTAATGGAAGTATGACAGAAATCGTTATAAGGCATTTTTGTTGATATTGTTTTGAAGTTGAATACCGGGTTATTGGTAAAAGAATTTTAGCTATTTTCATTTTTTTTATGAAATTGGGGACATCATTAGACATTTATTTTTGGATTGTTCATGATTAAGATGTCTTAAAGAGAGAGAAAGATTGGCGAATGAAAACTAATCATATATACAAATGGTATTATACTGGTAGTAGGTGGAGTTTTAGAGGATTAATTTTTATAAAACTGGCTAAGTGGAGGGTCTTCATCGGGGAAGCCTTTTGAAGTATTCTAGAATTTTGAGTCGATGATGGCTAATGGTGTTATTTGGGCCGAGAAGTAATGCTTTTTAGATGTTTTAGGATTGAGCCTAATAGATGCTCGGTTTCTTGGTTGAATGGTAAGTAAATATAAGATTTAGGATTCGACAAACAGCTGCTTCGATATTAGAATTTCGTTTTGGGATTTTAGATTTTAGATGCCTCTTATTGTTGTTGATGTTCTTACACGTTTCTATCTCTGTAATGGTTAATTAGTTTCCTCGTTTGGATCTGAATCATTTATCGATTATAAATTCATTCATTATTTATTAATGTTTCGAAATATCTAGTTGTAGAGTTTTATTAAGAATTCTTTGTATACTTTAATTAATTATAAAACTCTAACCTATATACGATAATTGAAAAGTGTCAGTTATCTTATGGCCAATCCGTACAGAGTAGTGCTGTCATTTCACCTCACGTGCCAAGCTAGGCATTACCAAAAGGTGTTTGCAATGTCCTTTCGACCTGCACCCACTCCTTAGCCATTTCTCTTACTTCCATTCTCACTTGCTTTAGCGAGTTTTGCTCTCCAGCCTCTCTATTACTTCTTAGTGCAACTGGTGTGGCTTCCTCCCAGTTCTACCTCTAGATCCTTGGACTTAATTTACTTTGTTTTCTGGACCTCTATCTTGCTGTCCAACCACCCCAACTTCCTCTTTTCACTGTCTTCAGCACTGAATGGTCGAAAGTGCCCCTTCGGTGCTTGGCTCAACAGCCTAAATTTCATAAATCAGTAAATCTTCTGGCCATTTATTAACCCTGATGGTAACGAATATTTGGGTTGATGGTCTTGATAAGACGGTTTGATGTTCACCGTGAATATTTTAACCTATTTCACCATTCTATACGGTCGCTGGAAATTCAGAATCATCAAGATGAAAGACAAATTAGGCAACTGATGAGTTCAGTGTAATGTAGAGGAAAAGAGGGGGTGGATAAAAGCGTCAAATGTATATTTATTATTCATTGGTCTCCAACTCCTAAGATGTAACCCTGTGCAATTCCCTAGGAATGTTATTTCAAATTTCCTCTTTCCATTCCCACCCATATTGGATGAAAGAAATACCTTTCATGGAGGTTATTGTTGTTGTTGTAGTTTTTTTTCCGTTTGTCTGTTAGAAGGTTAACGTGAAAACTAACGAACTGATTTTGGTGTTACTTGAATGAACACCTCAAGATATTAAAAGTTTCGTGATATTGATGAAGAGTAGGCTATTTCTTTTGCCAAAGAAATCACGCAGAATCGTCATTGATATTCAGTGAATGTCTCATCGTCATCCATTTGGCGGGTCCTATTCATGTTTTTTCAGCAGTTTATTTTTTATTCTCGCCCTTGTACTCCTGCCATGATCTGTGAAGTTCTTCATTGGAGGGATGGGTAGAGCTCTCAGCTAGTACGCTGTTGGCTCAGCGTCTGACTCTCCGACCGCCAACGAAGAATTAGAGGAATTTATTTCGGTGATAGAAATTCATTTCTCTCTCGTCATAATGTAGTTCGGATTCCACAACCAATAAGAACCAGTTGGTTCTTAGCCGTCAAATAAATCTAACCTTCGGCCAACTCCTAGAGAGCTGTTAATCAAAAAACTATGATACACTTAACTGATGCTATGTCTGGATTAAACATCCTGTTATATGAATTACAAACTTGTGCCCTGCTATGTGTGGATCTTGATGGTGAACATCCTGTTATATGAATTACAGTCCTTTAACCTCCAGTATTCACACTTTGGACATTCAAGTTCCCCATTACTTATGTCGTGCTTATGACCAGATGTGTGGCATGTACAGCATCCAAATACAGCTTGATCTGTTGTCATGACATTGCAACGCTCAAGGGGCTTGTCATTACTTATTTTGCGCTCGTTTTTAAATGCAGCGAGCATTTATAGTGTTAAAGATCATCTCTATAGTTTTAGATTTTGCAGCATTTTTTAAAATAATGTTCACCTTTTACTAGGTATTTTAGCCACAGGCTCCTTATTTTATATATTTTATGATATTCTCTTTCTCATCTTCGAGGTCTTATTACTTCGAGTGTTTTTCTTTCTAAATCAGAAGCAATTTTTATCTCTTCACTTTTAACAGTGATATTATTTTATGCAACTTTTGACTTTTTGTTGAAAATCCAAGACAAAGTGTTTTTACCTGCACTGTACATTATATTAGAACTTTACGAATCGCTCACATAATGTTTCTCATATGTTAAACAGCTTGTTGTTCAAGAACTAAAGTGTTTCTCTCTCTACTATAATTCATCTCAGTGAACTTCTCTGTCGTATTAGTTTTACTCCTTATTCGTAAAAGAGACTGCATCATTATTAGATTTCTCAGCGTTCTGTAACATGCGACCCATTCCCAATATTCGAATTATCTAAAGGTAATATTTTCCCTAATATTTCGTTATTATCGGTCCCTGCTAAGTCCAGTAAAAGAGAAACGGCCTGTTACCTGGTGTCTTTCTTATACAGTAAAAAAAAGTAGGAATATGCGTAGTACGGAGGCAGGTTTTTAACCAACTCCTAAAACCATATGACTTTGGCCAGGTTGACACATAACAACAAGCAAACAACTGTTAAGAATCTAATAGCAACACACAACATTCCTGCACGCCAACATAAAGACGTACATAATATACAACCCACAATATCACAGTAAAATGAAATGAAACAATATACGCAGTATAGAAAATAAAATACATCTCTCATTCAAGAATTCGTAATTTCTTTAAAAGTCACAAGTAACGGTCAGGAGCTTTATTTATATAAATAAAGTAAAAAATATTTTACTCTAACTTGGTGTTTACAACACATTAAGAATAACTAACTCTGTCAGGTGGCCGATGTTCTCTTGAAGGATTAAGTCTCTCGCCAGTGGAGTTAGGATTTAAAGTTGCATCTAGAGTCAAAGAGAATGACTCACTTCAAATATCAATCAGATCACTGTCTTCAATTCTTAGTTACAGGTTCTAGTGATGAATGTTTCTCTTAACAAATATTCTTCAGAATTTTTTTACATATTTCTGAACTGTAGTAGTGCCTCTTGTTACGGAATCGTCATAACTTTGACATTCCGAAACAGCAACAAGTTGGGCGATGTGTCGATGCCATACGTATTTTCCAACCCTTACCGTGTATGAAACTGGACCACTCTGTCCGACAATAATTCGATTTTCCCATTTAGTGATCGCTTAGCAAAACTTAATGCCGGAACCGCTGACCACACTTAAGACTTCTCAATTTACAGTTGGTTTCCAAAGCCTGTGTGTGAGGTTTTCTTTCATTTTAGCTTCTTTGTCAGGGTTAAGAAAATTTAATCCCGTTTTGATGTGATGCTTCTAATAAAGCCCGGCTGGAGTAATACCAGTTGGTTATTGCATGTGGTGTAAATATAGTATTGCGTTAAAAACTGATGAAGCTTTAGTTTTAAACTATCCTTCCCTTTTACCTTTATAAGATTTTGTTTAATAGTTTGTACTCCCCTCTCGGCTTCTCCATTGGTTGATTGTTTATATGGCAAAGGAAAAATATGGCGTAAGGCATTGCCTTTTATTAAGCTGAAAAATCCTGATGAAGCAATCAATATGAAATATCTTTCTACTGCTGATAGGAAAATATATAAATATATTCATGAAATCTGGATAATTTACAGGTATTTTATCTATATGCTCAATATTAATTATTGAAAACTCATCTTTGGCATACAATCTATCTGAGTTATTGCAGAGTCTAGACAGAGCGTCTGCACTGGTATAGTTTTGATATCATTATAATATAATTATTCATAAGATGAACCCTATTCATATGGAAACCCACAGTCATTGACTTGAAATTCAAGCTTCCAAAGAGTATGGTGTTCATTTGAAAGAAGTAACAGAAAGTAATAAGAAATACAAAAGGAAGAGATCGGATGTTAGAAAAGAAAATATAAATGAACAAATTAATAAATAGATAAAAATGCAAGTAAATTATTAAAATATAAGGTAGTAATGCATTGCATCTTCACTTGAACTTTCGAGGTTCTAATTTCACAACAGAGAAGTCGACAGCGACACACATTTACTGCATATTGGTGCTGCTATTCAGCAGATCACTCTTGGCAGGAAAAGAGGATCAGAGATCAATTGTGAATGTGAAAGATTTCTTTTAAAATGCGATGTATGAGAAATTGACAAACAAAAGACCATCCATCAATGTCCCAAGTCATAACTGCTAATATTAGGAAACAGATACCTACCACCATGAACTACTCTATATAAAAGAGATAAATCTGTGGCAGAAGCAGACATCCGCACTTGAGAACAGTATTCTAGTAAAGGAAGGACAAATGACCTTATAAAGGTTGCATTGATTTTATCACTGTTATAAATATATGAGGCCTTCTGGGTGGTATTTGCTGACACATTATATGTTTCTCAAAAGTAAGATGTAAGTCAGAAGTTACATGAAGTATAGTTAAAGATCCAGATTCATTCAGCAGAGTTCCCATTCACTTGAAGGGGAGGATGAGGTAGAAAATCTGTACAAGATCTACTGATCAATAGTGTTTTCGTTTTGCTGGGAGTTAAGCTTCATACTCCACCGACTACACCATTCCTTAATCCATTCCATGTCATTATTAAGACTAAGGGCAGCTTCATTTCTCATAAGCAGAGACTTTACCACACCCACAAGTTTTGCGTTATCAACATACAGAATAATCTTTTCCAGGTCAACATCCATATCACTAAAGATAACAGTGGACCAAGAGCACTACTCTGGAACTCCGGACACAATAGGTTTTGGTTTGCTAAAGATCCCATCAACAGCAACTTTCTGCTGCCTACCTGTAAGGAAATCTTAAAGTAATCCTGAAGTAAACCTAAAACATATCCACCCATTCCAAAATTCTGAAGTTTATAAATAAGGGCCGTGTGGTTTACTGAATCGAAAGCAGCACTAAAATCTATTTGAGTTACTCTGCACTCAAACCCTTATCGAAGATCTCTTGCAAATGGCATGTCAAAGCTAAAAGGCATCGCAGGTACTTGACTGCTTCCTGTATGCATATTGACTATTAGATAACAGTCCTTTAGATTCCACATACTTACAGTGGCTTAAAAATAAAAGTTTTTCAGCAACTTTGGAGAGCACAGGGAGAAGAGAAATTGACCTGTAGTTACTGCAGTCTTTGGAAGAGGCACTTTATAAATAAACTTGTACTCATCCTCAAAGATACCGATACTATGTCAACATAAAAATATATAAAATCTATTAATCTTGGGAGACAACACACTAGAAACCTTTTTAAAAAATAAAGGGAAGAAACTATCAGGATCTTCTCCACTCCAGCTATCAAGATTATCAAGAATTTTCTTGACATCCCAGAGCAAAATGCAGTATTTGTAAGGATAGGTTCAGGATGACTAGTATCAGGGAGATGGACATCCTCAAAGTTAAGGATACCTTAGTTTAACCAGACCACTGAGCTGATTAACAGCTCTCCTAGGGCTGTCCGAAGGATTAGTTTTATTGTACGTGGCTAAGGACCAACTGGTTACTATTGTGGAATCCAAGCCACATTATAGCGAGAAACGAACTTCTATCACCAGAAATAAATTCCTCTAATTCTTCATTGGCCGGTCGGGGAATCGAACGCGGGGGCCAGCAGAATGCTAGCTGAGAATGGTACCCACCCTGCCAATGAGGGACATCCTCAGCTGACTGCATAGCTTCAAAAGCTTGATGGAGCAGTTCAGCCTTTTCCTTAGGGCCAGTAACAAATCTACCATCATCTGTTAGTAGTGGTGG
>NC_089796.1:54948735-54998735 GCF_040412425.1 Macrobrachium rosenbergii
TTGTATATGAATCACAGTGATGTGATAAATAGTCATAATATGGCTCGCGACAAAACGCACTACACGGTCAGCAATATGGCAGAGGTGGTGGATATCGTCTCCCAAATGCAAAAACACCTGAGTTCGACGGGTGGAGATGATGGGGAGGTTATTCACTATACCTCTCTTGTGGCCGAAAGCGCGATGTCACTGTAGTCCTGATTCCTCAATCGATACGCTGGTTGAGCCCACGGGACGCTGGACTTATTTTCAACTAAAAATTTCTTCGGCAACATATAAAAAAATATATTATTTCCGAGGTAGAGTGGTGGATATTAAACGTTTGGCTTTCGATTGTCATGAATCACGGCATGAAATTTAGAAGTTTGAAACTTACGCTATTGGCAGAGGTGGGGTGGATATCGGTCTCCAAAACGTAAACACCCGAGTTACGGGGTATGATGGGATATTCACGTAATAAACAATCAGGGAAAGCGTTAGTGTGTCACTTAGTCCTCTCTCGTCTGGTCTCTCTCTCTCTTATCTCATGAATCCCAGTCTTATAGGCTAATATATTATTTCGTGAGTGTTTTGATATTAAAGGACGTTTGTAGCTTTCTCATTGTATATGAATCACGGTGATGTGATAAATAGTCATAATATACACGTGCGATAATTCAACAAATATGGCAGAGGGGTGGATTGTTCCAAACGCAAAACAATTGAGTTCAGTGTGATTTTTCACTTATACCTTTTCTGAAAGTTAGTGTCATTTTGATTCTCGTTTTTGACCCCACGGACGGGTGGACTAAATCAATTAAAAATCATTGGTAAATGATATATTATTTCCGGATATATATTGTAAGGACGTTTGTAGCTTTCTTGATTGTAATGAATCACGGTGATGGGATAAATAGTCATATTCAAAAACGAAAAATTTGTGAGGTCGTCTCAAAACGCAAAACATTATTTCAGTTGAAAATATTATCCCCTTCTTAAAATGGTGCGTTAGTGTCACTAGTCCTGATTCTCGTATCGTTGGTTACTTTACTGGACGGACTTTTCAACTATATTATGAAAATATATTGTGAGGTAGAGGAATATATTAAAGGACAGAAGTTTTCTTGATTATATATATATATATATATATATATATATATATATATTATATATATATATATATATATATATATATATATATATATATATATGAAATATATTTTATAATATGTATTCTGGAAACTTATATATTCAGAGCTAACAAGTAAGAATTACGGTATAGATTGCCATACACGTAATAAACAATCAACAGTGGCTTCGACTCTCTCTCTCTCTCTCTCTCTCTCTCTCTCTCTCATGAATCCCAGTCTTATAGGCTAAAGTTATTCGTGATTGTTTATTGGTTATTAAGTGTATATTACATGGCAATAATTTTCGGTTAGATTTTGTTGACAACTTCAGTGTGTTTTTGTTTATTTTCGTAGTTCATTTTTGTAATTTTTTAGATTTAATCCATTTAACTCATTATATGAACCATAACGCTTGTCCCCTGCATCTGATTTAAAAGAAAATTTGTATAGTATTATTTCAGTTAAAATATTTCCCATATTATATTGTTATTGTTTATATTATTGTATTATATTTATATATATATTTTATATATGTATATATATATATATATATATATATATATAGACATTTATATATTTATATATTTATTGCCTTCTTACATTTTTGCAGAAAAGTAGATCTCTTTCGTTGAAAATTATGACTGATTCATCTGTTGAAACAAGGAAGAAACCCATATTTTTCTCGTTAATGGGGTTCTAATGTGTCGTGTCAAAGGAATCCATCAATTTGGCGCGAAGTAGGTCTCTCCGGGAAAAGTTTAATGAGTGAATGTATCTTGGAGAATCGTAATTGTAACTTTAATGATTTCTTGGAACGCCAGGCTGAAATTGCAGTCGAGTCTTCCTCGCAGATCACGTTTGATATTTAACTTTCAGACTTGGTGTATACGTAAAGTGATTTAAAGTTTATAACGCTTATGAGTAGTGAATATTAATTATGTAATACCTGGTCTTTTAAAGGCGGCATTTGAATCCAGCGTTCTTTAATTTGGAATCACGGCGTTCACTTCGTCATCAGCCACATTCAAGATGATCCTTTAGACATTGTATAACAAGCAGTAATCCTGCATTTCCATTTTTTCTTTGTGTTGTTTTAATGTATTCAATAATTTGATATCATGATAACCTTTTTAGCCAATATAATTTGCGTGGATCTGTAAGTATTTTGTGCTTGCATCTGTGTTTGGAAGAGGAGGATTTATTAACATTTCTTGTACTTTGAGTAGGGCACTATATATTTGCTTGAATATTTAAATTAAAACAGATGTACCAATATCTAAATAATTATATTAAAAGTTCTGCATACCTTATGAGACAACTCTTCACATAGCTTCGCAATAACTCCCACAAAAAAAAAAAAAGTGGTAAATGCAGCCACATTGTTTTTCCTTTGCTTTTCACCTGAGCTGCGGCGGAATGAGTGTGAGGAAGGTACAGTCGAGGTGTTCTCGAACACACACTGGTGACGTGGGAATTGGCCTGAAGATTTCAAATAATTTAGGAGCACAGCAATATGTCCCGTAGTGGGGTAGTGCCGTCAGTGTATTACTTAAGGTTCTTTGTAGTGTCCTGTCGGCCCCTAGCTGTAACCACTTTAATTCCTTTGACTATGCCTCCGTTCTTATTCTCCTTCATCCATCTTATTTTCCACCCTTTCCTAACAAGCGTTTCCAAGTGAAATTGCGAGGTTTTCCTCCTGTTAAACCTTTAAAACATTTTTATTCTCAATTTCCCTTTCAGCGGTGAATGACCTTATAGGTCCCAGCGCTTGGCCTTTATCCTGCATTTTACATTTCATTTCATTTTACAGCAGTATGAAAAATCCTCTCTCTTTTATATTCTGAACAGGATTTCTCATTTTACGCAGATGATCAAAAATGTTAAGTTAATTTGATGTTGAAGAGGATTACGCCAATGAAAAATTCGTAAAGTGATTAAAACATTCTGTAGGCGTTTTTAGGCACAACTTTATTTTACATTTATCTTATAATTTTAAATGACAAGTATGTTACTTTGGCTTGACTGTTGCTAAGTGGTGTTTTGCTTTTGTGGTTCTATAACGAGGCGGCGTGTAAGAAGCAGGTTCAAGGTATTCTAATTTATTGACTCAAGATCTCTGACAGATCAAGAACTCTTGCGAGCGCAAAGGTAACATCTGACATTAGAGGAAAACGGAGGGACGTCTATATACAGTCAGATGTGTTTCCTTACACCCGAAAAATGGTTAACAGTTCTATATACTGTACAAATTAGGAAGAGATTTCAAATACATATGGTTAGAAAGCTTGCAATGCCTTACATACATTAGTAATTAAAATTCTGACAAGGGCATGAAGTATCTTCTGAAAAATGCATAAAAGATCGGTTGAAGCAAGGGCACTGGATCTGTTTCCCGAGAGTCTCGGTGCATCACGTAGATTTATGTTTTGAAACGAGGATGCCCTGAGGGTCCTGGCGACAGCTCTGGACCTCACAGTTCATCCTTGATTCAGCTTGTGAAAGGTGAATACGGTAGTCATTGTCTTTTGCGGGAGTGACACCTTTTCAAAGGAAACTGATTATTGGTGGGAGTAAAGCTCTGTGGATTTTTCCCAACGAGTAGCTAGCTTGCGATATTTTTAAGATTTTGAATGGCATTAATTGCTTTAGAGGATTTCATAGGTCTTGTTGAAAGACCGACGGTGAGTACCCAGTAGTTTTAGGCTTTTTCTTTATCCATATTCAAGCATTGAATTACCCCCTTCCTTCTCTCCGTGTCCTTTTGGTTTAGGTTCTCGTTTTGTATCTTAAGCTGCATCATCCGAGGTACGAACACCAAAGCTAAAAGTATAGCTTACCAAGAGGGAAACAACGAGGTTCCAGAAGGGAAACGACTTCTTTCTTGTAACAAAAATAAATAAATGGAATAAAGGAGGGTGATCCTTGATTATAAAAACCCAGAGCGAAAAGGGGAAATAGGGAAACGACTTCTTGTAACAAAAATAAATAAATAAAAAATCAATAAATAAATGGAAAAAAGAAGGTTGATACTTGATTATAAAAATCCAGAGCAAATAGGGGAAATAAGGAAACGACTTCTTGCAACAAAAATAAATAAATGAATGAATAAATAAATAAATAAATTGAAAAAAGGAGGTAGATACTTGATTATAAAAACCCAGGGCAAATAGGGGACGTCTAAGAAAAGCGATCTGGTAAAGGAGTTAGAAACTAGGTCACATCTTAGGTTTTTAAGGTCTGAATTAAAAAGGGTGGCGGGGTTTAATGAGAATTACATATATGCCGTGTTTATGACGTCCCGAGCTCTGACCTTTTCAGTATTCAGCTGCGAAACAAAAGTATTTCATGGGTGTTTCATTGTCCCCATTCCCTCCAGGCCTCGGCGACACAGTCCTGTTCTTTAGAATTTAACACATGGTAATGATGAGCTACAAGGACTCTCTCTCTCTCTCTCTCTCTCTCTCTCTCTCTCTCTCTCTCTCTCTTTTGTCGGGATATTTCCTCTTTGTCATCTTCATTGAACTGGGAGCTGCCGTATCGACGGAAGTGCCTGTACTTCTTGTTGTAATGTTAGATGTCCGCAGCCTAACGGGATTTGTATTTTTCAAAAATAATTTCTGGTATTGGTGGTTTTCTTTATCCTGACACTGGTGGTTATCATGAGAGGTCGACCTCTGACCCCTGTGGTGCTTTTGTTTCTGGAATTTGTGCTTGCTACTCGTTCCGCTGGGCCTCAGCATCCTTATTCTGTCACTTTTCAACTTTGTTAATTTCTTACACTGGCTTTAGTCCTGCCGTCTTATGGAACTGCAATTCTGTTTGTTGTTTGGAGATGTTCGGATAACAGCTCAAAAGATGTGTAGTAAGGATCTTCGATTTGCTGATCCGTGTATTCTTGTAGCAAACTATGAATTGACGAAAGCCACCTATGCAAGTGCCTTTTCTTTCAATATTTTTGCGTGATTTTATAAGAAAATCACCATTAAAGGTATTTATTTATTTTCTTCCTTACTAAAACATCTTTTTGTTACGGTAGCGTATGTGGCGCCAGCTTTAACTGGCCTGGGTTTTTACTAAATATTAATTACCTTGATTATGAGTAATCACATAATTACATACTACACAAGAATCATAAGAAACAGGCTAGAGAAATGTTTGCTGTTTTATATATATATGTATATATATATATGCATATATATATATATATATATATATATATATATATATATATATATACATATATATATATATATATTTATATTTATATATATATATATATATATGTATATGTATATATATGTATATATGTATAATATATATATATATATATATATATATATATATATATATATATATATATATATATATATATATATATATATATATATATATATATATATATATATATATATATATATATATATATATATATATATATATATATATATATATATATATATATATATATATATATATATATATATATATATATATATATATATATATATATATATATATATATATATATATAGAGAGAGAGAGAGAGAGAGAGAGAGAGAGAGAGAGAGAGAGAGAGAGAGAGAGAGCTATCTGTTTAAGTTATCCTCAGAAGGTTGCAAGAAAACAAGTTATCCCTCAGTTGTGGTGAGAGGACTGAAATCAGATTATCTCGTCTCCATGTCGGTAGAGTAGAGGGAGGTGGGAATCACATCCTTCCGTCAGGAATTGGGTTCTACACTGGTTAACGCCAAAAGATTTCTGATTATGAGGTCTTATGTTTGGGTACCCAAAAAGATATTTTTTTAATGTGGCGAAAGGTAAGTGAACTTATTACATGTATTGACCGTATGTAAAAGTTTGAGCAGATATTTATTTAAGAAGCAGTAATTAAATGTTCATTCTTACTAAAGCATTTTTTTAGTATTTTATGGATATCTCCTGTAATAAACCCGTTCATTTACGCTTCATTTTTTTTTTATCAAATGACACAAGGTAATATAAATATGCTGGAATGTTTATAAAAGTATTTCATGTTCGTATAATACATGATACTGTGAAATGTGTTTTATGAAGCCCTTACCATTTTCTTATGAGAAAATATATGTGGTCTATCTGTTATATGAAGTTTAGTGATTGAGAAAAAGGATTCAGATTTAGGAAACTTTTTGATCTTCAGCAAGGTGTACATTGACATTCGAGAGGATTATTTGTAATTTAATACTATGCTTTTATAGTCTCACACGATGATGTTTTAGTAAAATTTTGCCTGATGCAGTTCTAAAAGTGTGTAAGCTTTGTAGTTATTTCTTAATTCGCAATTATTTGTAGCGTTCTTGAATTTTGAGATTGTTGCTAGACCATAATAAGGGGGCGTACATTACCGGGGTAAATTATTTGTAGGTTTTAGATTGAATTTACTCTGGCCACGCAGCTGTAACATTGAGTTTTGGCACTTGGGGCAAGGATTGGGTATAGTGATGTTTCTCCATGAGTACTATAAAAAAAAAACTGGGAAAGAAATATGGCTGAAGAAACTAATGCAATGATTATCTGAACCTGAAAACTAGTATAACGTAGTAATATGCTTTAAAGGTTTGTGAAACTATTATCATTTCTGTATACCAATATGAAATTAAATATTCTTAACAGTCCGTAAACCCTGTTTCGATAGGGTAATAAGCTTTAACTGTTTATTAGGATCTTTTTCACAAATGAAGTTGAAAGGTTTCTTTGTTCAACAGGCGCTGTTTATTCCAGTCAGCTGTTTTGAACCTTTTGTCTCCTACACCTCTTAGCTCGTCATAACTGTTCGCAGGTTTTCGCTTTTGCTCTCTTGGAAAACAAATCTGTCGTTGCTTGAATGAAAATATTTATTATCAGATCTTTCGACCTTATTAGTTTTTCACTCTCAGTTTTTTCTTTATAGTTTATTTTTACGACTCTGTCTCCAAATGATATCGAGTAACTACAGTAGTTGAAATGTCTAAATATCATTGTGGCTTTTCTCGGATGTTAAGACATCTCTCTTCCATCGCAGTGTTCAGATCTTGAAGAGGATGAAAGAGGACAGATTGAATATTAGGTTTCGGAAGGTGAAAATAAGGTACCGTCAATAATGACGATCCGGATGGAAGGGGAGAAGCATTGCATGGAAAGGGAACCGGGAATTATTGGATGGAAATTCGGGAGAGCTGTCGAGAGGAGAAGTGCTTGCGGGAAGGAGGGAGAGTCTAGACAAGAATGAGTTGCAGAATGAGACCGAGCAAAGGTAAGAAGGACGGAGAAGGATGAGGTCGAGAAAAAGACTCATCCTAAAGTTGCAGTCGTCATGCAAAGGAAATATGTGAAGAGTCCTGCAAACTCCCACGTCTTTTTGAGATTTATCTTAGGAATTCAAAGCCCTTCTGAGATTTGCAGTGACCATCTTTTACTTACAGATACCCCCTTTGGCAGAAGTTTATAATATATATATATATATATATTATATAATATATATATATGTTCTTATATATTTATACGTTCATGTTTGCATAAATATTATATATAAAATGCGCTAGTACCAATTCAAGCAGTTTAAGGTTTCTCAGCTTAAGGCTGTATGTAAAAATGTTTTGGTTAATTTACAGTAAATAGCTATAATGTTCATTACTTGAATTTTGATGCTGTTGCAAAAAATCTAAAGGGACTGCACATAATACTTTTTAAAATATTGGTAGGCATTCTGTTACTTAAAAAAAACATGCTATTGAATAATAAAGTTTAAAATCGCTGGCGACAGGAATACGAGTACTAGTTTTGTACATTATACAAAGTATTTTTTTATTGAATAAAGCGTTACTGAGTAACTAGTTTAACAACTAGCTGAGCATGAAATGTACTGTGACGTAGTGATGTTAAATTGAGAAATTGTCTGTAGTTACGGGAAGGACAACTAGTATCATCTTTGAGGTAAAAATTCAGTGGCAAGAAACCGTTGAAAGGCTTTTGTACGAAAACAAAGTTTTTTACTTTATGCCATCGAGCCCAAGCATGGCAGAGCGTTAGGACTCCACCACGACCTTTTTCTTGAAACTGATTTTCAAAGAAACTGTCATCCCTCTTCTTTTGGTCGTCATTACAACCTTTTTTTGTTTTTTATTGGAAGTGCCCCCTCTCTCTCTCTCTCTCTCTCTCTTTTTGCTCTCTCTCTCTCTTGTCTCTCTCTCTCTCTCTCTCTCTCTTTTACGTTCCTTTATGCTTAAGATGTATGGTGAGTTCATTTTGCCCCAGTAAGGTGAGTGTTCGATGTTTGGAAAACCGATAATGGCTCATCAAGAATGTTGACAATCCATTAAAGAGGCGCCTGTCAGGGAAAGAGCTGGAAATAATTGGTTCTACCTGGAAGTAATTTTCGTACTTGTTGGCTCATTCAAAGCCGAGACTGGAAAATGTGTCTTGCTTTTTGTTGTCTCGAGCCCATTCACCTTGAACTGTGAAATTAAACAACAGTAGACGACAACAAGTACTCTTGGCACCTACGAAAGCTACATTTCATTTACACGCGTGATTAGCTAGATCCAGAAATCTAGTCGCGTGGAATTTCATGTGAAAATTTAGTGTTGCAGTTGGAAAATATTTAGTAACAGACTAGATGATTGTTCAGGGTTGAATTCCATTTATGCTCTCATTTCAGCTCTCTCTCTCTCTCTCTCTCTCTCTCTCTCTCTCTCCTCTCTCTCTCTCTCTCTCTCTCTCTCTCTCTCATCTCTCTCTCATATATATATATATATATATATATATATATATATATATATATATATATATATTATATATATATATATATATATATAAATATGTAGTTATAGTTATATATACATATATATATACACACATTTGTATATACTGTACATATATAATGTATAATCCTTCATAATTAAGTTAATCCAGATGAAGCTTAGAATCTGATAATAATGGATTATTTGTGGCATTGTTATGTTATGGGTCTCAAAATATGAATGTCTCTGTTTCTGTCTGTTGTTGTTTCACTTTTGCAAGACCTGGGTATTGAGTTCTGCGATAGCCGATGCTGGATTAACTCGTAGAAACGCAGTAACCTTGGTATTATTCTTCTTACACTGTCTATCTTATTTCAGGAGGGTAAGGGACTCGCCGGGCACTTTCTTGGGTTTTATTTTTATAACACTAAAATAGTTCACACATTGCCAGCCACATGACTTAGAAATTTTTCTTGGTTTGAGAGAGAGCGACCTGATCTTACCCAGAAGGGCCCAAGTTAACTCTCTTTTAAAACTGATCAGAATGAGCCTGGACCTATGTGGAAGAAACCCTCCCCTTTTAGGATGCCTACTTTGCTCTAATGGTTCAATTCCAACTCCACTTTTGGCAAAGGACAAATCAGGTTAATTTTGCTGACCTTTCATTTAATAACCACGTCTATAGCTCTTCCTTACGTTCCATATCTCAACATTGGTTGTTTAGTCTACAACTCGGAAACTCCAATCTACTTGGTCTGCAATGGCTCTATCAGTTCAAGTTATCAACACCTGTGTGTCTCTCTCTCCTCTCTCTCTCTCTCTTTCATGAACCAACATGATCAGTGAATTTCATACATTATTCACTGTAAAAATACTTTCAAATTCATTGCATAACAAAAATGTTTTAAAAAAGAAAAGAAGAAAAAAACAATATATATATCTTTTGTATATATATATATATATGATATATATACAGATTTTCAAAATATATATATATTATGGTAACAAAAGTCTTATAGGAAAATTCAATATACTTTTATTTAAGGAAAATTCATATCATTTTTTCTACATATCTACAAACTTCACTCAAGGCTGTTTCAATTACATTAAACACAAACACAGCATCCAAAGATTCAAACTGACCTTCTTAAGTGTTCCTGATTGGGGAACAGGAAATCTGAAGGAGCAAGATCAGGACTATAAGAGGATGTGGATACCTAAATACTTCTCTTTGCAACATAATGTGCTGGAGCGTTATATGATGGAACAAAATTCTGCGTGCAACTACGTTTTTTATATATTTTTTATAAACACCTTTTGTGTGGTGATTGTTTTTTGTCCTCAAGGAAATCAATCAAAATCACTCCTTTGGAGTCCCAAACACTGTTGCTATAACCTTCCAGTCTCTGCCACTTTGAACTTCAGTGTTTTTGGTGTTGATTGAATTCTTTTGATATTGATGGATCCAAGTTTAAGTATTCCGGTCAAAAAAAAATATTCATTTGATTCAATTCGTTAAAACTGCAAGAGAAAGTTCAGCTCTTTGATGTTTGGTCCATAAACGTCGAAAGTTTATCGTTGAAAATGCGAATGGCTAGTTGACGATGTCCACTTCAGATTCTGCACCAAAGCCACAATTCTTTCATTTTTGCAGTCGATGGTCTTTGTCTTGGGTTGTCTTTGACCTCCTTCCTCAACCGTTTATCCAATCATAAACAATTGATTGATGGAGAAGAATGTTGCTTCATATTTTTCCAAATTTGAAACTCTGGTTCAGTGTTACTTTTCTGAAGCAGGAGTACGGAGCAAGAGGATGACTGAGGTATCTATATGGACTACTACATCACAGAGCTGTTATGAAAAAATACATCATTCAACAATATCTGGAACTTTTCGACTTACCCTCGGCTAATATCGAATATATACAGTTATGTTGATGTTCATTGAGTAATTGTATCAACTGAGATAGCATTCAGTGGAAGAGGTATAACTAACATGAAATAAAGAGTCATAATGGTCAAATTATAGACAATAATCCTTGTGTATTGTTAAGACAAGGATTTTTGTGATTACTATTCAGGGTGTTTGAAAAGATTTCTGTATTTGATAAGCAGGAAAATTTGACTATATCTAATTTCTACTGGTTTAATACGAAGTTGGTGTATCGTTAAGTTTTTGCATTCAGGAAAGCGGTATACTAACATGAATAATGTAAAGCTTAATTATACAATAAATCATATTTCAAAAAATATTACATTTATTTGAAGATTGTTTTAGTGATAACAGGCTTCTAGATTGTATTTAGTGTGAGTAAATCTAGCTTAATTTTTCATACAAAATGACATTTATGCTGGTAGTATTATCTGTCTTTAAACACTTGCAAGAAAGCTATTGGGAAACGTAATACAAAATCAATGACATGCATACGAAAATAATATTTTATCTTTCAAGTTCTCGATTTGAAAGGGTGGAATGCACATTGGGCAAAAAGGGCCCACCCCTGTCTCTTCTGTCTTTGTCCATAGAAAGTTGGTTGCTGTGATTCCGTTTATACGGTAGGCATTTTAAGTCGTCAGATATAATGGTTGGCTTATCTTTCACTTGGAGCTTTGACCAAATGGCAATCCCAGGTGGATCATGACACTGAAATTTGATTTCACAGTAGTCCCCGTTAAAGGTTGCTCAGTTTGCTTACTCCATGGATAAATTACACTATTCCATTTTGAAACGGTTTTAGGTTTGCACGTGAGTGATAATGCCGAGACACTGGAAATATCAGGAAATCAAGATAAACTGAGCTTTGCCGGGGCTTATCAGTTCTACTGATCATTATGACAAAGTCGACGGATCGGGAACAGTATCATGCGGAATGGGACCCCTGACGGGACGTGGTCTGTGGTCGATAATGCTGCATTTGCTGGTACTTGGAGCTTTCGATTTTAGAGGAAATTATGTTACCAGGCTCCAGCAGCTACACCTGACCGCTTTTCTTTGAGCTTATTGCAGAGTAGGAAGTGATTAACTTTGTGGAAAGCCTTGTTAAGTCAAGAGAAGTACCGTCAATTTTGCTGATTAGTCTAGTTGATTAGCTGTGACTGTGTGGCTCTCCCGTGTACAAAGCTATGTTAGTTTAATGGTAAGAGTTGGCTGTCGGTCAGAGATTTGACGGTTGCTTGCTTTGTGATTTATCAAAGAAATTCTTATAATATGGGAAATAGTGATACAGGTCGGTACGATTTCGAATGAAAACTGGTTTTTGGGTTTTAGTTTTAGGCATGTGATTGCGTGCTTGAAGATTTTATATATAATATATGTTGATGATTCTCGCCTTAGTAGATAGATGGGTTTTCTCAGTTATGTTTTGCAGTTTTGTACTAGCATTGCCCAAAACCAGTTTGTTCTAGATGTGAGTTATTTCAGTGTCGATTATATTTTCAGTCATTCCTTCCGGAAGTCAGTATTTTGTTATTTCGGGAGATCGTTGCCGCTAAACTTGAAAAATGTTATTGGATCGTCTGTGTATCCGATTTGGGCCTGTGACTGAATATGTAGCCATAACTTAGGCTATAACTTAAGAATTTAACAACAGTTATAATTCATTTATTTTCATATTACTAATCTACAAAGGCGTATTTTTTATATTTAATAGACAACACTTTCGTATATCACAAATGGAGTGTTTTGCAGAAATGCTGAGTTCAGAATATGAAAAGGATTACAAGTATAATCGTAAATTCTTCAAGTCGAAAACACTACATTGGACGAGGCCCAAAACCTCCTTTCATTTGTATTGTAAAGCTAAAACTCCGTCAGGATTGTTAGCACAATGGCTTAGAAAGGCTTTGTTATCAAAGGGCTACAAGTGCGTAGGAACCCCTTCGGAGTCCTAGTGTTTACTGGGAAACCTTTTTACATGAAAGTTTTCGAGTTTCATTTCCGATTACCTGTTGTTTTGGGGAATGATTTATCATATCCTGGTCTACTTGACAAAATTGTTCGTTTTTGTTAATCAGGAATAAATATTTCTGTAGAGATGATTGTATTTATCGCTTAAGTTTTTTAACCTTTCAACCTGAAAAGCTGTGAACTGTATTTAAATAGAAATGCCAATATATAGATATATATAATAATATATAATATACAGTATAATATATATTATATATATATATATAACAAGTATATTATATATATATATATATATATATATATATATATATATATATATATGTATATATATATATATATATATATATATATATATATATATATATATATATAGATATATATATATATATATATATATATATATATATATATATATATATATATAAATATATATATATATATATATATATATATGTATATATATATAGTCTTAATGGTAGATCACTTTCTCCCTCTAAGAGATGCAATGATGCACCAGGTTAATGTAATTCACGTATTCTGTATTAAAATAAAGGTAGTCTAGTTAATAACACCACTGACTAAGCAAGGTTATGGGGAGAACATTGCCACTTCCCGGAAGAATCTAAATTCTCACCCCTTTAACTAATCTCTTAGTCCTCTTTCCTCTGACTTATGACTGCTCCAGCCTCTCTTCCGGTACTAACTTCCGAGCCAAATCTTGCCGAGGCACAGACGAGCCAGCTTAAAAGTTAATTCCAAAAGAGAAAGTGCCGGCCCTTAGCAACAGAATCACCACATGGCCAGGGCATACTGCATGGCGAAAGCATAGAAAACAGACTGCGAGGCTTGCAGGCACTGCCATTTGGGAGGAGAGGAATCGTAATCCGCCAGGGTCTTAAAAGGCGATGCGTGGGCGGCGCTAGTCAGAAATGCCCGACCCCGGAATCCAGACACTTGTGGGCTGCTTTGAGCCTGACCCTTTCTTTGTGGTGAAAGCCCTTAATTCATGCCATCCCTGCTGGCGCTGAAGACGAGGTCCTCTGTCTCCGACGGAAAGACGGGGTTGATAGTTGTGGAATCATCTGTTCACCCCTGTGCTTGTGCCGTGGTTATAACCACTGCCCCTCACCCAAAGGTTTTCTACGAAGTGGATTTTTTTCCCATTTCTGTTGTTGTGTAAATTACTGTAAATTTAATTATTAGACAGGGATCTGTTTCACCTGTCTGGTTTTGTGATTTTCCCCCTTCCTCTGATTTAGTTTGTAAATGTAAATATAAGTGATTTTAAGTGAATCCTAGTGTTTATCTGAATTTTCGCTGTTGAAGTAAGGCCTTCAGCTTAATTTTCTTTTATGATGTTTACCTGAATCAACCTACTGTCAGAAATGAAACCCCATGGTAAGTTCCATATTCTTCCCAGGTAAAATATAATTTTATATATATATATATATATATATATATATATATATATATATATATATATGTATATGTATGTATGTATATACATATAAATATATTATATATATGTAGATACGTATATAGATATAATATATATATATATATATATATATATAAATATATATATATATATATATATATATATATATATATATATATATATATATATATATATATATATATCTGTTTGCAATATAAAGAACGGAGAGAAAGGGAGAGCTTGATATACTTGGACCTGAATTATCCTACGTATGAAAAGTCTTATGGAATTAATTATGCTGGTATGGGCTTTTATGAATTCATTTATTTGGTAATAACATTATTACAGTCTGTTGAATCGAAGTGCTTAGTAACGCTTTTCAGTGCTGAATTAGAAGTCTCATAGCACTAGACGTAAGTAGTATAAGCTTTCTGATATTGAAAATACTCTTTTAGTATAATTATTTGTTTGTCATCGGAAGAAATATTGTTTTATCTCTTAAATGTTGAAATCTTGACAGGATTCCCTTTTATTTACTAACTGCATGGTTGGCTTTTTGAGCTCCCTTTTGACAACTTACATCTTCCTCATAGAAAACGATTATTTCAGATATTTTAATGTTATCCGTCACTCACATATGATAAGGGAAGATTGTTAAGTAGTCCATTGTAAATGACCGGATCTTGCTGTGAAACTTCATCGTATGTGAAAATTTGCTTCTCCCAGATTGCTTACGGTTTGCTCACGTTAAGTGAACATCCTTTTTTTCGACATTCTCTTCCTGTTCATTTCTCCTTTTCACCCGTCTCCTCAAGCGTAACCACTCTTTTTCAAGAATGTAAATGATTTAAGCAAGAAGGAAATTTCTGAATTATTTTATAGTAACTCTCTCTCTCTCTCTCTCTCTCTCTCTCTCTCTCTCTCTCTCTCTCTCTCTCTCTCTCTGCTTCTAGACTATTTTAGGGCCAGTGGGTGCTAGCTACTCCTCATTAAACCTCTTAAACTTCATTATTTTTTTGGTTTATGGAAACTGGGCCAGATGGTTGTTCTCATCGAAAGTTTGCTGAAGAGGAGCGTAGCAGGTTATGGAATTGACCTCTTATCGAATATCAATAAAGCGCTTTAAAGACTACTTTCCAGAAGTTTCCACGCTCATCATAACTTTCAAATTGGCTGACCTGCGTCCATATTAGGAACAGACATGGCTTGTATGTAGACGTCCACTCTAGAAATAATATTAAACGTGTTCTCAAAGGGTGAATGAATTTCGCAGTATTGTTGATTAGAGTATTTCACGTCGATCTACTGACACATTTCCTGTATTTACTCATTATTTAATTTTGTCGCAACTCAAAGATTTAGTTGCTTTTTTTGTACAATGACTTCATGGAACTTTCGATGTTCGGATTAAACTTTGTTTAGTAATCATTAGTAACGTATAATGTGGTATTGAATGAGGACTTAAATTTTCTCTGCTTAACATTATTCAGTAACCAAGGTGCAATTATCATTATTGTTGTTATTTATTTAATGTACACTTGCCTTCGTAAATGCCGGGATGGCAGTCAGCTAGTAATAAATGTTGTGGTTAGACTTACCATCAGGAAGAAGGAATCTTCATTTGGCCCACGTCATAAAAGCCAATGGAGGTAGGAGCTGGCCCACGTTTGGTTTACTTGTAAACTGTCATTTCAATCCTGTGGATATGGGGTACTGCCCAATAGTTAGGACAAGTTATCTACATTCTTTATACTTTATGTGGACCCGTGGTAAGAATAGCTTACCCTGCTGTATTGCCCTTTAGACTATTGTTTCGACCCCACCGACGTCTGGTTCTGTCCCGAAGCTCGAACCTATATACTTATTTAAATATCTTCATTGTGTGTACCATGGTGTGGACTCTATAGGAGCCAGTAGCAAGGAAGTCTAGCCCCTGCCTGGGTTACCCGTACTCTGTTAACCCTACACAGAAAATATTATTTGCACTCACTGTTATTCATAGTATTGTTGTGTTGTTAAGAGGAGGATACGTAATGTAAATTTGTATAGATTGCCTTTGTATTTTCTCAATAGTTATATGTAATTGTAATCCAACTTTGATAAAGTTTTATTGCTATAGCGACTTAAGAAATTCACAACACAATAAGTGATTATCTATTATGATGTAGCAAGCGATTATGGAAATACACAAGACAAAGATGAGCCTTTTTATGATCAGTTGAGAGAGATTGTAAACAAAGATGTTAAATTTACTTTTACTTGTTTACATTTAGTTATTATTATTCCCATATTTAAATATTGTAAATAACTATGTTCAAAGCTGATATATTTTGTTGTGTTCAAGTTTTGATACTTTTTTTAAGGGGGGTTGAAGAGAAGATTTGAAAAACAAAATATTTCCTTCAGGAAAGATTTTTTAATATAAGAAAACGGGAAACTACGTTTATTATCATGTAGCTCATATGATTGAACGGAAAGGTAGAAAATTTATTTTATTTTTCACTACACCACAGTATGAACGAGCGTTCTGTAGAGATCATAAATCCGCCAAGACCTCTCGGCAGTGCATAAATGAATTCGTGTGCCAATAAACGCATATTAGCGAATGTTATTAATTCAGTTTCTGAGTGTACGTTGCGGCCTTTCCGGGTTTCTTGTATTGTAAGGGGCAAAAGGATTTTCATGGAGATAAGGTCTAATATTCGTCGATGCTAATCGTCCAGAAGGCTCACCTATTGAATGTTCTCACCAGCGGTCATCATAACCCCTTCGCCTGTTCATGAGATCATAATTTGCCAAAGCAGAGAGAGTCAAAACACAGATTAACACAAATTTCTCCCAACTTCGTCAACTTCGTTGGCGGAATGATGAAATTGGTTCCTTTATGAAATTGCAGGTTTAGTCGACCGTAGTAAAGTCCTCTCTCTCTCTCTCTCTCTCTCTCTCTCTCTCTCTCTCTCTCTCTCTCTCTCTCTCTCTCATACTGTTCGTCGAATTCTCTGTAAGGAGAAAGTAGTATGAAGAAAATGAGATTGATGTATTAAAATACCTTTCATAAATATTCTAAATTTCTGCTAGATCTGTGTCATGATTCAGAATTCATTACTACATTGTTAATGTGGCTGCTTATACTTTTGATGCTGTCTTCATTCATCTTAAAGAATTTAACCGACTTTATATTACTTTTGGAAATATGTGTTCGAAATTCTTTTCAGGTTCAGCTTTAAATTATAATGGAATTTAGCACTTATTCCAAGTTATCCATTTTGTAATTAAATTACTCCCAGAGAGTTTTGGTTAATGGAGAGACCTCCATCCAACACCGGGTACATTGTCTGTTTCGTTGACGAGACCCACGCCTTTCATCTATATATAATGTTTTTATTCTGATGATTTTGTGTTTGTTATGGAGTATTTGGTCATTATTTAGCCATTTTAAAGTGATATGAGAAATTTCACCTTGCTCTTCTGAGGCCTTGCTTTTGTGTGTGTGTGTGTGTGTGTGTCATTCTGAAGGGAGAATAAAAGCAATGAAAACATTCCCACTCAAGTGAAGGACTTTATGTTGTTTTTGGGTCTCATAAAAAATTGATGCAATTAACGTTGACTCCCAGCCCATATTATTCTTTCATATTTCAGTAGAGCTTGTTTTTCTTTTACTTTTGGTAAATAACCGGTTCAATGACAGAACAGAGGAAAGTAGGTACTTATTTATTTAATTATCCATTACTTTTTTTTATACTATATCACTCCAAAATAATTATACTGCGAAGCTGATTTTCTTAATCATAATGTTCAGTGTTTATATATATGTAACTGAATAAGTTGCACAAATACCGGCTAAGTACCATAATTTTTAAGGGAAAAAATCGATCTTTAAACCTTTTGTTTGCATATAATCATCCTGCTGGAAAAACGCTCAAGGTGTAAATCTGAATCTTGTTTGCTTAGAGGGGATGATATCAAAATACCTTGAAGACTTGTAATCTTTACTGAAAAACTTGTAAATCAATCTTGAAATTTCACGACGTCATTGGAGTCTTCATAAATCGCAAGATAATTTGGAAAACATTAATTAATATTGCTGGAGGTAAACAAACACCCAGAGCATTGAAACTTCATCAAACAGCTCTTAGAGTTTATCAGTCAGTGCTTAGTTATCCATAACTCTGTCTAAGAACATCGTCAATATTAACTTCATGTAATTCAGTGTTTACATACTTAATCAATCATGTTTAGACAGTTCATTAACAAGTTCTGTGTGTAGATTTCACTAAACAAGTATTTAGAAACTTTGCCAACCAGTCGGCTTTGGAACCTCAAGACAATCAATCTAGAAACTTATTGAATCAGTGCATTGTTCATTAATCAGTGCTAGAGACTTCATCAGCCAATTGCATAGAAACTTAATAAATCACGTGCCATTGATAAAACTTCATAAACCAGTGCTCAGAAACTTCATAAAATGTGGAAACTTCATCAGTCAATTGCTATCAAAATTCATAAACCAGTGCTTATAAATTTCATCAATTAGTTCTTCATTGGAAAAACTTCATTAAAAGTCCTCAGAAACTTCATCAATTGGCCCAGCGTTAGAAGCTTCATCAACCAAAATTAGAGACTTCACTGATCAGTGATTAGACACTTTGTAAATCAATGCTTAGAAACCTCATAAATCAGTTGCTTAGAAACTTCATTGGACAATGGTTAGAGACTTAATAAGTAAATGCTAAAACTTCATAAATCATTGTTTAGAAACTTCATCAGAAGTGCCTAGAAAATTCATAAATCATTGGTTAGAAACTTTAAACCGTTAACTAGAAACTTCATATATCAGTTCTTAGAAACTTCATAAACCGTTGCTTAGAAACTTCATATATCAGTGCTTAAAACTTCATAAACCAGTGATTAGAAACTTCATATATCAGTGAGAGTATCTTGTAGAAACCATTCAATGAAATTCATTAATGAAAACGGCCTCATTTGCAATTCCAACAAGAAAGTCTTTTAGAAGGAAAGAAAATGACAACTAACAAGGCATTGTTATTCTTCTAAGGACAAGGAGGCACAGTACCTCCTTCCTTCTCATCAGGAGAGAAAATTCTGGAGGATAATTAATTCAATCCTCATTGAGGAGGAGGAGGATGAGGAAGGAAGAATTATTCATCTGCATAACAATTCCAAAAGAGATGTTTTGGGCTCCCAGGAGAAAATTCAAGATGATCATGAAGACTTTCGCTCATCATTTTTATTATTTTATTATTATTATTATTATTATTATTATTATTATTATTATTATTATTATTATGAAGGTGAACCATATTCATATGGAACAAGCCCAAAGGGAACCTTCATGAAATTCAAGCTTCAGAGAATGGTGTTCATTTGAAGAAGCAACAGAAGGTGGAAGGAAATTCAGAAAAAGATCAGTTATTAGAAAAGATATAAAATTAATTAACAAATAATAGATAAATGAATAATAATGTGATTAAAATATTAAAGTAAGAGGAGAATTGCCTCTGGTAGTAATGTACATTGCATCTTCGCTCGAACTTCTGAGGTTCCAATTGCGACGTCCTTAGGGAGACTGTTCCTCAGTCTAACAGTGTGAAATAAAGGAGCTTTTTCTTCGCTCGAGAAAGTAATTGGAAAAAACAAAACTCTCATAACAATTATTGGTTTTTGCATGAACGTGCATAAAGTCGACTCGAACAGTAAGAGTAATCAATGAAATATATTTTGGCGACATATTAGCGTCAAAGCTTTCGACTCGTTAAGGGACTAGAATAAATACAAATATATTTTTACTACACACACACACACACACACACACATACGAAAACTGGGTTTCCAGTCTCTCTCCTCCAGACAGGTGAATGGAAACTATCCAACAAAGCCAATTACATTTTGGCGTCAGGTTTTGTTTTGTTTGTTTTCCTTCGAGAAGGAAATTCCCAAATGAGGAAATAAGACTTGGCAGCTGATAGCCACTGATATCAGGAGGTTCTTTCGTGGACAGAGTGTTTCCTGGCCTGGCATGAGAGAGAGAGAGAGAGAGAGAGAGAACTTTGAGAGGGATCTTGTTATAAATTATATAATTTTTACACTACTAGAAATAATAAACAGAGAGTAGCTTATTAAATATATCAAAGTTACACATGGCGCTAATGAATAGAGAGAAAAAGTATTCCTCTTTACACTTCTAGAATTAATGAGATAAGAGACACAGAAGAGAGAGAGAGAGATATCAGACCTGGACTTGGAGAATTCCTATTCCACATCTCTCTCTCTCTCTCTCTCTCTCTCTCTCTCTCTCTCTCTCTCTCTCTCTCTCTCTCTCCCATTTTTAAAGGAGCTAGGGGAGGAAAGAGGAATAACAAAGTAAAAGATAAATTATTTCATTTTTATAGGGGCAAAAAGGAATCATAAGGCATTGTAACAAATTTAACAACCATTTTTATATTAATAATTATTCCAGCAATAGATGTCCCTCCCATTAAGGAGACAAGCAGTTACCCTAAAACAGCGGTAATGGAAGTTGGGGAAAAATCTTAAGTCCGCGTTTGGGTGAAATAGCTCGCGAAGAGGCTTTGAAAACAACTAAAGAAAATTTTGTATCAGGATTTCTTGCTAAAGCCTCGAGGCAAACAGTGTATAATATATTATATCCAACACTGTTTTATAAAAGTAAAACGGTTTTGCTTTAAAGGTCTTGTGGTTTCTTAAAGCCAAATTCAGTCGTTCTCTTAACTGGGCAATGTTGAATGTGACAATACAATACATAAATTTCAGTTGAAACAGCTCGGATGTTGAAAGTCAAAAGTCATCAGTCCAATTTATTTGTATAGAATACAGTTAAATTAGCTGTTACCAAATCGCTAGTTATGCTACCTGAATGTGACAACACAAAGCTCTCGAATGTGAAAAATGCTGCAAATAATCAGTTCCATTTATATGTGTAGAACATAATTGCTCCAGGTTCGCTGTTACACTGTCTTAATTATGAACAATTAAAAAATAGTCTGACTAAATTACCTATCTGCGTGTACAAAAAGACCACTAGCATTTAGATTTTTGAGCTGAGCTTATCTTGGTTAGTTAGCCGTATGAACTTTAGGCCTAAGACGGCTATAAAAAATTTCATGGTAGTAACAAACAAGAGAGCTAGATATTAGAAGGAGCAAGTTTCGTTTCGATGCGAAAAGTCTTATTCTTGATGCCTTCCTTATTGAAGCTCACAAGGAACTCAGCCGTTTAATACAAAAGCCCTCTGGTGGCAAGTGTTAGTGAATTCGGAAGAAAGTAAAGAAAAAAGATAACAAAGAACTTGAAAAAAAAAAAAAGTGTCGTCTTCAAAAGGTCATGAAAGACAATAGCCAATTGAGCAACAATGAGATATAATCCCAGTGACCTCACTGCTAAGAACTGATTTTACTGCCCCTTATTTGTTTCTCCCTAGGTCTTGGCTAAATGCCCAAATTTCCCCACCTGATAGGCTAGTTTTACCGCCTCATAGACTTTTTGTTGGTTGTATCAAATATCATCAGTTCAATCCTCTCTCTCTCTCTTCTCTCTCTCTCTCTCTCTCTCTCTCTCTCTCTCTCTCTCTCAATGGAAAGGCTAATTTGAATCATCAAGGCATCAGTTCAATCATCTCTCTCTCTCTCTCTCTCTCTCTCTCTCTCTCTCTCTCTCTTCTCTCTCTCTCTCTCTTCTTCTTTATGGTTTCTCATAAGGGAAGAAATAATCAATTAACAACTGAAATTTTGTCCGGAACAAGATGAGGAGGGGAAGGAACTGAGATCACTCAAATGAAGCGATAAATTATGTTGAGGAAGTCATTCATTTATTCTCGACGCAGAGAGAGAAGAGAGAAAAGAAGAATAAAATAATAATACTTTAGAAGAAGAGAGGTTTATCATTAAAATTTTACACCAAATTCTAAAATCCTCCATTAATCTCGAGTTATATTTTTGTCAATACTATTTACCTGGCTTAAAATCTATCAACATGTCACCCAAAGTTGGCTTTTAACTGCATTTCAGTCTTTCCTAATTTATTTTGGGGTAAAGTAAGATGGGCGTAGATGGACCCTTTTGTTAAATTAGATTTAAGACAGGTATTTTGAAAGAAAGATGCCTCGCTGTGTCTTCCTTCCATTGTTTACGATCTTCTTCTTCTTCTCAAGTTGTCTGTAACTCTTTGTCTTAAAGGTTTCTGTTTGATCTTCGTCAAAACATGAAGTAATTTAAGATTAGTTTTTAGGCATTTCTGAGAAAAATTTGCCAGTACTTTTAGAATCAGAGTTACAAACCTTTCTAAGGATAATATATCCGTCATATTACTTTAGAAAGTTTCAGAATCACACTAATTTTAATTATGCCAGTTTGGTCCAACAAAAACTAAAATTAATGAATTCTTAACTTATACACATCTGATTTTTCAAGGCATTTTTTCCTGTGAGAAGGAACAACTTTGTGGAGTAAACATACGAACATACATTTCTGTGTTTTGATGACGCAGCGAAGGGCAAAATTATATGTTTGACGATATACAGAAATCTTTCATACAACCACGCCGGCCAGCAGATGCAAACATCTGACGCAGCACTTGTTGGGGGAGGGGGCCAGGTGATCGTTTGCGTTCAAGAATAACCGATTGCGGCCACGCGATAAAGTGCAAACGGTGGGACTTTGGTTTTACACTTTCGGACGTGTTGGGACTGAGCGTGGTGGATATCGAGAACTGAAGAACACCTGTTCATTGTTTCGATAACTGAGGAACAATGTGTGTCATTGCTTTGATAACTGGAGAACACCGTGTTCATTGTTCTTACAGAACACAGTATTCATTGTTTCGATAATTGGAGAACACGGTGTTCAACTTGTCGATTCTCTGCTGCCTTGCCAGCAAGTTGGTTTATGGTAAAGTGGAAAATAGCTAGAATTTGGCGTCATAATTTGAGCTTTTGAAGATTTCAAATCTAATTTGGACCCTTTGGTAAATAGTCTAAAAAGCTCTCAAACGATTATTCTTCGGCTGCGATGATGAAGAATGGTCTGTTCCACCTCCATAAATAAACCTGAATCTGACAAGTATTGGACGACTGTGGAACAGTCTTCCTGCTGAGATGTCCTGCAACTGGAACCTCAGATCGTTCAAAAGCGAAGATGCAGTGCATTGGTTCTCTAGTACAGTTCTCCTTGTATCTTTAATAATTTACTTGCATTTTTTATCTATTTTTTGATTAATTTGTTAATTTATTTTTTCTTTCCTAATAATACGCTCTGAGAAAACTTGACAATATAAAAATTGCTGATTCTTCCAAGAAAGTCTGTCAGACATTTTGTAAATTCTCAGAAAGTAATATATATTAGATTTTTCTCTCTCGTTTCAAACTTTTTGCAGCTGGAATGTTTAATTAAAAATCTCGACGCTTTCAGAAAACTTGTGTTCACATCATCCAGATTCTCTCTCTCTCTCTCTCTCTCTCTCTCTCTCTGTTCTCTCTCTCTCTCTCTCTCTCTCTCTTCTTTACGATGAATTTTTTGATGACCTGATGGCAACTTTTTAAGTAAAAAAAAAAACTTGAATTGTTTGCAATTGAACAAAACGTGGTTAAAGAATTTTAAAAAATTGTTCGCTTGGAAAATTTGGACTTTTGAAGTTAGGACCGACACGAGACGAAAGGCAAATATAAAATAAGAAAAGTGACGAGACAGAGAATGATAAAATTGAGGGGGCCAGAGGAATCGTCTCCTCGCAAAAAAAAATGACCGTGTAGACAAAGGAAGCTTCTTCGAGACAAATAAATATGTAAGGAAAATATATAATATAAAAAATTTAATTCCGACAAGTCATTCCTATCAATAGTGACACGTTCGCCGTTGGTGGATAGTGCCGTCACTGCATCTCACGTCTTCACTGTAGTCGTTACTAAATTTTATGTCGCTTGCTGCGTCCCTTCGGCCCCTAACTGTACCCGCTTTTTTTAGCGTTTTACTTTACCTCCACTCCCATTCCTTTCTTCAGTTTTTGTGTAACCCTCCGTAGGTGTATATAGTGCTGTCAGTGCACCTCACATGGTGAACTGTAGGCATTACTAAGTGTTGTTTGCAACGTCCCTTCAGCTCCTAGCTGAAATCAGTTGATAACCTTTACTTGACCTTTTTCCCGATTCCTTTCTACAGTCTTGCTCACCAGCAGCCACTCCAACTCCTCTTTTCGTTGTCTGAGGCGCTGAATGGCTGCCTAAGGCTCCCCAGTGCTTCCAGGCTTTGTCACTGGAAGCCTATCAATCAAATCGACCGCAGTGGAACGCAGAGTTATATACCTCGTTGTCATTGATGTTTAGGACCACCAGTGATTCATTTGATTTATAACATTCAGATTGCCAAGCCTGGAAAGCACTGGGGCCGAGGGCTCATCCATTCAGCTCTTAAGACAGATAGATTGGTTAAAAATGTTGGACACAAATAAAGCTATCCAGAAAGTAAATGAGATGAAGTACAAGGATTTCAAGGTGGAACTGGGAGAAGACCCAGCAGTTTCACTAAGGGGGCGGTTAGAGAGGTTGGACAGCAAGACTGAAGAAAGGAAGCCTCTTGGAGATGTAAATACTAATGCTCAAAAATTTAGCTAAACGTCGACGAAACTCAGGTCAACCTTTTAGTAATGCCCAGTGGGCCATTTGATGTACTGAAGACTAGCTACAACGGGGACCTTCGGTGATGCACACACATTTAGAAAATCTTTCGACAGGAAATATTAGTCATAATTACGCATTTGTGACTCATTTAAAACAACTTAGGTATCTGTTCTAAAGGTTTGTCTTGTAAATCTTCGTGTTTGAGTCGTCCTGGTTTACAAAGATTCGTCTTGTAAATGGACCCTGTCGTCGTGGTTCATATTCAAATGGACCCTGTGGGTTTTGTTCATCATCACCGTCTTTTACAGGTTACCCCCACAAACTCCTTCGTAACCTGAGACGTGTTTGCGTTTTGGGTCCTTGAGGTCAGGTTGCGACAGCTGAAGAAGAGACGGGGGGGGGGGGCGTTGTCGACTCCTCGAGCGAAAAGAAAGGCGAAAGAAGGTGGTTCCTTCCATCGAAGAATCATTGAGAGGCTGAAACACCTCAGTGAAGTTATAACTTGGCTATTTTCAGCCTTTGACCAGAAAATCGAAGGAAATAATTTTTGGATGTAAATCTAAAGGATCTATAAAGTTTTAGTCATATGTTTTGCTTACAGCTAAGAGTTACCTATTTAAGCTAGATTTTAATCAGTTTATTTTAAATTAAACCAATTCATAACATCATAGGGATTCTGGTATGGAGTTAAAGTGACAACAATAAATGACTTAAATGTTTAAAAGAAAAAAAATCCACAAACACAACAGATTAATTCAAGCAGAACGACGCACTTGAGCAAAGGCACATTCTCAAGGCAGGATTTCAAGGGTGCTTCTTGGTTTTGAGTGGAATCCATTGGGAAGGGAAACCAAGCATTCATGGTTAGCCTCGACTTGAAGAAAACTGTAACGCTGAAAGAATGAGAAAAGAAACAAAAAAAGGGGGGGGGAGAAAACTTTCCCTAAAGTAAAGAGGAAAATAGTCTGGTACAAAGGTGGAGGAGTTGAATTCCTAATCAGGAATCAGTCAGAAATATTTCCTTGAAAAATAAAGTTAGAAGATAGCTAACACATTCCCCCCCTTTCGTTCCTCAACGCCCACATTTATAAAAACTCCCTTTCTCTTTCCATAAATAACAACCTCCACCAATTCCAATGAATCTAGAGGACCTTTGGCAGAATCATATCACCAACGATAATGCTTGGAGAGAGAGAGAGTCCCCATCTGCTTATCCATGTGATAATTCACCCATAGGAAGCTTTGAAACGTTTGAGACCAAAGAGACATCTCAAACTCACACCGCCTTCTCATCAAAGTGTGGCTGTTGCGAGATATTGAGGCAAAACAGGAAAACCGGGTTTCCTTCTTTTTAATGTTTTCCACTCGACAGGCTTGGTGAATGGCCCTTCTATATCATCCACTCGGTTTAAACTCCTTTTTCTTGTACAAATGAGGCTGCTCGCGGATTGGAAGGAGGGAGAGAAATTATATTCGTACCAGAAACAGGTTCTGAATCCCAGAATCGGTGTCTTTGTTTATCTCGAACTTTGGTCCAAAAGGGTTCGTTTATTTACAACCGAGAAGACGTTTGCAGAAGCTTCGATGGGAAATCTGTCAAGACTCAACCGGTTCGTTTCGCTCAGAATTGACTTTTATTAATCTGTCTTTCCTCATTTCGTTATACACTGGCGTATTTGGATACAGGATAGCTACTAGATGACGCATTAACCCTTTGATTTCGGTTGTAACGTATACGACGCATTTAATAAACTGGCCCGGAACACTGTTGTGTCGTATACGAGCACCGGTAATTTCCTTTTATGTGAAGGACTGATGATTGAAATACTGGCCTCTTTTTCTTGATATGGTAACAGTCTGTCAGTTGCCATACAGTGAATTCATATAAATTCACGTGTTTCCCTAAAATTCATTAGTCTTCATCAAGATGTCACAGGAGGACGGGTCAAGGGTACGACATCCTCGAGTTGACCGCCGGCAGATCGAGAGAAGAGCTCTCGACGAGGATAACTATTTTATAGACCTTCTCGACTCATTTTCTGGATATGAAAATGAATCGTTTAGAAGGAAATGAAATGGATAATTATGGTCCTGGTACAAGAGACAGTGATGAAATATCAACCGACAGTGAAAATGACGAAAATCTGCCACCTACAAATGAAAGCCAAGGTGTCAAAAGAAGGCGGAGACAGCAAGTGACCCAGGTGATGAGTGGGAGTGGGCTGCCAGCAATTTCCAGCCCAGAGATTTCATATTTGACAGCAGTGGCAGTGGCATTACGTCGAAATGTAATGTGAATGAAAATTCAAAGGAAGTAGACTATTTTTTGAATTTTTCGACAACGAATTTATGGGGCTGATTGCTGAAGAGACAAACCGTTATCAGAGATTCCTTGTTGATACGCTAGGAGATGCAATGCCAAAGTATTTGCGAAAATTTGCTCAGGTTACTGTGGAGGAAATGATACGGTTCCTTTGTGTGATTATGATCATGTCGCATATAAGTAAACATCGCATCGTAGATTACTGGACTGCGCTTGAGACATTCGAGACAAAAGGAGTGAGAAGGCTGATGGCAAGGGACAGATTTCTTCAAATTCTACGGGTTCTACATTTCGTTGATAATTCACAGGAAACAAAATTAAACCCGTGCTCGACAGTGTGCGTAGAAAATTCCGGGAAAAATTTCAACCTTTCCAGGATTTATGCATAGATGAAAGTTTAATGTTATGGAAGGAAGGCTAAGTTTCAAGCAGTACATTCCAGATAAAAGAATCGATTTGGAGTGAAAATATTTGAACTTTGTGATGCCAAAACGGATTATATTGTCGATTTTATAATCTATACTGGAAAAGATACAGAGATATTGGTAGATGAGGATCTAGGGGTATCTGGTTCTGTGGTAAAAACATTTATGGCCTCGCATCTCGGAAAACATCACATCCTGTATTTCGATAATTGGTATTGCAGCCCAAAACTGCTCAAGTATTTGGGCGACAACGAAACAGGAGCATGTGGAACAGTCCGGAAAAATAGGAAATTTATGCCTAAATTTCCTGATGTGAACAAATCTGAGATTTCGTCTCAAAACTGCAATGGAATATTAGGTTTAAAATGACAGGATAACAGGACAGTGTATATGTTATCTTCAGTACATGAAAATATAATGGTAGACTGTGAAAAAGGTGTCGACCAGGGAATTTGTGCAAAAAACCTGCATGCGTTGTTGACTATAATAAGAAAATGCGGATTGTGGACAAGAACGACATGCTTATTAGTTCTGTGAAGTGTATCCGTAAAACCACGAGATGGTACATAAAACTATTTTCCGTCTGCTTGATATGATACTAGTAAACTGTCATCACTTGCATGGATTTGTTACTGGCAAGAAAGGGTCATATTTACAGTTTTCTAAGTCAGTCGTTCTGCAGTTGATTGAAAGGTACCCTCAGCACCTAACAAGATAATTACCCGCACCGTAATAACGCAGCCAAGGCGGCTAACAGAAAGACACTTTCCTGATCCAGTTCCCTCAACAGAAAAACAACTGCGACCTAGACTAAGATGTCGTGTGTGCTCGCATACATCCCGTAGGCCCAAGAAAGGCCAGCAGACATATTTCATGTGTAAAGACTGCAATGTAGGACTATGTGTCGCTCCTTGTTTCAGAGAATACCACACACTTCTGAATTACTAGAATTCTGTCGTAAAAGTTTTGTCAAGATTATTATGTTCAGCTTATTAAATATTCAGATTCATAACCATTTGTTATTCATTGTTTGATTTCATTCAACTTATGTCATAAAAAAGCTTCTTCAATCATATTGAGTCTTATGTGTTTATACATTTTCTGATTTTGTTTTTATCTACAGCAAAAGATTTTTGTAAAAATAAATGTTGAAATTCATCCGTATTATAATTTTCTTCATCAAATTATGGCTTTAGTCTTTAGTGAGAGAGAGAGAGAGAGAGAGAGAGAGAGAGAGAGAGAGAGAGAGAGAGAGAGAGAGAGTAAATTACTATTTTGCGTTTAATGTTCCTTTTCTGTCCTTTGAAGACTGGATATCATAAAATATAAAATGAGTCGGATGTAATGTAAATCTGATAATCATGGTATTGATGATTTATGATATATGAGAATAATAATAACAATATAATAACCGTTACCATGAGATTAATGAATATAGACAATGTTGTTGTTATTATTATTATTATTATTATTATTATTATTATTATTATTATTATTATTATTATTATTCAGAAGATGAACACTATCCATATGAAACAAGCCCACAGGGTAACTAACTTGAAATTCAAGCATACTAAGAAAATGGTGTTCATTCAGTGAAATAACAGAAGGTAGTAGGAAATACAGAAAGAGGAGATCAGTTATTAGAAAACAGATGTACTAACAATAAATAAATAAAAATGTAAACAAAGTATTAAATACAAGATGTATTGCATAAGGGTAGTAATGCATTACATTCACTTGAACTTTTGAAGTTCCGTTTGCAACACATCCTCAGTAAAGAGGCTGTTCCACAGTCGTAAGGCGTGAGGAATAAAGGTCCCCTGGAACTGAAAAGTTCGAAGGCGAGGTACATTTACTGCACATTGATGCTGCTGTTCAGCGAATCTGGTTGCCCTCTCGGCAGGAACAGGGGATCAGGGATCAACTGAGAATGTGAAAAATATGTCAAAATACAACTTATGAAAAAGTGACAAACAAGAGACCATCCGTCTATAGTCCAAGGCATAGCTGCCAAAGAAACCTTCCACCTCGAACCACTCTAAAAGATATAAATCTCTGGCAGAAGCAGACATCTCCCGGAGAACAGTATCCTAGTAAAGGAAGGACAAATTACCTAAAAAATGTTGCACTGATTTAATCACTCATATAAGTATATGAGGACTTAAGAACAATACCCAACTTTCATGCGGCATTTGCTGACATTTTCATTAGATGTTTCTCAAAAATAAGATGTAAGTAAACAGGTACCACTAGAATAATTGAAGGAAAAGAAAAATATCTGTAGAAAATTATAACAGAATAAAATGATCTACAAAACCCTACAACTTCCCCGAATATTGGTTCAAAACAATTGAACAAATTCCAAAATGTTAGTGATTAAATATATATATATATATATATATATATATATATATATATATATATATATATATATATATATATATATATATATATATATATATATATATATATATATATATATATATATATATATATATATATATATATATATATATATATATATATATATATATATATATATATATATATATATATATATATATATATATATATATATATATATATATATATATATATATATATATATATATATATATATATATATATATATATATATATATATATATATATATATATATATATATATATATAATCATTTTTTTGTAACAATTTATCCAATTTTTATTTTTTATAGGGATAGGTGTATATGTGTTTGTATTTTTGTATACACACATTTATATACATATATATATACACTATATATATGTAATTAATATTTACATATACACACACACAAACATATATATATATATATAATATATATATTAATTGTATATATATATATATATATATATATATATATATATATATATATATATATATATATATATATATAACTTGAATCACGAGAATATGGAACGTGATGAATATATAAATAAAGACAATTCCACGAAGGAAGAGAGAAGCAACAGAGTATTGCAAGGCTTTTCGACGTATTGTCCTTTACTTAGCAGACTCGTTTCTCTTTCCTTCAGGGCATTGCCTTCATATATATATATATATATATATATATATATATATATATATATATATATATATATATATATATATATATATATATATATATATATATAAGTACTCACACATGTATATATAGTCAATTATATATATATATATATATATATATATATATATATATATATATATATATATATATATATATATATATATATATATATATATATATATATATATATATATATATATCATATACATACATATAGTATATATATACATACACATACACACACCACACAATTACATTTTGATCAGCAATGTGATTTATAATATTGATCCCTAGTGAATGTGGCGAGGTGGTAATGTGTTTACATGTCACATGCAAGTGTGACAGACGACGCGTAGGTGGCATTTCAGATGCACGTGTCCTGTTGACAGAAATGAACTGCTTTGTTTTCAGCCGCTGTACCCTCCACCTTTGTCGAATTTGGTGGGCGTGACCGTTGGAATATTAGCTTGAAAATGGGCCCCAGGATTATCCCAAGCCCTGGCAGTCTCAATTCCTTGTTTCATTGACAAATGCGGATTCTGGAACCTCCCTTTTTACTTGCGGCTAATACGATTTCCATTCAAGGAGGTTGTTTCCACTTTCCCCTGACTTTTGACCGCCATCGTCAATCAAACATTGAATTGGAATCTGTCCGAAGGACAAGGATAATCAGGCCCCCTATTCCCAAGGTAGTATTCCAGCGTTCAGGGCCACCAAACTCAACACAGGTGGAAGGTAAGCAAGAGCAGAAAACAACGACCGGTCATTTCCATCAAAAGGATTCCGGCATCTCACGTACCACCCACGTCTCAGCCATGGAAATACGATTGTCACCTTCCAAATGTCCATATTCGCTAGTGTCCAAAATGTATTGTTGTGTCGTGTAATCATTGTTGCCGTTGTCATGGATTCATATATATATATATATATATATATATATATATATATATATATATATATATATATATATATATATATATATATATATATATATATATATATATAGATGCAGTAATGTGTGTGTGTTTGTACATATACTGTATGTATGTATGTAGGTGATATTGAGATGCACGTGTGCTTTGACAGAAATGACCCGCTTTGTTTTCAGCTCGCTGTACCTTCCACTTTGTCGAATTTGGTTGGCGTGACCGTTGGAATAATTGCCGATTTTGGAATATTCCTTTATTACTGGCAGCTTATTTTATTTGTGTTGTTACATTAATTGCATAATATCTATATCACGGATCGCTACTATCACAATATTATCATATAAATAAAACAGGTTAATTTGCAGCAAAACAACAAATACAAACGCTATTACAATGATTGTTTACGATTTCGTGCGTCTGGTAGCATGCTACGGGTGACTACCTTCTGAAAACCCTCCGGATTGTGGTAAGTGTGAGGTCTCATCTCGGCCGTAATCAAAGGGCTAATGAAAATTAAAATAATTAATAATTTCCCATATTTTGGTAATCATAGAATCAACTAAAAACGATTATTAAATAAAATTATCTAAAAATGAAAAAAATCCCGTAGGGTGGGTCTGCCCAGACCCAACTTGCACCAGATAGGGGTTAAGAGACTGGCCAGTCTTGGGGCCTTTGGGCCTCATCCTTGAAGTTCTTGGGCCCTCTCCAGGCCTGCTTCCCAGCCTGGCAGGATACCTGCCTTCCTCCGAGAAACAGCCTCTGGGTCGGACCCTTCCTTCAAGGCTGCCCTCAAGAGACTGGCCAGCCTTGGAGGACTTTGGGTCTCATCCTTGAAGTTCTTGGGCCCTCTCAGGCCTGCTTCCCCAGCCTGGCAGGATACCTGCCTTCCTCCGAGGAAGCAGCCTCTGGGTCAGACCCTTCCCTTCAAGGCTGCCCTTAAGAGACTGGCCATCCTGAGGACTTTGGGCCTCATCCTTGAAGTTCTTGGGCCCTCTCAGGCCTGCTTCCCCAGCCTGGCAGGATACCTGCCTTCCTCCGAGGAAGCAGCCTCTGGGTCGGACCCATCCCTTCAAGGCTGCCCACCCATCCCTTCAAGGCTGCCCTCAAGAGACTGGCCAGCCTTGGAGGACTTTGGGTCTCATCCTTGAAGTTCTTGGTCCCTCTCAGGCCCGCTTCCCCAGCCTGGCAGGATACCTGCCTTCCTCCGAGGAAGCAACCTCTGGGTCAGACCCTTCCCTTCAAGGCTATCCTTAGAGACTGGCCAGCCTAGGAGGACTTTGGGCCTCATCCTTGAAGTTCTTGGACCCTCTCCAGGCCTGCTTCCTGCCTGGCAGGATACCTGCCTTCCTCCGAGGAAGCAGCCTCTGGGTCGGACCCTTCCCTTCAAGGCTGCCCTCAAGAGACTGGCCATCCTTGGAGGACTTTGGGTCTCATCCTTGAAGTTCTTGGGCCCCCCCAGGCCCGCTTCCAAGCCTGGCAGGATACCTGCCTTCCTCCAAGGAAGCAGCCTCTGGGTCAGACCCTTCCCTTCAAGGCTGCCCTTAAGAGACTGGCAGTCCTTGGAGGACTTTGGTCCTCATCCTGAAGTTCTTGGGCCCTCTCCAGGCCTGCTTCCCCAGCCTGGCAGGATACCTGCCTTCCTCCGAGGAAGCAGCCTCTGGGTCGGACCCTTCCCTTCAAGGCTGCCCTCAAAAGACTGGCCATCCTTGGAGGACTTTGGGTCTCATCCTTGAAGTTCTTGGGCCCTCTCCAGGCCCGCTTCCCCAGCCTGGCAGGATACCTGCCTTCCTCCGAGGAAGCAGTCTCTGGGTCGGACCCTTCCCCTTCAAGGCTGCCCTTAAGAGACTGGCCAGCCTTGGAGGACTTTGGGCCTCATCCTTGAAGTTCTTAGGCCCTCTCCAGCCCCGCTTCCCCAGCCTGGCAGGATACCTGCCTTCCCCCGAGGAAGCAGCCTCTGGGTCAGACCCTTCCCTTCAAGGCTGCCCTCAAGAGACTGGCCAGCCTTGGAGGGCTTTGGGCCTCATCCTTGAAGTTCTTGGGCCGTCTCAGGCCTGCTTCCCAGCCTGGCAGGATACCTGCCTTCCTCCGAGAAGCAGCCTCTGGGTCAGACCCTTCCCTTCAAGGCTGCCCTCAAGAGACTGGCCAGCCTAGGAGGACTTTGGGTCTCATCCTTGAAGTTCTTGGGCCCTCTCTCCAGGCCTGCTTCCCCAGCCTGACAGGATACCTGCCTTCCTCCGAGAAGCAGCCTCTGGAGTCGGACCCTTCCCTTCAAGGCTACCCTCAAAGACTGGCAAGCCTTGTAGGCTTTTGGGGCCAATCCTTAAAGGGCTTGGGCCCCTTTCCATGGGAAGGGTCAGACCCATAGGCTGCTTCCTTGGAGGAAGGAAGCGGCCTCTGGGTCGGACCCTTCCCCTCACCAATACTCTTTGCTTTCTCTTACCCTACTTTTCAAAACTGACACTTTCTGTCTCCGAAGGCTTCAGACGATTTGAAGCATCTCGGAGATTGTTCTGGACACTTTGAAGCTCGGCGCATGCGCGAATGGCATTTCTCTCGTCCTTCCAGGAGCCGGAGGACTGAAGGATTCCAAAATGTCTTCAAGGAAAATCTCGAAGGTTTTAGATCATTTCAATATCGCGATAACCATTACTTGGAGTTCTTTTTCTGGCACATAAACAGCTTCTTTGCTTTAAGGAGTCGTCTTCTATAAACTTATGAGATTCCTCTTACTGACGATATTGATCATCCCTTCGATTCTTCCTTGCTTCTCCGAAAAGTAATTCTGTGAATCCAAAATCTTTGAAGTAGTTTCTAACACCTCAGGTTATCTACTTTATTCTTCGTCAGCATTCTTCAGTATACCTCCACGCCGATGTCGTCTCTTTTTTGTTCCTTCTCTTTCTTATTTCGAGCGAAGAACTGCTCCAAGCGGTAATTTTGGGCATCCAAAATCCTCTCAATCAGCTTAGAAAACACCTCAAGTTCTCTACCTTTTATTTCGTATAAATTCTTCAGTTCCTCCGTTCCACTGTCTTCTCTCTTCTTGATTATTTCCTTCCTTATTTCGAATGAAGAGCTTGCGTCCGTGAGTGACAATACGACTGTAGAGGTGCCGAATAATCGCAGAAGGCGGAACCTCGACTTCATACTGCTCCGCGAAGTAGTCCATATTTTCAGCAGTAAACAATTACAGACTGAAGCTATCTGCCATTCTCGTGATGTACTTTTCCCTCTTGAAAATCTCTTTTAGTCGATCTGCTTCGTCATCCAGTTCATTTTAACCATAAACTTCGCCTTCTTTTGCTCACATGCTGTCTCTGAAGGCTTCAAGACGTCTTCCTGGAGGATCCCTGAGATGGCCACTGTAGTCCTGGTGTCAGTGCACCTGTTGAGTGATGGCGCTATACGCATGAGCGGAAGAATTCTAAAACGACTGCAGGAAAAACACGAAGATATTACGGAGCCAGGCGACAATGATTCTTTCTTGCAGCAGAAGGTATGAAATTTTCTTGAAAGCTTTATTGCCACGAAAACATCAATATTTAAAAAAAAAAAAAATTAAAAATTTAGTGAAAAAAATCATCATCGTATCCTTTTCTCTCGTCGCCGGGAGAAATATATATATATATATATATATATATATATATATATATATATATATATATATATATATATATATATATATATATATATATATATATATATATATATATATATATATATATATATATATATATATATATATATATATATATATATATATATATATATATATATATATATATATATATATATATATATATATATATATATATATATATATATATATATATATATATATATATATATATATATATATATATATATATATATATATATATATATATATATATGTATATATATATATATATATATATATACATATATTTATATATCTATATATATGTATCTATATATATATATAGATATATATATAGATAAATATAGATATATATATATCTCCTCCCGACGACGATATAAATATATATATATTATATACATATATGTATTTTATATATATATATTTATATATTTATATACTTATAAATAATATGCTATTATTATATATATGGCAATATATATTTATAATATATTTATATATCATATATGTATATATATACATATAGATAGATAGATAGATAGAAATAGATATCTCACTCCATTATTATACGATGATTGATTTTTCGCTATATTTACATTTCTTTAAAATGCTATTTTGTGGCAATATAAAAAATTTCACCCCGGGGAGGACAAGATCAACTTTTTATTATTATAGATAGATACATATATAAATATATGTATATAGAAGCATATATATATTATATATATATATATATATATATATATATATATATATATATGTATATGTGTGTGTGTGTGTGTGTGTGTGTATACACTGGTTTGTGCGTCTGTGTGCGTTAATTTTTCCCAATAGTTAAAAAATAAGGTGGTCTCAAGAATTTCTGTTTCCCGAAATGGTCATCACTAGCGCCCAGTAATCCAGTCAGCTTCAAGAGAAAAGTGACCTTTTTGTTTTAACAAGGCTTCTCCATTGCCATTGATCACCTTATTAAGGGGAGAGAGAGAGAGAGAGATGGCTGCCTCCAGCAAGGAATGATTAAGTTTTTTCGCATAGCAGAGTAAGTTATAAATATATAGTTTTTATGGTACCAGCATCAAATTATAATAGTAGATTTTTGAAGGATACAGAGTAGTTTAAATCGTTTGTCTTATTTAAATAAAAATTCTTCTTCGGAAAAGAAATAAGTTTTAGAGTCTTCAAGAACACTATTAAAGACGCACGGAAAACTTTTCCAATATTCCTGGAAAACCTGTCTACCATATACTTTGGAGGCTTGTATTTCAAGTCAATGGTCCCTGTATGCTTGTCCCGTATGAATTGGATTCATATTCTAAAAAAAAAAATAATAGTAATAAAAAAATACTCATAGTAGCATGAGTCTTAAAATGAAGTAGCAAATCCACAGTTGTATATTTATCTTTAAATATATGTACATATACATAACTGTGGAATTGCTTCTCCAATAATAATAATAATAATAATAATAATAATAATAATAATAATAATAATAATAATAATAATAATAATACTGAGATAATATTAAGCAAACTTTTTACTGATGAAGATGCAATTTTTAATAATTTTAGTAGGACATTTTTTTAAACAACTTTTAGAGCTGGCCGTGCTGGACACGACCTTTGCCTTCAGTTTGTATAAACAAACTGAAGGGATGGCCATGGGATCACCACTTGGTCCAATTTTTGCTAACATCTTCATGTGCTCCTGGAGGAGCGCATAATAGAAGAATGTCCCATTAGGTTCCGCCCTCTATTTTATCGAAGATATGTTGACGACACGTTCTCCTATTTCGTCATGAATGTCATGCAGAGTCCTTTCTGAGTTCGTCATCCGACAACATCCAAACATAAGGTTCGCTATGGAGAAGGAAAATAACAAACTCCTTCCTTGATCTTATTATTTCCAGAGGTGACTCAGGTTTTTACACAGGTGTGTATAGAAAAATACATTTACTGGTTTGGGAATGAATTTTTATAGTTCGTGTTTCTTTCATTTGAAACTGAACTCTATTTTAACCCTCCTCCATAGGGCTTACACCCACTCGTCAAACTGGAAGAGTTTCCACGATGAGATATCCTTTTAGTGAAATATTTCAATAATAATTGTTTTCCATCACGACTTTTTTCAGATCCCTAAATAAACTGCTACTACAGAAAATGACTCCGGCAACACCTGAATCGACTGTGCCGAAACTAAAGATGTATGCAAGTTTCCCTTTCATTGCATGATGATACTTTTAGGAGAAAATGCACAGCCATTATTCAAAAGAGTTTTCCAGCTTTAAACCTGAAAATCATCCCGAAAAATCCCTTTACAATAGGGTCTCTGTTCAGAGTCAAAGACCGGCTCAGTCCTCTGTTTTCGTCCAGCGTTGTTTACAAGTACACTTGCCCGGGATGTGATCACGGGATATACATATGTGGGATGCACGAGGAGGCTGTTGAAGGTCCGCATAGATTCCCACAGGGGCATAAGTCATAGAACAGGTAGCAGGTTATCTAATCCTGAGCAATCAAATATACGAAATCATTCAAAATTATGTAAAACTTATATTGACAGCAAGGATTTTTTCCATCCTAGGCCGAGTGCAGAACAACAACGACTTAACCATCCTAGAATCCATAATTATCAGGAAGACTGTGCCGTCGTTAAATACTCAATCGTCCTCAGTGAAATTGTTTATAGCCTAGTTTGGGCAACTGGTTTTCCTCACTCTGTTTGTACTTATTTATGTTAGTCTTGTTCTTTCTTTCATATAGGTAGGTTGTTTTAAGATTTTAGTGAACTCCTTTTACTCATTATTGACTTGTCTTGGAATGAGGTGTTTTGTTTTAAATATTTTTACTACATAAAGAGCTGTTGCCATTGCATTAATTTGTTATTGATGTTCGCAAATTATATTATATTTTATAGCCTTGAAAATGCGACTTGGAATTCGTCGCGGAACGTCGGCATTGAAAATAAACTGTAGATGATGAGGATGCCTTTCCCTACTGCTTCCTTCTGTATATATGATATATATATATATATATATATATATATATATATATATATATATATATATATATATATATATATATATATATTACTAAAAGGACCTCAAACTGCATGGTATCTATAGATACCATCCAGTTTGAATGAGGTCCTTTAGTAATTTAGTTAATGCACAGAACAATTGTGTATGTGATAAAGTTAATATATACGTATGTATACATATATGTGTGTGTTAGTGTGTGTATTAACAGATAGTTAGACACAGAGATAGATGCATAGATAGAAAGATATATATATATATATATATATATATATATATATATATATATATATATATATATACATATATATACATATATAATACATATATATATATATATATATATATATATATATATATATATATATATATATACATATATATATATGCATATATATAGTAGGGAGTATGGATAGGAAGAACAGTCAGCTCATCATTGATATATTTATTAATAGGTGCGCTTCGGGATCACCATATCCCATCTTTTCTGGCTAAAAGATACAAAAACACTAATTAAAACTGACAACAGAGCTTACAAAATTAAAATGCTTTAAAGATTGAAAAATGACAATGACAAAACAAGAAATAGATTACCTTCAGTAGTAAAGTCCAGAGGATGAAAACTGAATAAGAGTAAACAAGGTTAGCAAGTAAACAAGAAAGGCGGGGGTTACTATAGTACGACCGTTTTAGGAAGAGACTTTGCCCTCTTAAACTGACCATTAACCTTCTGACTTCAAGCTCTCATTGTTTGCGCCTGTTATCAAGCACGTGTACTATAATAGAAAGTTCTGAATGAAGTTTTGTTGTCCCACTTAAATTTTAGATAAAAAAAAAATTCAATATATGAAAATGATAGATGCAAGAAATTTGGAAACCTAGATGCGCTTTCATTTTCAGTTTTGTTTATTTGGATGCTGTACTGAGCAATGTTCTTGAGTTACCTTTATTACTGTTCCTTTGCTGTTATCGAAGTCATATAATTGTGATATAGTTTTGAGCTTTTGAATTGTTTTTCTTTCGTGTATGCCCTGATCCGTCTTTACCTCCTTGCTGTATCAAAAGGTTGAATTTTCACTGTGCAGCTATAAAATAGCTCATAATAAATATTCTTTAAATATTGTTACACCCATATATATATATATATATATATATATATATATATATATATATATATATATATATATATATATATATATAATATATATATATATATATATATATATATATATATATAGGTGTAACAATATTAAAGAATGTTTATTATGAGCTATTTTATAGCACAGTGAAAATTCAACCTTGATACAGCAAGGAGGTAAAGACGGATTACGGCATGCACGAAAGAAAGCAATTCAAAAGCTCAAAACTATATCACAATTATATATATATATATATATATATATATATATATATATATATATATATATATATATATATATATATATATATATTACACATTTATACAGTATTAGATTTACCTGTGCTTTTAAAGCACTGTCATATGATACTCATCACTGCTGTGGCATTTCTGTTATATGTAGATTTTTAAAGATATTTCTGCCACTTTCTGTCGAAAAAACAGATCTATATTTCAATTTATTTCAATTTCAGTGTTCAACAGGATATCACACAACAAGGGAAAGCAATAAATTTATTTACAATCGAAGTATGAGGAGACATTACTTATGAAGAATCCTCGTCAGAGGATGCTACATCGATAACAAAAGAATCTATATATTTATCAATGCAAACATCTCTTGAAGCGTCATCTCTTTTATATCTTCGGCATGTCTCATCATTAGCCCAGTTGTCAGAAGATATGGATTCAATTGCTTCTTTGACCAAAGGAAGCAGGTCTGATTTTTAAAATGATTCTTCTTTGCCACGTATGATTTCACCTGCGCCCATATCAGTTCTGTTGCATTATACTGGCAGTGATATGTAGGCAGCCTAACCACTATGTCCATGATCTCTTGCCAGTCTGTCAATCACGTAATCATTTTCTTTACATGAATGTCTTTGCAACTTTACTAATTTTTATTAGCCAGTCTTTAACTTCATCCTTTTTGGCAGACATTGTCGGAGGTTTATTAATTCGAACTGAATGATAAGAAGCGTTATCAACACTATGATGGCAGATGGCCCTATATTGGGAAGAAGCTGGGTTTTAAACCATTTTTCAAACACTGCAGAATTCATCTGAATTTCTAGATTGCGTATCCCTTGTCAGCTGGGTGCTTGATCATTGATAAAAATATTACCCAGAAATGTGGTTAATATTGCAACCAATATTGTGATTGTGTCTACTTACTCTCCAATGTTATTGATGTACAATTAGAAGGAATAAATCATAGGTAAAAATTTTTATTCTGTCACGCCTCTCTCTCTCTCTCTCTCTCTCTCTCTCTCTCTCTCTTTTTTTTTTTTTTTTTTTTGCCCAGCTAGTGGAATAGTAAGCGGAACCATAAAAATGATGAACATTCTTTATGATTAGTTTTCTGACGAATATACAAATAATTTTTAACTATAATACACAACTGTGATGTAGCTGTCCTCCTTTACGGATTCAAACAGAATTAGAGAAAATGACAAAAAAAAAGAAGACTGTCATCCTCAATCAGTGCAGTGCTTATACACTCTGGCAACACTAAACCCCCGATATAGTACTTATCCTATGTTTATTTATTTGTGTTGTTACATTAATTGCATAATATCTATATCACGGATCGCTACTATCACAATATTATCATATAAATAAAACAGGTTAATTTGCAGCAAAACAACAAATACAAACGCTATTACAATGATTGTTTACGATTTCGTGCGTCTGGTAGCATGCTGCAGGTGACTACCGTCTGAAAACCCTCCGGATTGTGGTAAGTGTGAGTCTCATCTCGGCCGTAATCAAAGTTTAATCGATGAATTCACATCTGTCGAAATGGGTCATTTAAAATATCTTTGGTGTTTTTGTGTTTATGACTCTTGATATGACTTTAGTAACATGAACAACTTTCTCTTCATACGATGAAATGTATTTTAAAGTTTTATTTATCGTTAAAATTCACAAATTGAACAAGTTATTTTTATTATTATTTGCAGAAGACGGAATGTTATTCATGAAAATGAACAAGTGTACTTGTGGTCTTTATTGACTTTTTTATTATTGATGATCTTCAAAGAATCTCAGTGTTCAAATGGCCTTAATTGACCCACGAGGTTTATTATTGGAAATCTTAATTATTGCATTCATTCACAGTTATTAAAGAAGAAAAAACTGATTAATAAATTGATAAAAAACATTGAAAAAGGGAAAATAGCATTAATGTAGTAGCAATGCATTGCATCTTCCTTGAACCCATAGTTCCAAATGCACTTCATCCAAAAACCGAAACACATCTGTCCAAGAGGTGGTGTGAATAAAGTGACCTTTGGAACTAAAAGTACTACATTATTTGTGTGATCAGAGGTTAAAATAATAAATGGATGGTTGATTGAAAGCCAAGTGCCATCAAATTTTCAGTTTTAATCCTCGTTTAGAATAATGGTAAACTTTTACATCATAAATCCTTTTTATAACGTCATTGTCATCTGCCTGTTTACTAAGATAAAAAGAGCTTTATTGTATCTTGGCATACTGGCCAAGATCATCAACGTCGTATATATTTCTTCATTATTCTAGATGGAAATAATCCAGTCATAATTCTAAAATTAAATTATTCAAGTTCATGAGAGGCTTCTTCATATATTGTTTGGAATCTGTGTAAAATATTAGTTATATTTGCTTTATTAGTTTAAACTATAAATGAGTTGTTTCTTGACCGTTGTCTAAAAAATTAGCCGCAAAAGTTGCATTTGTAGATTATAATCCATTTTCCTGATACCTTTTAGACCATTATCAGATCCACAATCGCATCTTGAGCTAAATAACGGGATTAGTATTGAAATCATATATTATTTCATGATTTCAATACATTCAGGAATTTTTTTTACAACACCCTCAGCCATTCTTGGAAACTATACTAGAAAAAACTTCAGTTGCAGAGAAATAACAATACTGATTTGCCCTTTTATCATAAAAAAGACTCTTTTCTCCATCTCCGTTGGCACCAGATTTATCAATGTCAGATTTTTTACTCAAGGTTTCGAGGAAATTGAAAAGGGCCAGAGTTAAGCCTTTAAGAAATACATAACTAATGTAAGCTGAAGAAATGTTACCGTATTATTGCGGTTAGGCATCGGCAATGAAGAGGCTTTGTATTTTTTAATATGCGATTGAGAGCTGGGTTTTTCATGAGTAGCTGCTTCTGACATTTTTGGTTAAAATAGCATTTCTGTTTGACCTTTTGGTTAATTTATGTTTTAAAGAATATTGGTTTTGATGTGACATATATTTTCGCATTACTGAGTATATGAAACTTTAGTTTTCAATAATTTTAGCTATTTAAATGGAATTCAGGGAATGAAGGTCAAGGAAACTGTTAAGAACATTTGGCACTTCTTGATAGACAGATTATAGAATTCTTTGGGCTCCAGAAAGTGTTAAAACATCATTATAGTTATTTGAAAGATTGTTTGATCGAGGTTTCCATTCTAGGAAAAAAAAATGTTCGAGCTAATAGTTCAGGATGAGTGTCTTTTTAGACGAATTGTCGTAGTTTAACAGCTTGATAAAAATGCTACGCAGAAAAACCACAATAAACTAAATGCAAATATAAAGTGATACGAAATATATCTTTATTTTGTAATGTCTGAAATTAAGTGACTGAAAAATATACATTGAAAGGCCAGCAGCGTTATTACACGAATCTTGTGACTCCTCTCTCTAAAAGTAATTATGTTTTCAAGGTTAGACTCTCTCAGGTCTTTTGCATCTCTCCTCTGCCTTCCTGAGTTTTGTATTTATGACTCTGAATGCTCATCCTCCCACACAAGTTTTTAGTTTCAAATATTTAGTTTTTATTCCTTCTTCAGAAAACTACTCAGGTCTACCTAATCCTGGCTCCCATTCATCCTCTTCTAACTTTGCCTGTCTAACCCTCACATTCTTAAAATTACTGAAAGAGGCTGCAAAGATATGTTCACTCATCCACTTTAAGAATTATGATGAACAAACGTCAACCATTGCAGCATTCTGTGAAAGAACCACCACCTAATAATAATGCATGAAAGTTTAATAATAATAAAAGTCCATAAGAATAATAATAATGTACAATAAAATAATAATTTTGTAATAATTTACATAAGAGCCATCGCTTTACGAAAACGGAAGAAGTTTCACTCTTTCATGAAACTTTCTATTAATATGAAAATTGACTTTTGATCAAGGATAAACACCTTCCGACCACATTGTGCTCTTCATCAATCATGTGTCAATGTTAAAATTATCTATCTGGATTTTGTAATCTATCCATCTTTTGTTCATTTACTTCGCGTTGGTTATTTGAATAACCTACGTATATGATATGTATATTATCCATGTCATGTGTGTTTCAGAGAGATTTAGACCCAGAGTGTAATAGTCAGAGAGAGAGAGAGAGAGAGAGTATGAGAGAACTCGAGTTTTCTTTATAGCTAACCTGTTGAAGACAGACATAAATGGCCTTTTGGTGGTATCATGAAAATCAAACCCGATCTTAAATTCCCCATTTTAAAGGCTATCTCGGTGTCGGCTATTCGTGCTAAAATATAATCTTGACGAAGTTTATGCAAATAAGAAAAGTAGTTTCTGCAAATAATTAGCATTGTCTTAAGGAAGAGGGTATTATTAGTTTTATATATTGCTCTGAATTATAATAGTCAGATTCATCATATTTTAGAATTAGTTCGCAAAATTGCATTTTTTTAAAAGTGCTGAAAAATGCCTCATAAAGAGAAAGACGAATTTTATCCAGAATTACACAAATGCAATATTTAAATATATGTACACTGTTTACGTACATTTACACGCATCATACGATTTCTGAATATTATCTCTTTCAAATATGGTGCAAGAAGCTAGGTCTGTTCTTTTGCGTTTGCTCACAACGTGAGTGTAAACGCTCTGTTAATTTTGATGATTTTGAAGATACTTTTGTCAAAATTGTGCTATAACTCGCCATTAGGTTCATTGAATGAAATATTGCAAAATAATTGAACTAAAAATCTAAACCTTTACGTCAAAAATTTACAGATTTTTATCATTCTCAGTTTATACGGGAATTTATTCAATAGACACGCGTCTACATACAGTAAAACAACTTCAGGAGCTGCCCCTCCCTGAAAATATAAAATTACCAGCTGGCATCAGCTGAGTATATCTTCCCGAAACACAAGTGGGTAGAATTTGATAAAACATGGAAGGGATATCATAAGGAGGAAAATTTGTCCAGATTCTTTCTTTTTGGAAATTGGATGGGACGGCTGATAAAACTTAAGACATCAAATCGTCCAACCTTGAGAGTTCTCCCAGGAGACGTCATAAATATATTGGTACAATAAATTGTATGAGTTCTTCTTTCCATTTTGTAATGACTCATAAACAAGAGACATAGAAATGGCTCGTGTCCCAAACTTGAGATGTACGCAATTTGCACCATCGATAGCGTCCCGTTAATTATATGAGGAGAGAGAGAAATACGAACCTGAAGGTTCATTATAATCTCTACAACTATATGAGCATCGGCATTCCTATAACATTTCTAAGTAGATCGTCCTTTTCTTTCCCGTCTGAAAGGGGATATCTTGAAATAGGTGGATTTTTATATAAGATAGGAATATAGAAACTGCTGGGTTGATATAGTCAAGATACATTAATAAATAGTATTTATGAACTAAGTTTTCTGTAAAAATTGGAAATATAGCTCGACGATAAAATGAATGTAACGGGAGTATTATGTTTTCTAGTTGTTTTTAAATAGTATATAAACACAATTCGTTTATGGTGGAATAAATGCAAAGATGATTTTTAGTGTGTTTGTGGGTTTTATATTAACTAACGTTATATATATATATGTCTGGGGAATGATTAAATGTTGTTGACGTACCCTTCATATCAAAGAGCAGCAAAGAAAGTTTGTTGAATGGTAACCTAGAACATTGCACTCGTTTTTCAAGGAAATAATATTTTCATCAGTTCAGTAGGCGGTTTTAGAAAAGACAGAATTTTTGATGAAATATTTGCATTAAGTCGAAGACCAGTGTATTGACTTAAAAACTATTTTAATGACCCCCCCATCTTAGTATCTTGACATTTATAGAAAATATTTTGCAAGTCCCGTTAAGATAACAGTAAACATTATCTATGAACGAAGAAGATACACAGTATAAAATATATATTCATATTGTTTATATATATAGATATTTATATATATATATATATATATATATATATATATATATAACATATATATTATATGCTTACAATAGACATATTGTATTAACCAACAAAACACACAAAGTTTACAAAGCTTACTTTGAGAATTATCATATATCTTTGGAGATTTTGAAAATCTACATGTTATAAGATTGTATTGCCCGGGATGAAATAACAGTAAATGGAGAAAAGAATAAAATGTCATCAAATAACTGATGGAAGAGGATGATCATACAGCTCCTTGTCGAGTTGTAATGAAGTGAAAGTCAAAACGGCAAATTATGCATTTTTTAATAGAACTTAATGTTCTTGACGAATTCAACATTCCCAGATCAATGGCAGGTCAACCATCAGGCATGTCAATTGGACAAATCTTGGGGACCACTGAAACTAATATTCTTTAAATGCAGAGAAAGAATGGAGCTTCTAGGAATCAATATTAGGAGGTGATCAAGCAGTTTAGAAAAAGTACTGCAAATAGTAGTTTATCAAATTGGACTGAAAAAATGTTCTTATGGTAATTTTTCGAATTATCATTAACAGGTAAAAACTATCAGCATTTTGTCAGCTTTTGGTGAATATTATCCATTTTTTATTAGATTAGTTCTACCATAAGCTTTAGTTCCTATGAAGACCAGAAGACTTATAAATGTACATAATATTTTACTCAGTAAATTGCCAGTATGTTCTACATATTTCTCAGAGATATTCTTTCTTTATATTTACATTTCAAACGTTCACTTTACCATTCCTATTCTTCTGGACATTGCAGGAAGCTCCAAAGCCAACCAGTGCCCTGATTTAACAATCGTCACAGGCCTATTTCAATAGAACAGTGGCGTTCTAGGATTTATTAGAATCACAGTGATAAGGCAATGTGGCAAATCATTATGCAAGGCTAATGGAATTCTATTTTCAGTGCTGTTATATATATTGATAATATAGATCACTATTGCATGATATATAAATAAAGCTATATTATATCCAGTTAAGCGTTAACGTTTAACAAGTGATTAGAACCCTCTATCCGAAATCAGAAGAGATCTAAATCTCTGAGGACAGATTGTCTCTCTCCAGTGGCTCTCGAGGAATCTCAGAAATAGAGTTTATGTGCCTTTTTCTAACATAATAAATCAAGAGGCTGTCCTCTTACAGATTGTGGAGGAGGCATTTTTGTCTTAACAGAACGTCTTAATTAGCCCCCTTTTTTTTAGATGATTTACTGGTGGATGAAGAAGAGAGTAACAATTTGCATGCCCACTAGATAAGAAAATGGAAGATTGAAGGCGGAAAAAAAAGTGCGGACGGGCAGCTCAAAATCTAATAGCTTTAGATTTTTGAAAACAAAAAAACTGTTAATATGAATTATCCGTAAGGAACTGAAAACGAGAAGAAAATTAAGCTGTGTCAAGTGGAAAGGGCAGTCACGTTCAAAAACAAAATTACGTCGAATAAATGTTTTAATAATAATATTAAACAATATCAGTCCTAAGTAAAATAAATTAATAAATAATCGTTAAATGCAATCAGCATAACACACAACACATAATAATAATAAAAAATGCAGTCGTATCATTATAGGTATTCATTACTATACGCATATAGAGTCCGATTACCATTAATTGTCATATTGTATGGCAAATATATTTTGCAATATATGAAATTGCCTGAATATATAATGACCCAATGCCTGAAAAATCACTTTTAATTCAATAGGTCCTACTTTTACACAATTTATTTTCTTTGGGCAAGTAAAACATTGAAGGCACAAACCTTCATTTGACGACAAAAAATATTTGAAAATGGAACTGTACATTTTTGCATCATTGATCTTTGCTGAAAGTTTTTAGTCAGAAATTTTGAATAAACATCCATTGAATATTTTTCTCTTGTATAGATGCTGTTTTTTATGTAACGTTTTTAATATATATATTCCATATCTATCATGCAATATAAAATAAAAAATGTGACATACATGTGGTACAAGAAATGTATGTATATTTATATGGAACATATATCAATTATATATTATTATTTCACAATTATTTTTATGTATGTAAATTTCATTATTAAAGCTTAAATCATTGGATACAGTTTGAATGAACAGTAAAACCTGCTACTAAAGAATTTTTTTTGATTTAAGTTTTGAGACATTAAACTTTATTTTCTACATTTTACAAAATGCTGAATAAAATTCATGAATAGTTACATTGCTTAAAAAACAAATTTTATATATCACTAAACTAGGTCAAGTCCTATGCTGTGATTGGCGTAAAGGCATCGGATAAACAATCATTTGGCAACCCTCATAAGAACTAACATCTGTCATTTTGATTATTTTTACATGTCAAAAGGTCCAACCTCCACTCCCTATGGTGCCAGTGATGTCAATTCTCCAAAGTTATTATTAGTTTATGTAAAACTGATTTTGGAAACCCATTTTATTTATTACAAATAAAGGCAGAACTAGCCCATTTGGAAGCCCTTCCAGAACCACTAAAGGGAGCATGATGTCTTACCATAGTATAAAGATAGTAAGACATATGTAGTTGAAATTGGTCAACGTTTCTTTGAAGCAATTCCATTTATATATAAAAGATCTAAGGATCCCATAAAAACGCCAAACATAGAAAGTTATTCTTTGGCTTCCCTAGCAAGTATATGAGAAAGAATACAGACAGGCGGTGTCATTTAAACCAGAGGTCATGTCAAAACAGTTGATTATCTAATTTTGGCTATAATATTTCCCATCATCCAAAGATAGATTTTTATATTTTCTAGCTTTTTGCTGTTATAAATTATATGAGACCATTCCAGTTTATCCTGTTTGTTTATTTAAATGGTTAAAAATGCTGGGCTATGGTGGCCATACCAACTGAATTTCTTTTGTATTAAGTAGGGGAAGATATTCTGTTTTTTTTTTTTTTTTCTGAATTATTGTCGGGGTTTTCAAAGACCGACAGCTGATTACTTAAAAATCTCCTCCTCAAGAAAAACCCATTTTAGGTGAATAAATTGGTTGGCTACCTCAATTATTGATTAGATTATCATTTATTTAAAATTATTTTATAAATTGGTTTCTGAAGAAAATAACATGCAACTATATAATCAGTGTGAATTTTGTGTGATATATATACTACGGCCCATCAATATGATATATATATATATATATAGGTGCCATTTATATATATATATATATATATATATTCTGCTCCTGAATATCATGAATGCAAGAAAGGGTATATATATCAATTATTTATTATATATTATATTATATTATTATTTATTATATTAATTTATCATCATACACATTTATTTCTTTTATTTTTAGTAGAATTACTAAAAGGACAGTAGATTGGTACTGGATGGTATCTGATGGATGCAGTATTCCTGAAAAATTTACAAGCTTCCTGAACAAACAGTTCCTATTATAAGGTTCAATTTGGCGTCCAATTATTATTATTATATATTTATTTTATTTTTATATTTTTGCTGAAGAAAATAACATGCATATATAAAAAAGAATTATGTAGTAAGTAGGGACAAAAGGTGCCATTTGGCTTCCTGAACATTTGGTGTCCTCAATCCTTATTATTATTATTATTATAATTATTATTATTATTATTATTATTATTATTATTATTATTTATTTTATTTTATATTTTTGCTGAAGAAAATAACATGCATATATAATGTGTTTGGTGTGTTCTGTAATATATATATATATATATATATATATATGTATATATATATATATATATATATATATATTTATATATATATATATATATATATATATATATATATATATATATATATATATATATATATATATATATATATATATATATATATTAACTTTATCACATACACAATTGTTCTGTGACTTTAGTAGAATTACTAAAAGACCTCATTCAAACTGAATGAAATCTAATGGAGTATTTTTGAAAAAGATTACAAGCTTTGGATTGGACAAACAGTCCACATTATTAAGTATCCGTTTTTGATAATGTACCATTAGATACCATCCAGTTAGAATGAGGTCCTTTTTTATATATATATATATATATATATATATATATATATATATATATATATATATATGTCATATATATATATATATATTACACACACATCATCACAATTTAAAATACACAAATTTCATACATATATATATATATATATATATATTATATAATTATATATATATAATATATATATATATATATATATATATATATATATATTTTACCTTTGACGTTCACTCCATTGATCTCACCCCTTGGGCATCTTCAAACAAAGCATCACTGAAATGGGGTTTAGTTTTACCAGGGATGGGCCCTTCCCCA